>NC_141164.1:42767557-43078557 GCF_053477565.2 Lygodium microphyllum
ATATCTAATAGAGTCTACATCTTTAATATATATTTTCTCCATACATTTCAATGCACAATGAAGCATTCACAATATTAGCACGACCATCTTTACCTAGATTTAAATAAACTTGGTGAGAATGTCCACCAAATGGTAACACTTTGCTTGCACGTACTTTTTCGATTTACATTATAACCTTTAAGAATATATGTTATAGTTATAGCATCCTTACCTTGCATATGAATATCAAATAGAACAAGCAATGAAAGCATACAACTAGTCCCGCCTAGTATGCTAGGAGTACACTGATAGTTTGATGTAGCAACACCTTACCTTGCATGTGAATATCAAAGAGAACAAGTAGTCCAAGCATGTAGCTAGTACTGACTAGCACATATAACTTAGAGCACTGGAACAAGGTCATCTCCCTCTGAATAGAGATGTTGCGCTACCTCAACAATGATACACCAATCTTTCTCAACTGCCACGCTAGGAAGACCATCCTTATATGACAATCATGAAGAATCTTAGGATACTGATGATGTGTGGATTTGGGGTTGCCTACCTAAATTCATTACCCTGCATGAACCTTGCATGTGAATATCAAAGAGAACAAGTAGTCGAAGCATGCAACTAGTCCCAACTAGTGTACTGGGAGTACATTGACAATTTGATGTAGCAGTGCCACATCTCCACGTTTACCAGTCAAAAGTCTAATAAGTTGGATTAGAAATAATTAAAGGTATTAGTTGGTTAGGTTCTAAGCTCTTCAAAAGTTGTAAAGTTGTAAGGTTGTAAGGTCTTTAAATTTTTACTGGTAGTGTAGAAGTAGAACCCATATGCAAGTTGAGAGATGGGAGTTTTGTATCGTCTTGTGATTTTTTAAAATTTAAGATCAAAAGAAGGTCATGGTGTTTGAATTTGCAATACCATCTTCTCTTGCTTGTGATATTGGAAAACTAAAGTAGGGCCTATGATAGATATGAACAATCGTAAAGGAGTGTTATAAATTTACTAGCATATATAGCCCCCAATCCAAACAGATGTATGCTCTCTTGATAAAGGGCATGTCTAAGCACAAGTTATTGACATTGGCACCTTTAAATCTCAACAAGTAACCTAACGATTCATTGTTGGTATGCTCTTGTAAAAGTGTAGTTAACTCATCAATATTCAAGGACTCAAATAATATTCCTAATTATTATCGCGAACATATCTCTACAAAATAGGTTATATCTTTGAAATAGTCTAGATCTTTGACTCAACAGACATAAGATTTGTTGATGTTGATTATTTAACCTTAAGAGATGAGTAGGTTTATCTCTATCATTCATTGGATGCTTTATGGTTTGGCTTTTGAAATATTACTAAGAAAATAACACAAATTGGATATGAATACAAAAAATAACTAGATGTTGTAAACGCAGAGGTGAGCTTTTATTTTGACATGTAAATCCACTCACTTTTTAAGTTTTGGATCTTGTAAGAGGACATAGTTTTGTGTGCATATGGGAGCTATACATGTATATATATGGAATTACAGCCATATGCTATTACTTAATGGTATGCCACAAAGAGAGAGAGAGGTATCATGCCTCTCTCTCTCTCTCTCTCTCTCTCTCTCTCTCTCTCTCTCTCTATGCAAATATTCATTTTGAATTGTGCAGGTAGACTCCTCGGTAGACACAAATTATGTTAGGGGTTCAACTCCCCTTGAGTTTATGGTTACTTCTTTTTTGTAGGTTTAATATGTGCAACCACAAAGATTTGATTACAAATGAGCACTTGTGACTTTTGTAAATGATATTGTTGATTCTTTCCTAAAATTAAGAACTTAATAGTAAGAAGTCAAAATATTATGATCGGTTGGACCTAAACTTGATAATAGGGGCTTCAAATTTTATGTGCCTCTTGAAATCAAGACTGTAAGTTGAAGGAGTGTTCGGATCTACAACCTAAACTTGATATCAAATAATTAAAACTGCTTGAGTCTTTAATAGCTACATAAGTTCAAAGAACACTAAGATCCACAGTCTAGACTTCACATCAAACGTTTGTGATCGAATGAGCCTGTTGGACCCGTGAATGCAAGTTAAGGAAACACTAGTAGTTTTTGTGATCTAATTATACATTGGGATGTCCTCTATGTGTAGGGAGAAAATGAAAGTTGTTTTAATAAAATTAATTATACAAAAAAAGGTTTAGATTATATAATATTTATCATAAATAGGGACGCATCCATCCAAGATAGTCATGCTATATGGGTCACAAGTGCATGTTGTGAGTTATTTGTTTACAATGTAATCTAGGCGATTATACATAGGCCGAGATGGCTAGTTCATGTTGCAAAATAAAGGCGTGTGGAGGTGATAAGTCAGCCAACAATGGAAGCCACACAGCCCACATGAAGGACAGATCTGGGTGAGGAAAATCCCCCACCAAGGGGAATAGTGCACAAATAAGTCATAAGAGGACAATCAATTTTCACTTTCTTATCTAAAGAAATGTAGAGGATCTGAGAGGCATTGAACCCACAATCTATGAGATGCAAGTCCCAAGCTCTTTCTAGTCAATCAAACACACCTTTTTGAAATATTGATATGTACCTAGTCAATCAAACACACCTTTTTGAAATATTGATATGTGTGCTACACTTAGCTAGTTGTTATATAGACAATTAATGTAATTTCTAGTTGCAAAGGCTTCATTGTATGGCAAATGGATCTATCTTTCAAAAATATTGCATTTTACTCTACAAAAAAGAATAACTATATAGGAAAAGCAAAAGGTTTACCAATTATATGTAGGATTCTTTTGAGTTGTATGTAGTAAAAAATTTGAGGAGCAAAAGCGGTTTTGCTAGTTATAACTAGGAAATGTAAGGAATTGACAACTTCGGATTAATATCGCTACATAGCGAATGGTGGATTAATATCACTACATAGCAAATGGTTTAGAGTTCCTTGTGTCTTCTACGTCTCCGCTGCAGCAACGTTGCAATATTATAGGCAAACCAGAGAAGCCCTAGCATTCCGATACACAAGGCGAGCACCACCAGCCCCGCCATCTTCATCATCGCCAGCCTGTGATCATCGACGTGACTGATAATGTTGCTTGCAGCTTCTTCCTCGCTTATATATTGCCAATATCGTGCCACCTCCATCAATGCAGACTCTCTCGCTCTCTCTCTCTCTGTGTCTGTGTACTTTCACATCAATTCCTTGCGATATATTTATACATCGCAAGCTAGCTACCTCATTTTACGCAATCTTTCCTTTTAGCTAACTTTTCTATTTTGATTTAAAGGCCGGCAGAGGAATGCCATGTTTTGCAGCGCGTCGACAATTTGCGATATTGTCAATGTGTCGTATGCTCTTGCCATGATATCGCGCATTCATCACCAAACATTCAGCCGAGCCAAGCTGCACGAATCATTATGCGTCTCACATCACCAAATTAAATATTTGGGTGACTGTGGACGTTTAGTGTTTGGCCGGCCTTATGACACTTATCAGTGTCTGATTCGGCTTTCTTTCAAAGGGTTATTAGGATTAGCATGCTGACTTCTTCTTCGAGCTTAGCTTATCAATCATCGACCACACGTTCAACACATCCACTTTCACACTTGCGAAATCTTTCTCATAGTTTGCGAATAGCATCTATACTATTAGTTAAGGAGAGGTGGGAGGGCGGGTGCCACGCGTCCAGCCCCTCCCCCCTTCAAAAATCGTGCCCGCCCCAGCGGGGGCGAGCCTAGGCACGGAGCGCCTAGTTTTTTTCTAAGACAAGAGATTATCACTAGGAAATTCCTAAGCTTTCCGAATGATAAATCTTTTACCTAATGCTTTTTACACATGATTTTTTAATAACACAATATTAGGGAGTTTGGAAATCTCCCAATTCCCATTTTTTGAATACTAAAAAGGTGACACCTGGATAACATACTTATAAGTTTCTCAAAACCATATGATATGATCTATCATTGAAAAGCACTTGAAAAATGGAATCTATTGAGTTATAGAGCGCTCGATTTGGAGTCATAGTGTTCAAGTTATGACAAATATAAAGATTTGACAACGTGTCCCAAACTTATGGGAAATGCCCATATTCCCCAATATGGTGTTTAATCCACATTAAAAGTCGCATTGGAAGCCTTGCTTCCTTAAATTACCTTGAAATAGGAAAAATACTTCCACGTTAGTTTTCACATGGGAAAACTATGTTCATAGATTCTCGACTCGGAAAAGTTGTCTAGCCAAAGAAGAGGTCAGATGCAAATAGTTATTGAATAAAAGAAGGCTAAACATGCACAAATACATATGTGATGATTTATCATAGATGAACATTAGATATATATGAAAAATAAGCATGATGTTTCAATTAAATATAGAAAAACTAGACACAATGGTTGACTTGAGTGTAAGAAAAGAAAATATGGTGGTTAGAAAGTGCACTTACATATAGTAAATATGTGATCATTTCCTCATAATCCACATTATTTCGAAACTCTGGAACCACAATGTTAATGTTAGGCAATCTATATGGGTCTTGATGTTGTACAAGTAAATATATAGATATATAGAGTTTCAATAACATCGAAGCAATGGCAATCACAATCATTAAATTTTACATTTGCACCATGTGCAACGTTTTCATAAATTGAAGCGATAGTAAGAAAGTAAAGAGAGTTTAGCTCTTCGGTAACTGGAAGAGATGAATAAATCTAAAATCACAAAGTATCCTACCATTAAAAAACACTAGAAAATATATGGCATGAGAAATTGAAATGATATCATGAGCTAAAATATTCATTTTCATTCAAGCTAATACCAAAATACTGGAGAGAGTTGTTCTAGAATACAAATCCAAACATCTATTCTAAAATTTCCAAATTATTAGTTTGCACCATTCCATTGATATTTTTGATTTCACTACAACATATAGACCCAATAGCGACGTTTAAAGCAACGGAATTATTCATGGAAAAAATTACCCCCATCATCGCTATTCGCGTCGCTATTAGCGACGTGTTCGATTCGTCGCTATTTGCGTCGCTATTAGCATCGCTATTGGGTTAGTGACGCAAATAGTGACGCTTATAGCGACGGTTGCAGAGTAAATTTTCGACGCAAATAGTGACGGTTACAAAGGGAAAAAAAATTAGATGGCAGGGCATGCAGCCCTGCCATTCTTCTAGCTATATGCACTAAATATTCTTGCATAATTCATTTCCCAATATCACCTACACCTAATGTCTAAAAATTGTGTATCAGATTTAATTTTTTTTTGAATCTTTTGATTGCAAAAGCTAGATATAATTAATTTGAAAAGGTATTTCAGAGTGAGCTTTTTCATCACTTGCTTAGACCCGAGAAGAAAAAGAGCTTGTGATTGCAAAAGCTAGATATAATCAATTCAAAAAAGTATTACTCAAGGAGCTTTTTTATCACTTGTTAGGCCTAAGAAGAAGAGCTTCACTTCAAGATTTCATTATAGTCAGGACCCTGAGGTATGAATAAGTCCTATCGATCTTCTGCTCACTCCAGCTTATTCCAAACTTGTTCAAGTCTTTTTAGGGGAGCATTTGGACATCTATAAGAGTTATACCATGGTGTTGGAGCTATAATACACTTATATAGGGAGTGGTAGTGTCTCTAAGCTCTACTTCTTCCTTTTTATTTTTACCTATATCTAAGTCATCTTCCATCTCTTCTTTCTTGTCTTCACTCTCAATCGCAATGGATGGAGGTGTTTTAAGATCAAAAGAATCAAGCTCATCCTCCCCCTTCTCAAACTCCATTTCTTGAGCTCAGACTAGTTGCTGTATTCCAAGTAGATGCTTGAAATGAATAAATTTCTCTTTACCAAGTGATTTAGTAAAGATATCGGCTACCTGGTCTTCTGTCTTCACATGAAGTAGATCAATCTGTCCTGCAAGTATCATTTCTCTGATGAAATTGTAATGAATCTCTATGTGTTTGGATCTAGCATGATAGATGGGGTTGCTAGCTAGCATCCATATACACCTCAGGTTGTGTGCATAACCCTCACGCTACTCCATATCTACCTCTTCAAGCAAGTCACCATTCAAGAATGCATTTTTGACATCCATTTTTCATAATTTTCAGCCCTTAGAAGCCGCTAATGCAATGACTATTCTCACCATTTTCATCTTGACAACTGAGCTGAAAGTCTCCTCATAATCTAGGCCGTATTGCTGTGCATATCCCTTTGCAACGAGCCAGGATTTATACATTTCCAATGAACCATCTGACTTATTTCTCTTTATAAACCCATTTGCTTAAAGACATCGAGTACCTTATCCTTGTACTTTCAAATGTACAGCCATGTGTATCAGTTGAAATCATCTATCCAACCGACAGTAGATTCTTGCAAATTTTGTTTTGCCATCTGTCCAATCGAAAATAGATTCTTGGTAATAGAAGGTACATGTACTACATCATGTAGGCTCTTCTTTCTATCGCCATAGCTGCAGCAGTCTATCTTCCTACTGGTGGGTTGTCTCGCACTCGTGCCCAAAATCTTTCATGACTTCCCAAACAACGTCCTTATAAAAAGATCTTTTCGGGATGAGAAGCTTGTATCCGCACTGCATTCTCCTTATCTCTCGAAGGGCGATAGTGCCCGGTTTCCATCTCCTCTTCTTCTCTGGTGGTCGTTGTGCTCTATGGGGAGCACATGTTGCTGCACTAGAGGAGGCTCCACCTTGTGCTCTAGGTGGCAGGCTTTGACATGAGGCCTTCCCATGATCGAGAAACGGGGACATGCTTGATTGGTGCCTGCCATGCAAGCTCGAGGAGGGCAAGGTGGAGAAGAGACAGAGGTTGGGGGTTCCTTCCTTCTACTTTGTAGTTGTCCCCTCTCTTTTAGTGGATGCGGTGGCAATGGTAGTGGCAGTGGCAACCTCTCTCTCTCTCTCTCTCTCAATCTCCCTTATGTTGATCTGTCTCCCTTTTTCTCTCTATACATCTCTTCATCAATAAAAAGAAAAAGAGAAGTAAAGAAAAGAGAAAAACAAAGAGAGAAGAGATAATGCATTTACCTCAAAGCTTGAAGAAGAATCCTTTCGTGCTTCTCTCCTTCTTCTTCTTCTCCTTCACGGGTTTTCTCCTTCTTTGCAATTGTCCCCTCTCTTATTTTGGTAGATTGGCAGTGGCAGTGACCTCTCTCTCTCTCTCTCTCAATCTCAATCTCCCTTGCGCATGTTGATCTCTCTCACTTCTTCTCTCGCGCATGTTGATCTCTCTCACTTCTTCTCTCTATACACTCTTTATCAACAAAAAAAAAGAGAGAAGTAAAGAAAAGAGAAAAACAAAGAGAGAAGAGATAATACACTTACCTCAAAGCTTGAAGAAGAATCCTTTCATGCTTCTCTCCTTCTTCTTCTTCTCCTTTACGGGTTCCCTCCTTCTTCTTTGTAGTTGTCCCCTCTCTTTTTTTGGTGGATTGGCAGTGGCAGTGACCTCACACGCACACACACACACACACACACAATCTCCCTTGCGCATGTTGATATCTCTCACTTCTTCTCTCTATACACTCTTCATCAACAAAAAGAAAGAGAGAAGTAAAGAAAAGAGAAAAAGAAAGAGAGAAGAGATAATGTACTTACCTCAAAGCTTGAAGAAGAATCCTTTTGTGCTTCTCTCCTTCTTCTTTTTCTCCTTCACGCGTTCCCTCCTTCTTTGTAGTTGTCCCCTCTCTTTTTGTGGTGGATTGGCGGTGGTAGCGACCTCTCTCTCTCTCTCTCTCTCTCTAAATCTCCCTTGCGCACGTTGATCTCTCTCACTTCTTCTCTGTATACATCTCTTCATCAACAAAAAGAAAGAGAGAAGTAAAGAAAAGAGAAAAACAAAGAGAGAAGAGATAATGCACTTACCTTAAAGCTTGAAGAAGAATCCTTTCGCGCTTCTCTCCTTCTTCTCCTTCTCCTTTACAGGTTTCCTCCTTCTTCTTTGCAGTTGTCCCCTCTCTTTTTGTGGTGGATTGGCGGTGGCAGCGACCTCTCTCTCTCTCTCTCTCTCTCTCTCTCTCTCAATCTCCCTTGCGCATGTTGATCTCTCTCACTTCTTCTCTCTATACACTCTTCATCAACAAAAAGAAAGAGAGAAGTAAAGAAAAGAGAAAAACAAAGAAAGAAGAGATAATGCACTTACCTCAAAGCTTGAAGAAGAATCCTTTCGCGCTTCTCTCCTTCTTCTTTTTCTCCTTTACGAGTTCCCTCCTTCTTTGTAGCTGTCCCCTCTCTTTTTGTGGTGGATTGGCGGTGGCAGCAACCTCTCTCTCTCTCTCTCTCAATCTCCCTTGCACATGTTGATCTCTCTCACTTCTCTATATATATCTCTTCATCAACAAAAAGAAAGAGAGAAGTAAAGAAAAGAGAAAAACAAAGAGAAAAGAGATAATGCACTTACCTTAAAGCTTGAAGAAGAATCCTTTCGCGCTTCTCTGCTTCTTCTTCTTCTCCTTCACGGGTTCCCTCCTTCTTCTTTGCAGTTGTCCCCTCTCTTTTTGTGGTGGATTGGCGGTGGTAGCGACCTCTCTCTCTCTCTCTCTCTCTCTCTCTCTCTCTCTCTCTCAATCTCCCTTGTACACGTTGATCTCTCTCACTTCTTCTCTCTATACACTCTTCATCAACAAAAAGAAAAAGAGAAATAAAGAAAAGAGAAAAACAAAGAGAGAAGAGATAATGCACTTACTTCAAAGCTTGAAGAAGAATCCCTTCGCGCTTCTCTCCTTCTTCTTCTTCTCCTTCACAGGTTCCCTCCTTCTTCTTTGCAGTTGTCTCCTCTCTTTTTAACTTCTTCTCTCTATACACTCTTCGTCAACAAAAAGAAAGAGAAAAGTAAAGAAAAGAGAAAAACAAAGAGAGAAGAGATAATGCACTTACCTCAAAGCTTGAAGAAGAATCCCTTCGCGCTTCTCTCCTTCTTCTTCTTCTCCTTCACGGAACCAACAAAAGAGAAAAACAAAGAGAGAAGAGATAATACACTTACCTCAAAGCTTGAAGAAGAATCCCTTCGCGCTTCTCTCCTTCTTCTTCTTCTCCTTCACGGGTTCCCTCTTTCTTCTTTGTAGTTGTCCCCTCTCTTTTTGACTTATTCTCTCTATACACTCTTCATCAACAAAAAGAAAGACAGAAGTAAAGAAAATAGAAAAACAAAGAGAGAAGAGATAATGCACTTACCTCAAAGCTTGAAGAAGAATCCTTTCGTGCTTCTCTCCTTCTTCTTCTTGTCCTTCACGGGTTCCCTCCTTCTTCTTTGCAATTGTCCCCTCTTTTTTTGTGGAGGATTGGCGGTGGTAGCGACCTCTCTCTCTCTCTCTCTCTCTCTCTCTCTCTCTCTCTCTCAATCTCCCTTGCACACGTTGATCTCTCTCACTTCTTCTCTCAATACACTCTTCATCAACAAAAAGAAAGAGAGAAGTAAAGAAAATAGAAAATCAAAGAGAGAAGAGATAATGCACTTACCTCAAAGCTTGAAGAAGAATCCCTTCATACTTCTCTCATTTTTTTTCTCCTTCGGGAGTTTGTTCCTTCTCCTTTACACTTGTCTCCTCCCTCTTTGTGGATGGCGACAGTGGCAGCGGCCTCTCTCTCTCTCTCTCTCTCTCTCTCTCTCTCTCTCTTGCTTGTTTACAAACCTGTAAAATGTCATGCTCGAGTTTTGACACTTTTTTATGAAGCCTCTCTCTCTCCCGTTTTTTTATCTCTCCATCTCTCTCTTCCTTCCCCTCCCTTCTTCTCTCTATTTCTCTCCCTCCTTCCCTCCCCACTCTCACTCAACTCATCTCATTGCAAAGACAATCAAATATAGATAATAAAAAGCTTAAGAAACAAAGATATTGAAAGAAATTTCACCCCACCTCTCTTTATCTCTCTCTCCCCCCTCTCCCTTTACTTTTCTTTATTAACATTCTCTCTCATTCTCTCATTGTTTTCCTATTTCTCTCTCCCTCTCTCTTGCTCTCTATTTTTTTTCTCTCTCTCTCTTTCTCCCTCTCTCTCTCTTCTTTTCACTCTCCTTCCTCTCTTTACCTTACCCTTCTTTTCTACCTCCTCCTCCTCTCTTCCTTCCCTCTCCCTCTCTCTATTTCTCTCCCCCTCTCTTTCTCTCTCTATTTTTCTTTTTTTGTTTCCTCTCTCTTTGTTTCTCCCCCTCTCTATCTCGTTGTTTCTCTCACTCATCCTCTCTCCCTCCCTTCATCTCTCATTTCTTTCTTCCTCTTTCTCTTTGTTTCCTTTCTCTTCCTCTTTCTCTCTTCCTCTCCCTTCATTCTTCTCCTTCCTCTCCCTTCATTCTTCTCCTTCTCTCTTCCTCTCCTCTTTCTCTCTTCCTCTCCCTCTCTCTTTTTCCATGTATCTCTTTGCAAAGAAAAAAAAGAAGAAAACAAGAGAACATAGAAATAAAGCAAGAAGAGGCAATGTACCTACCTCAAAGGCCTGAAGATGAAACCCTTTGTACCTTCTGTTTGCACCTTCCCTCCCTTCTCCCTTGCATACTTCTCTTTCTTCTTCATGTATAGCGGCGGCGGTGGTGACAATGGTGACGAGCTTCCTCTCTCTCTCTCTCTCTCTCTCTCTCTCTCTCTCTCAAAGCTTTAAGCTCTCTCGCTCTCTCTTTCATTCTTTCTTGCAAATGTTTTCTCGGCAAATCTTACGCTCGGGTTTTTGAAACTTTTTCGACCGGTGTTGCTATTTGTGTCGCTATTAGCATCGCTAATAGCGACGCAAATAGCGACACGCTTTTTTGCGTCGCAAATGACCGTCGGTATTGCCCCATTCCCTTGTAGTGTATGTGCAATATCATGAAAATATATATGCACGAAATCACAAAGTGTCCTATCATAAGACACTACAAAGTATCTTGGTGCAAGAAATTGAAACAATATCATGAACATAAAGATCCATTTTCATTCAAAGTAACACCAAAATGTTGAATAGAGAGTTCTTCCTGTATACAAATCCATAAATATGTTCCAAAATTTTTAAATTATTAGTTCGACATACCCTTCCATTGAACATTCCTATTACATGAATCTTCTTTGTCTTCACAGACCAAAATATATAAGTATGAACATATTTTGGTGATCACAGACGTGAGCACTTTGTGAATAACTTGACTTTAGTTCTAAGGTTTCTTTTGGAAGCGATCTATGCATGTTATCCACATTAGAAATGTCCATCCCCTTTAATGCAATCTCTTCTGTCTTCCTACTATACAAAGACTCATAACCTTAAGAACACTTAACAAAATTATTGCATATGGAAAATTTGATTGCAACGCCCAAAGAAGAAATGTAGAATGTTCATGAATATTTACTTCCAACAAAGATCCCCAAGACCCTTTAGATTGTCTCTCATATTCTTCTATCCAATTTCTACCCTCATCTAACAACTAATATTTTAAAACTTGAAGTTTCAATGCAGGTCCGTGCTCAATCCAACTCCAATTTCTCATAGAACCTTTGAGGATACTCCTACTTCTTTCTATGCAACTCCGAAAATGGGTTATCCATATTCTCCACACCGAAAAATTACATATCTTAGCACCTAGATTGCTCTCATGCTCCTTGTTGAAGGTAACAAAAAAGATAATATTCACTTGGGTGATAGAGGAAACTCTCTCTAACTTGCACGGTGGAGGTAGTAAGGAGCATTGGTAGGTGAATCTCTATGCCCTAAGCTCCATGTAGGTTGAGAAAGTAAGCTTTGGTGTTTTTATGGGGGATGTGTATGTATGTGATAAATAAATCTTAGGTGCTTAAGATTGTATGGTCTATAAACATGGATGTATGACTTGGAGAGGTGTGCCACATAGCTACAAAAATGAAAAGGTATGAGAAATAGTGTGTCACATTGGGACACAAATGGAAAGTGTGAGGGTACATAAATGAGGTCTCCTCTTCTATATATGTGACCATTGTATGCAATGTAAAAATAGAGAATTGTTGTGTGTACATATTGTCTATTGAGCCATATGCTTCTTAGTGTATTTTGATACACCTTGACTATGTATTAATTATTTGTACACACCATGATTAGCCCCATATTGGGTTTTCCAACATGGCACTAGAGTTTATGTGGGTTCTTAATCATTGTGTTATGATACATAAATTTTATGTATTTATTTGTATCCTTGCCTTTTAGGATGTTGTCAACACACTCCACATGGCAATCAAGGTTTATTTGAGAGAGTACTTGCATTTAAAGGAGTTATGAAGCTAGTAATGAAGGATGTGAGAGGAGATTTGCAACATGGAAACATGAAATGGATTTTTTAGCAAGTATATGTAGCCATTGTCATTAAAGAAGTTGTCGACAAGACTATCAGGTAGCACAGGACAACCTCTAATGTTGCAGCCCGAAAGAGCATTCATTGAAGGTGGTGAAAAGATCTCATCAACTTTGGTGGCAATGGCACCATAATGCAAGGCGATGGACTAGTTGAGGATTATGTCAAGAGGATTTTATGCCAATAAGGGTACTGCAAGCTATATAACGATGAAGGACAAAGTGTTATGTTCCTCTCCTCTCCCTCCTCTTCCTCTCTCTCTTCTCTCTGCCCTTCTATGTTGCTTCAATTGGACCCTCCCTTTCGTCCACTTCTTTAATCCCTTTGCCTTCTTTGGCTATTTCAATTGCTTCTCGAGTTGTTTCCCATGGATGCTCATGGCTCTTTTTGAAACCTAGTAATTTTTCAAATGCCTTCAACCACAGTGTAACACTATTGAGAGCAGCCAAGTCAATTCTAGTCCATTGTTATGTATTGCTCATGGGTCATTATCTTCTTAGATGTATTTTGCATTCCACTATGTATAGTCTCATCTTTATACGTATGTTTCTAGAATATATGAGCATGCATTTTTGGCATGAAGTATCTGTAACTTAGAATAAAATGTCAGCATATCCTTGTGTTAGGTGTGTGTATGAAAATGCTTTGCTATTTTGCAAAGCTGATGTAGCTGATTTGCACCTGGTGATCACACATAGAATTTGGACTCGATTACACATGGCAACCACACTCCATGTCCTCAAGACGACCTAGGTGAGCAATAGCATCAGAATTTGTCTCATGAGGAAACTTCCTTTCTGAGGGATGGTGATTTTCTAGCAAAGAACTCCACTCTGCAACCCAACAAGTAGTGCTCATGCTCTGTCCCTCAACCTTCGAATGTGCACCTTGGGCTACTAATTGTTGAAAGATAAGCATAGGAACTCTCCTTACACTGGAGAGGATAAGGGTAGCTAGGTGTAAATGGACTGGAGGACAAGGGAAACCCTAACCCTGATCCTCTAGAGGCTATATAAAAAGCCTAAAATACACACTCAATGTAGAGGAGAGTGTACTAGTTGTACCTTGAACAATTGACTAAACAATATCTTGTTCTTGTACTTGAGCTCTCTCTCTCCCTCTTGTGCACATTCTCTTATGCTTCCAACTCTAATTTACAACATGGTATCAGAGCCATCTCTAATCCTTCAACTTCCCTCAGTCTCTTTACACATCTAAGTGCACAAGAATAAATCTTGCCATCTCAGTTACCTTCCTTTCCACCATAGCCAGCTAGACCCCCTGATCTTGGAGGATCTGGTGTGTGCAATAGAAGTAGTATTAGCTCCTGATTTCTTCTGGAGACTTCATCCTCAGTTTAGGATGCTTTAGCACGGTAGATCAATCCCTGACATTGGATGATGTGGTGGACTGCATTACATGTTTTTAGAGATTTGCAAGAGAGACATCATGAGCTGTTGTGCGTGTGCTGACAAGGGCGCAATCATTGGAGCCACCATAGGGCTTTCATAGGTTCCCTAGTGGGCCATCTCCCCCTAAGAGGGCTTGGAGAAATTCCATCTTTATTGACTGTTATAAGCCAAACCCTAATTGTGGGTCTCTGGAAGCCATAGCACTAGGAAGCTTCAAGCTTTTTCAACCTTCAAAATTTTCAATGTTTGGTCACTAACAGTGATTTTAATCACCGATTCATCTCTTCCAGAGTCAGTTTACTGGTTAGGGAACTTCATTTAAGAGGTTCTTTTACTTGGAAGGTCATCATCAAGCTCATCAAGACCAACATCAAGGTCATCTTTAGCAAATAAACTAGAGATGAGTACTTAACCACTAAGGCACATTATTGCTACTGTACTTACACAATTTGAGGTTTTTCATTAGAAAAGTAAAACAATTAAGTGATTCACTTCATTTTGTAAGGCTATATGTACAACTATAAACACATAGACCATCCTATCCTAAACTTGTATTGCATATCATGTGTGGTTTTTTCAAGTACCCTGGTCAATGAAATCAGAGGGATGAGTGTCATTGTACTCTCCTCGGATTCATCAGCAAAAAGCATTGAAATCATAGACCATCTTTGTCCAACAAAAGGTTCATCTACTAAACCATACCACAAGGAGGAGCCCGAATTCCAATATAGGTTCACATCATTGAAGCCTAAAAAGACCATTAAACCTCGGAAGAAGATTGCACATAAGAAAGGACCACCAAAGTCATATTTTGAAATATTACATATGTATGATTTTTAGCCTTTCTCCTCATTACAACTTTGATATCAATTGTTTGTAAGGGTGTCCTTGATTTTCTTCCGCATTTAGTGGCAAGGTTATAAGGGACTAGACACTGCCCTTGTCCTAATAAGTGGTAAAACCTTCCCAATGGCCACAACATATGCTGATGTCTTTCCTCAAATTCGAAAATTTAATGGAAAATATTTCCATCCTTGGAAAGTCTTGATCAAATAAAAAATGATGGAAAGAGGATACTGGCCCTTTAAAAGGGACCAAAGTAATTGACCCATCCAATCCCCTTGATGTAGAAGATGATAAACGGGCTCAAGCCATCATCATGATTCATTTAGATGAATCATTAATTCATCACATTGACCAACTCTCAACTGCAAAAGAAAAGTGGGATGAGCTTGAAAGGCTCTACGGTGATATAGGGAAGAAATCCAAGATATTTCTCAAGATTGAGTTTTTAAACTTGGAATACAAACAAGGAGAAGATCTAAGCAAGTTTATTTCACATATGAAGGGGCTTATGGCACAATTTGCCTCCGTTCAAGTACCCATCCATGATGAACATGCCATTGCCATCCTGCTAAAGTATGTGAAGAAGGTCTTTCCAACCCTTGTGACTACCCTAACTAATATCTTGAACCCAACTTTAGTAAGTACCATCCAGTCATACGTAGATGACGAGAAGAGAAATCATACTAAAGGGTCTTTAGCATTTACTTCCTGTGAGCAAGTGTTAGTCCATACAACTTCTACTTTTGAGCAACTGCTGAAAGAAATATCCTGATAAAATGAAATGAAATAAATGCAAAAAGATCGGGCATATCATCAGTAAGTGTTGAGAGTGGAAAAAGACTGAATTTTTGACTGATTTTTGTTGTTTTTGAGGATTGAATGATCGATTTTTGATGGATTTAGAGTGATGTATGGTTGTTAATGGAATTGTTTGAGAGTGTTTTGGATGATATTGATTATTTTTTGTAAGTTCATGATGATTCTTAGTAGAGATATGAAGCTCTGTGATGTTTTGATAGGTTCTGTTGAGGTTATGATTGGTTATGTATACCTGCTGTATAGCTTCTATTTTGTTCTGATTTTCTTCTATATGAAGCATGGATTGATGATTGATGAAGATTGAAATATTTTGAAGGTTTATTGAATAGTTTTTGATAGTTTGGAATGATTTTAGTATGAGTTATGAGGTTTTGATGACCTTTTGTAACCCTTTGTAAACCTTCTGTAGAGTCTCGGTCTCTCCTATGTCTCTGCTTTGTATTTGCTCTGGTACTGTACTGTACTGTTATGTAGATCTTCTATAAGTGTTCTATAGAATGTATGTGTGACTTTGGGAAGGTTTTATAACTTTTGGAAAGGATGAATCTAAGTTCAAAAGAACTAAAACAAATGGAAGAGGCAGCTGTTGAAGACTGAAGAGAAGACTGGAGAGACAGTGACAGTAGTGAGCTAAGAGACACTGAAGTGGCTCTGGTGTCTTTTCGCAACAAACATACCTCTTGGGAGGTGCATCCATGACCTAAGAAGGATTATTGAGAGTCATTATAAGAGTATTGTAGAGAGGAGATGATGTACTATTGAGAGAGAGAGAGAGAGAGAGAGAGAGAGAGAGAGAGAGAGAGAGAGAGAGAGAGAGAGAGAGAGAGAGAGAGAGAGAGAGAGAGAGAGAGAGAGAGAGAGAGAGCTAGAAACACCATATTGGGGAATATGGGAATTTCCCATAAGTTTGGGACACGTGGTCAAATCTTTGGATTTGTCATAACTTGTACACTATAACTCCAAATCGACCGCTCTATAGCTCAATAGATTCCATTTTTCAAGCACTTTTCAATGATAGGTCACATCATATGGAAATTGGGAGATTTCCAAACTCACTAATATTATTTTCAGAGATAGTAAATTCTATCAAAACAGTGTAACTATATATGAGAGATTGAGAGAGAAAACTATAAAGACATTGAAGATGAATACTATGTGATTGATTTCCATTCAAAAATGGTGTATTCATTCATGTTCATTTTTCTATTGATGGATTCTATGAAGATGTTGAAGATTATGATTGATTCTATCAAATCCGTGGGAGATATCTACTATGATGCTGCGTGAAGATTTGCTGTTTTCTTTGTTTTGGTCATTAAAAGAATGAAATAAAAGCTTGTTGATGTTACAAGATAGATTTTCTTGCAGTAGAATCCCCTTTTCTTTGGTGTTCCTCTTGGGGATCCATGTTTTTGGTGTGTAGCTGGGGAAACTTGCCATCAACAAGCATCAGAAGAGACTGAAAATGAAGGAAATGGCATTGCCAAGAAGAGGAGAATTCGATGGATGTTTGCAAAGTTTCCCTTCCACTGAAGAGTTGGAGATTCTCATTATCAAAGCCACTTTCCACAAGAAGTTCATCCCACAATGGCGGAAACATATCACCATCATGATGCATGCTCTATGTGGTGGATTGTTTCCTCTTCCTGTTGAAGTAGCAGAAACTTGCATCTTGGTGGCAAATTGTTTGGGAACAAATTGAAGTGCAGAAACAGAGAGAATGACCATCCATGGAAGATTTGGCATTCATTGATAAGTTTCCAGACATCATCAAGTGGGAGATCTTGAAGAAGCTTCAGGAGTCATGGTCTCTGGAGGTTCGCGAAAACAAGAAGGAAAAGAGTTGGAATTTGTTCGTGGTGGATGCTCAACAGCAGGATACATGGAATGCTTGGTGCACTGATAATCTTCTGTTTGTCCAATTAGCAACCCACTGGAAGTTGGTAGACAGAGTGTTTTTCACAACATACACTGTTGAAACCCTCAGAAGCTGGCATTATTATAATGACACAACAACGATCCTAAGAAAAATGAGTTTTCATACTTTCAGAATGGAATATATTCCCCTCTGTAGTGGTTTGAAAGCCGAATTCAGAGATGTTGAAAAGAAGGAAGTAGAGGAGATGTTGGCTAGAGAGTCCCTCAGAGATTGAAGCCCTCTCTGATACTATCCTATTGAGTATAGAACAACTGGTTGGAGCCAAGCCCCTGATGAATGACGCAATCAAGAGGCAAGCGTTAGAATGAGTCTAGAGGTATGTAAGAAGAGAGAAGGCAAAAATCAAAGCTGAGAATGAGCTTGCAATAGAAGCTTCCTTTAACGCCTTAAAAGCACTCTTCACAAAAGTCCCCATGGTGACTCAAGGCCCCCTTCCTAGTCAGATTCGTCCTGGAAATATTGATGACAGGCTAGCAAATGTAGTCCCATTGCCAGTTTTTAAGGGAGAGTACAATGAAAACCTTGATCTTCATGTAGCAGAGTTCATGGTAGCATGTGTGGCTAACAATGCCAGAACCCCTGAGCATTGGTTAGCAATATTCCCTGCCACTTTCAAGGGCACGGCATTTCAATGGTATGAGAGACAAGCAGTAGGAACTTTTGGCACATGGGACGGACCTGAAGTTGGCCTTCCTCACTAAATTCAGGCGTGAAGGTTTTGAAGAGCCGATGCGAGAGGAGTTCATGAACCTAAGTCAGTCCTCTGGAGAAAGAGTAGAAGCTTATGTCTCGCGAATAGAATCCATCCTGAAGAGATGGACTAACCAGCATTTGGACGAAGGTATCCAAAAAGGAGTGTTCCTTAGAGGCCTACAACCAGAAGTTTGCACGTTTATGGAATTGAGAAGACCTGTCAATCTACAAGCTACAGTGGAAGGTGCAAGATTGTATGACGAAGTTGAAGCAAGGTTGTCAATGACTCCAAGAAGAGGAGTCTTACCTCCTCCCATGCCAGGAATGGTATACCCACCAAATGCAGTCCCAGGGACAGTTCCCTACCCCTATCCCCAAATGCAAACAGTGCTGCAGTATGATGCACCTAATCCACTGTGGTCACCACAGACAACAGTGCCTCAAATGATGATTCAACCACAACGACAGTGGCCTCAAACAGTTCCTCCAATGGAGACTCAACAACAGTGGAACCCTACCAATTGGAATCAACAATCCCAAGTCTCAACAGGAGCTCTGAATCAGAATCAGAGAAGAGGACCCTCTAGATCGACCTAACCACTGTATGCAGTAATTACAGAAGCTTCCCGAAACCCTACTATAAGTACTTCAGGAGGTGAAAATCTGAAGGACTACTTATCCAAGTATCAAGAAAGAGCTTCTGGATGTGATTACAGAGTAGCTACAGACACTGAAGGTGAATATCGCCCATATATCCACCCCTAGAGGAGCTGGAAGAGATGTGATGCGCTCTAATACATGGTGCAAAAAGCGTCATCAAGTGGGATATTTAGCCACTGAATGTATGCGAAAACCAACCATTCCTGGAGCCTTCTGTTCCTATTGTTTGCGAAAGAACCATACAGAGGATATTTACTCTCTTAAGGAGATGCATGAACGAAGACAGAAGGATGAAAGTGCACGATTCAACTTGTTGGAATCCAAAATGATAACACAAGATATTGGACCAAAGCCTAGGGAATTCGGTCCTAATTTCGGTCCAAGGAGGTTTCCCTCTCAAAGTTTCAGAGGACGACAGTTTGACGGTGGTCAGAGATCAGAGGTGGAATGTTATAGGTGTGGAGAAAATGTTCATATCTCCCCAAATTGTCCAAATCCTAGACGATCTGTGGATTACAAGCCCTTATGCAGCCGATGCAAAGGAGAAGGCCACACTACAAACGACTGTCCAAGCCCAGCCTTTGTAAAGGCCATTGGCACTAATAGTCAACAGAAGGTATAAGAGCCTGCCTCCAATTTGGTAGAGTTGGAAGTTTTCGTTGTCACGCACACCAAGAAGAAGGAACCAGTTGTTCAGAACAAAAGTAACTCTCTTACTAAGACTGTGAAGTTCAACCTGTCAATAGAGGGACAGAGCAGTACAGAATAGAACAATGCAGTACAGAGCACTATAGTGCTACAAAGAGCCACAGAGACAGTCCCAGAGACAGGACCAAAGGTCCAAGAGATAGAAGATACAGAAGCACCTCTAGCAATAGAGGAAGTGCCGATGCTGCAATTACTAGAAGTAAAAGAAAAGATGAAAATGGATGTAGTTCCATTCCCTAGCCGGCTGGAGAAGCCTGTGGATCCTATTAAAGATTACGACTTGGTCAAAGACCTAGACACTTTTAAAACAAACTTAACATTCCGACAGTTGCTGATGTTGTCTCCCAGCTATCGAAAGAAATTCAAAAGCATCTTGACAAGAAGACGTGGACTAAGGATTGCTCCTTCAACAGCGATCAAGACCAAAAAGGCCCCAAAGCCTAAGGCCCCGAAGCCTGTAAAGGAAGTCGATGTGGCTAACGCCTTCCTAGATCCTGGAACCTTAGAGATTAGTATATGGATTGAAGGATGCTTTATCTCAGATGCGTTGATTGATGGAGGCTCATCAGTAAACATAATGACAAATGTGACAATGAAGGATTTAGGGTTGCAAGAAATTCAACCTACACAGTGGCTTATCAGATTGGTAGACCAAAGCAAAATCAAACCATTGGGCATCCTCCCATACGTAAAAACAACCCTTGCAGAAAGAGATTATTGACTGACATATTTGGTGGTCAAACCAAATTCTTATGGGACCTTATACCCTCTGTTGTTGGGAAGACCTTGGCTTTTTTAAGCAAGAGTCAGGACGCGGGCTGGTTCAAAGGAACCCTATCCCTAGGCAGAGGACCCAACAAAGTGGTATTGAAGTTGTATGGATCGCAAAAAGGCAATGAATCCACATCCATTGAAGTCATAACTGACTCCTCCAACGAGGTAACAGATGGTACATCAAGAGACGAAGAGGCTGTCAAACAGATCTTTTCTAAGAAAACAGAGGCACAGTCCCTAACAGTGGGCATTGTAAGCCAACTACCAAGGGAAGCAAAGTCCTTGTCCATGGGAGAATACCTCCTGCCACAACTAGAATTAACTTCCGAAATCACCTCTGATAGTGAAATAGAAGCATGGATGTACTGTTCTCCCTGTTACATGACAGTCGCAGAGACAAAACAGAGGAAGAACAGATACAAAGCAGTAACAGATACATAGATAGTCACAGATACAGAGACAGAGCAGATACAGAATAGAGACAGAGCAGAAGCAGAGTTAGAGACAGAATCAGAGACAATCATAGAGACAGTGACTGTAGCAGAAGCAGAAACAGAAGCGGATGCAGGGGTAGAAGATTTGTTCTTCTCCTACAAAGCCTTTACAAAAGCAGAGACAGAGCCTCCAGAGGAAGAGGATGAAAATGTTGAGGAAGAAAATAAAGTAGGTTATGAGAGTGCAGATGAAGAATTTTCTCTGATAGCGGATGATCTTGTTGATATCCCTACAGAGACCTCCGAGGCCGAAGATCCCAAGGTGCTGGATGGAATGACCATGGATCTATTTGGGTTGATCAATGGACCACAAAGTATGCAGAATCTGTATAAGCAATGGATTAAAGGAATAAAAATTAAGTTCACCAGTGGCTCCTGTCACCCTGACTGTTCAATCGAGAGAAAAGGTGATGATGATGCCCCCTGCCAACAGAAGCCAGAGCCCTCAGAGCCACGGCCTCTAGAAGGACCGTGCTATGTGACATTCTTGGACGCATCCTCTGAAGATGAATAGCTAAGTCTAGAAGAAATTGCCACTCACACAGAAGCAAACAAAGCTCGGATACCCTTCCAGTAAACCGCAACAGACAAACGAGTCCTTTATTTAGAAGGAAGACATTGGTTCTGGTGGAACATCAAATGATGATACTACTCCCTTGAAAGAGTCAGACCTCTATCCAAAAGCAATCCATAGGACATTTATCCACGAAGTGGAAGGTGAAAGACAAGTGACGTTATTGGATACTGACGGTACTGAACATTACCTAAAAGTGGGCCTCAATCTTCCAAAAGAAGAACTAGCGGTTGTGTGAGACTTATTAAAGGAGAACTTAGATATGTTTGCTTGGCCATATAAAGATCTAAAGGGGATTGATCCCACAGTATGCCAGCATCACATTGACCTAGAGCCGAATGCCAAACTTGTAAGGCAAAGACAAAGGCGTATGAATCCTAATTATTCTGCATTGATGAAGGCTAAATTATTGAAACTTCTTGAAGCAGAGTTCATTTATCTCGTGGCTAACAGTGAATGGGTTTCGCCCATTATGGTAGTACCCAAGAAGAACGGGAAACTTCGAATATGTGTGGAATTTCGGAAGCTCAATTCAAAGACGAAGAAGGATCATTTCCCTATCCCTTTTACAGACAACTGTTGGACACAGTGGTAGGCCATGAGCTGTATTCCCTCTTGGATGGATTCAGCGGATATAACCAAGTCCAAATGGCAGAAGAGGACCAATCTAAAACAACCTTAACCACTGAATGGGGAACCTATGCCTATAGAGTGATGCCATTTGAGCTCTATAATGCTCCTTCCACCTTCCAATGAGTAATGATGGCTGCCTTCCAGAATCATTTGCATGATTTTATTGAGGTGTATCTTGATAACTTTTGTGTCTATAGCTTAATCTGCGAGCATTGGGGACACCTAGAGCAATGTTTTGACAGATGTCGCGAGTATGGGATTTCTCTCAGCCCCGACAAATGTGTCTTTGACGTCTCCTCAGGAATTCTTCTGGGTCATATTGTCTCTGCACAAGGGATTGCAACAGACCTTGCAAAGATTGAAAAGATTGCTGCATTGACAGCACCAACAAACCTCAAGCAATTGAGAGGATTTCTTGGCCATGTGGGCTACTATAGAAGATTTATTACACATTTTGCAACCAAGGCAACCCCTCTACACAAGCTCATAAGGAAAGATGTGGATTTCCTTTAGACTGATGACTGTGAAGAAGCCTTTAATACCCTAAAATAGTGCCTTATCCAAGCACCTATCTTACAACCTCCTGATTGGACAAAGGAGTTCCATGTGCACACAGATGCATCAGTTGAAGGGCTAGGTGCTGTCCTATGTCAAAAGGGCCCCTCTAAATTAGATCAATCGATATATTGTGCAAGCCAAAAGGTCACTAATAGGGAATGGAACTACACATTGACAAAGCTTGAGTGCTTGGCAATGGTGTTTGCATTGGAGAGGTTTTGACACTATCTACTATCAATGCATTTCAAGTTCTACGTGGATCATGAAGCCCTCTCCTTCCTAATGAACAAACTAGATGTTAAAGGATGATCGATGAGATGGTTACTCCTATTCCAGGAGTTCGATTTTGAAGTGGTCACTAAGCCTGGCCGTTCCCATGTCCTAGCTGATCATCTATCACAGATCCCTCAAACAGAGGAAGAGGAACAGGATGATCCAAACCTTCCTGATGCTTCCTTGTTTGTAGTTGACACAATTACTCCCTGGTATGCAGATATAGCCAACCTCCTGGAAACTCAACAGTATCTTCCTGGCATCTCAAGCTGTGACAGGAAGAAGCTTCTGTTAGAGTCAGCCCCCTATACTTTGCTAGGCGGTGCACTGTACAAGAAAGGCAAAGATGAAGTATTGTGAAGATGTGTTGCAAGGGATGAAATCGGCATAGTATTGAAAGCATGCCATGACGAACCATGTGGTGGACACTTCGCAGAGGAAGTGACATCCAAGAAGGCTCTGTTAGTAGGATACTAGTGGTGGTGGCTGACCCTCCACAAGGATGCATATGATTACTGTAAGAGATGTGATGCTTGTCAGCGAATGGGGAAACCCACCAAAACAAGTGCCATGCCACTGCAACCCGTTCTTCCCCTAAAGCCGTTCGAGAAGTGAGGGATTGATTTTGTGGGTCCCATTGATCCACCTACTAGACGGAAGCAGAATATATACATCTTAGTGTGTACGGATTATGCCACAAAGTGGTGTGAAGCTAAAGCCATGAAGCAGGACGATGGTAACAACGTAGCCCTGTTCATGTATGAGAATATTATCACCCGTTTTGGCAGTCCCCTTGAGCTGGTAAGTGACAGAGGTACTCATTTCCTTAACAAAATTATGGAGGAGCTGACAGAGCTGTATAAGATCCGCCATCGCAAGTCCACTCCCTACTATCCTAGAGCCAATGGCCAAGTTGAAGTCACCAATCGCATCCTCTGCTCGATTCTGACAAGAACGATTGCCGCACATCATCGCGACTGGGACGATTGACTTATAGAGGCTCTCTGGGCATACAGAACCTCCCATAAGGCAGCTACAGGACAGACCCCTTTCCAGTTAGTGTATGGTACAGAAGCCGTCTTCCCTGTTGAACTGCAATTTCCCTCTTTGCGAGTGGCAGTTAAAGAACGCTTGGGAGATGATGAGTCACTGCAATGCCATCTCCTGCACTTGGAATGCTTGGATGAGATATGACGGATGGCTCTACAGTGCATGGAAACCACTCAGGCACGACGCAAGGCCTATCATGACAATTTCATCAAGCACAAGGAGTTTAAAGAAGGTGATCTTGTTCTGGCCTATGATTCAAGATTTGGTAAGTTTTCTGGCAAGCTTCAACAATGGTGGATGGGCCCATACAAGGTACTTGCTGTCAATCATACTTCCCTCCATGGGGATCTTGAAAATCACAGTTGACCTACCCTTCCCCTTTTGGGCGTCACATTGTCCTTCTCGTCATGCTTATGATAGCCCTTATGATTCTCCTCATGAGGTGGTCTTGTTCTGCTAGCCCTTCACAGATACATCTCAACTCGACCTTGTTCTCTTCTCGTTTGATCCAACAACGGTGGTGAGGTTGTTCTTGACACATGGTATTTCTACCATTCTCTTTCTTAATGAAAAAAAAAAGAAAAAGAAAAAGAAAAAAGTAAAAAAGTAAAAAACAAACAAACAAAACTGTTATGGGAGAAAAGGAAAAAATTCCCTGTCATAACAGGCCTCGTTCCAAGAAAAGGTGGAAACACCCATGAGCGGGAAGCTGACTGTAGAAAAGGTGGTAACACCCCGTAGTTCAAGATAGCTGACTCATCAACATCAAACCTTTCTAGCAAATAATTTGAAGCCACCTCCCTTGGTGCACTATTTCTGCAATATGAGTTCGTTTGCCCTTCTTAAGAGACGACTTTTCTTACAAATTATTGAAGTACCAGACTTGTTGGCTGCCTCCCTAGGTATGCCTTGTCTTCAAGATCTTGATGACAACAATAGCCGCCATGATCTTCATCACCAACCCCTTGAGTGATGTGAGATTTCATTCTAACAGGATGGGGATGTGAGTATGGGCTGCCCTCTATATCTATCAAAGTGTGAGACAAAGGGTGGGGTGAGTGACTAGTCTTTCCCTTCAAATCACATGAGAGGTGAGGTGTGTGAATAGAGTGTTGCACACACGGGATGGGCCTCTCAATGCACAATGCACGATCTGTTCTTGTGCACTGCACCATAAGGCTCCTTGGCCTTCCTTCTTGCACTGTATGCAGGCATAGGGCGGAATGCACAGTTACACCATCAAATACACACAAGGCATATGCCCTCTGCACAAGTGATAGTGAGGATTACATCAATGGGTTTGAGGAATGGGCTGCCCTCTGTATCTTTCAACAGAGCGCGAGACAGAGGGTGGGCTGAGTTTGACTGGTGTTTCTTCAATCAATTATTGAGAGGTGAGGATTGAGGGACGTTATGACCATTGGAGTCAGGTACGTTTATGTTTTCCTATGCACCTACGGGATGGGTCTTTGCCATCAGCACATGACACGTCACTCTGTTCTGTATATTGCACTACAAGGCTCCCTGGCCTTCCTCCTTGCACCTATGCTAGACGGGGTTGGACGCATTGATGCACCATCAATTGTGCACCTTGGCATACTGCCTCTGCACCATTCCCTTGTCGATTCCTAAACCAGGTGTGAGCTCTCGATTTCATTATTATTTCCTCGAGTGATGTTAGTAATGGGGCGAGTGACTGCTCTTTCATTCCATTTGCGTGATCCTGAGTTGAGTGCAATATCCCTCATCATCGACGGATTTTTGGCGATTCCTTCAACCAGCTACCTCCTTGGGTGTTGCCACGTGGTCCCTGCCACGAAGGACAAAGAACGTGTGCTGTGAAGACACCTATTACCTCCTGCAGCCGACAACAATACAAGACGCAACCTTGATAGTCGACATTCCTCCTTGGCAATATGGGCCAAGTTTTTCTAACCCTACACCTTCTGTTTCTCAGTGACGATCATTCTTAAGTGTGGGGACATTCGTGGTAGGTCTGCTGTGTGGTCTTAGGTCCTTGATGTTTGGTTTACCCTTCTTGCTAAGGTTTTAAGTGTGGGGATGCGTCCCTGCACGTCTATGTTGGATACTTCTATGCATATACCCTGCTATGATCATGCATCTATGTCATGACTTCATTTTACCGTAATGGAATCCCTCCCCCCTTCTCTGTTCTATTGCACCCTGTCCCCGAAGCTGTTCCTTGACTGTTTGCCTTTATTATTTGTTTTGCGATTTTTCCATGCGAGCATACCCTACGTTCACTAAGACTCACATCCAACCTTACAATCGTGTTTGTCCCTTTGAACTGCCCATTTTTCTTTTTTACTAACCCCTATTCCGACAAACGGTTTTTAGTTATCAATTTTTGAAGTAATTCTCGTAAAATGGACGGTTTTCCATGTGAACGCATCTTTATTACTTTGGAACCCTAATCTGATGTGCCAGCTTATCTTACCCATTCCCCCTGACATTTTTCCTTCTTACTTTGTGTCATTTTGATGCACAATTGGTCTGCTATTAATTTTTGCGGATTTTCAAGCCCTTTTCGTGCCTATTTTTCACATTTTTCCATGTAAACATGTCCTATTTTCACCAGAATTTCAGTTTAATTTGCTAGTCGTGTCCTACCGGCCTTTCCCCCACTTTTTCCTTTTTCCTTCCCCCTCTTTTGACTGCCATATTTTTAGTTATTAATTTTTCAGCGTGTTTTCGGGTGTGTTTTTTGTGTTTTTCCCATATGAACCCCTCCCAATTTCCCCAACCTGAGTTTTGATGCATCAGCCCTGTGAATCCATTTTTTACAGACATTTTTCCTTTTTATTTTCCTCTATTTCAGTGCACGGTTCTTTTGATATTAATTTATGAGTCCATTTTTGGGTCCATTTTTGGGGTTTTTTCCATGTGAACGCATCCTATCTTGTTCGGAATTGTATTTTGCCATGATAGAATTGTTGGACACATTGTTTTGCACAATTTTTCTTCTTTTTGCACTTTGTTCCAATGTGCAGATTTTTCGATATTAATACACGTATGTGATTTTCGGGCTTGTTTCTTGGGTTTTTCCCATGTGAAGACCCTAATTTTGCCCCAGAACCCGTGTAGCATTTTTCTATCATCTTCCCCATGTCTCCTGGCATATTTTTTCTTTTTATGGGTTTTCGATTCGACGTGCGGTATGGGGTTTTATTAAATTTTCTTCCTTTTTGCCGTGTGGTTGCGTTTCTCGTATCGTGCATGAACGCACTTGTTTTTTATTTTACGTGCCTTGGGACACCCCCATGGCGTCTGTGGCTTGCGCGTCGTCGTCCCTGCCCCATCTGATCCCGCTGATGCAAAATTTTTTTTACCCTCGCCTCGTGCATGCGCGCGGGACGGGGGTGCGTTCCTTTTTCACACCCCTATCCAATTTATTTTTATTTAAAAAAAGGAACAAAAAACACCAAACCCCAAAACAACACACACCATTAAAAAACAACAACAACAAACACCCATACAAATAAACCAATCCACATTAAATTTTATTTTTAAAAAACCATACTTTATAATTTATTTAAAAAAATCACAACAAAAAAAACTTTAAAAATTAAAACAAAAAAACAAAAAACAAAAAACAAAAACAAATAAACCCACATACTTTTTACAAAAAAAACCAGAAAAAAAAAATACGAACACTAACCCACATTTCAATCGCAATAATAATTATTTAAAAAAAACACACACCATAATAATAAATTTTCACAAAAAACAAAAAAAGGAAAAAAAGCTAAAGAAAAAAAAACCACAAAAAATCAAACGAAACGCAAAAAAAGGAAAAAAAATGGCTTATCTGCCTTTTGTGTCGTGCCTGTGACCTTCCCCCTCGTGTTCTCCCTCTTTTGCGTTCTCTCTCGCCTGCGCGTCAACAGTCTTCACCCTCCCCTCCGCCTCCTCTCCCGCCCTTCCGCCCCCCCACACCACCTCGGCCTCCTCTCCCGCCCTTTTGCCCCCCCCACACAGCCTCGTCTTCCCACTCCCCTCGGCCTCCTCTCCAGCCCTTTTGCCCCCCCCACACCGCCTCGTCTTCCCCACGCTGCCTCATCTTCCCACTCCCCTCTACCTCCTCTCCCGCCTTTCCGCCCCCCCACACCGCCTCGTCTTCACCCTCCCCTTCGCCTCCTCTCCTGCCCCCCCACGTCGCCTCGTCTTCCCACTCTCCTCCGCCTCCTCTCCCGCCCGCTGCCCTCCACCCCATCCGCCTCGCCCTCCTCTCTCCACCACCTCCTCCCCTCCACCACCTCCTCTTCACCCTACTCCTCCCCTCCACCCTCCTGCCCACCCGGCCCCTCCCATTTTGGGCCCCCCCTCCAACTTTAGCCCACCCCACCACATTCCCCCCCCCCCGGTGATAAACCTGCACTCGTTACGCACTCAACACGGCACAGAAAAGGTAACACGATATGAGCTCAAGGTATACTCTTGTATTATTCAATCCAAAAGCGGGACAACATAGACACATCCCAGGACTACACCCTCGTGACGCCGCACATAAGAGGGTTCACCACTGGGCATAGGGAATCACACGTAGAGTGGAAACAAGGCAGGGCTTTGAGTCACTACTACTCCCTATATAGGTGCAATCGGTAGCAACGGCATGGTATAGCTACAAAGCCCTTACACTCACCCCCGCTTACTGGATTGCTGACCTCAGCAATCTAAGGGTAGCGTTTGTTATTTGACTCATCCAGGGTCTTAACGCAGCTTTTTCTATCAAGCTGGTCAGTGTCTGCCGGTCTAGAGGACCGCGGGGTCTTAACACAGTCTATGCTATCAGACTGGCCAGTGTCTGCCGCACTAGGACATTGGGGCTTTTTATTTACTAGGGTTGTTTTTTGGATGGTTGCTACCATGCGGGTCCACCCTCGACTCGATTACATTTGAGGAGTGGGGCACGTTTGGGTCTATGCTTGAGAACCGCATTATTGTTGAAGTACTGGGGAGGCTCAAGGGTCATTGGAAGGAGCTGGGGGGTTCTCCTCGAGCCAAAGGGCGAAGGCATCCTTTCCGCGTTCGCGGGCCTCCGCTTCTGAGGTCCAAGTGGCCTCCTTGAGTGGACGCCCGCGCCACTTGATGAGGTATTCGGGGAAGCCTCTTTGTTCCCGGCGTCGGAGGAAGGCTTCTACTTCAAAGGGTCCGTTGGAATGGAGCATTGGTACGCGCCGTCCCCATTGGTTGTCGGGATAGAACCTGCGCAGAAGACGAGCATGAAATGCGTTATGAACACAAACACTATCTGGCAGGTCCAGCTTGTAGGTGACTTCGTTCAGCACTTGAGTGATTCGGTAGGGTCCATAGTAACTGTGATTGAATTTGGGGGTCATGTTTTTGGGAAGTGACATATTCTTAGAGCTCACTAGGACCATGTCTCCTTTGGCAAATAGTACAACCTTTCTCTTTTTGTTTGCTTGCTCTGTCATGATGATCTTGCTCTGCTCGAGGCTTTGTTTTGCTGCTACATTGTGGTCTCTCCACTTCTTCAAAAATTCTTCTGCATCTTGATCTTCTGCTTTGGCCGCTCCGGATGCTAAGGCCAATGGTGTTATGACTTCTTTTCCTGTTGCTAACTCAAAGGGAGTGTACCCGGTTGCCGAGTGTATGGAGCTATTATAGTGGAATTCTAAAACATCAAGGTACAATGCCCAATCTTTCTGGTCGACTCGGGCATAGCTTCGAAGATAATCTTCGATGCCTTGGTTGACTCGTTCGGTCTGTCCATCTGTCTCTGGGTGGAAGGATGATGAGAATCTCAATTGTGTTTCCAGAGTCTTGAAGAGTTCCTTCCACATGTTGCTCATGAATCTGCCATCTCTATCTGATATAATAGCCAGCGGTAAGCCATGAATCTTGAATACATGTGTGAAGAAGAGGCGTGCTACCTCCTTGGCGTTTAGTGGTGGTTTGGTTGGGGTGAAGCGGGCTTGTTTGGAAAAATAGTCCACCACTACAAAAATGATTGTGTACCCATGGGACTCAGGTAGTTCCACAATGAAGTCCATGCTGATGACGTCCCACGGGCGGCTGGGTACTGGTAATGGCTGTAGTAGACCTGCTGGTCTTGATCGTGGTGCTTTGACCATTTGGAAAGTGGGGCAAGTTTTGATGTAGTCTATTACTTCTTCCTTCATGTTTGGCCAGAAGAACTGCTTCCTGAGGGCCTCCAAGGTTTTGCTTTGCCCTTTGTGGCCTCCAATCTTGTCATCATGTATTTCATGCAGTATGAGTTTCTTCAATTCCACATTGTTGGGGATATACAATCTCTTGCCTAGAAAGAGGATACCTTCCTCTAGGGTATTCATTCCGTGTGGGGTCTTCTCTGCTTCCACATCTTTGATTATTTTGTGCATTTCTTGGTCTTGCTCTAGGGCCTCTTTGACGAGTTCTATGAAGTTGCTGCTGACAACACTGACAACTTTTAGGTTTGCTTTCCGGCTCAATGCATCTGCTATCTTGTTCGTGGAGCCGGGTTTGTGTTTAATCTCCAGGTCGAATTCGGCTAGGAAGTCTAGCCAGCGGGCTTGCTTTGCTGATAACTTGGGCTGAGATTGGAAGTATTTGAGGGAGATGTTGTCGGTGAAGACGACTGTATGCTTGTCTTGAACATAATGCTTCCATTTTCTAAGGCAGTGTATGACTGCCAACATTTCCTTCTCATGCGTGCTCCACCTTGTTTCAGCACCAGTAAACTTCTTTGACTCATAAGCAATGGGGTGGCCCTCCTGTACCAGGACACCTCCTATGCCGTAGTCGGATGCATCTGTGGAAATTTCAAAGGGTTTGGTAAAGTTGGGCACCTTTAGGACAGGGGTTTGGCTCATGCACTTCTTCATCTGCTCAAAAGCTTCCTGTTGCGCATTCCCCCAAGTAAAAGGGTGATCTTCCTTGGTGAGGTGGGAGAGGGGGGCAGTGATGAGGCTATAATCCTTTATAAATCTTCTGCAAAACACTGTGGAGACGAGGAACTCCCGCACTTCTCTTACATTCTTGAGTATAGGCCATCTTTGGATGTCTTCGACCTTCTTAGGATCCACTTTGATTCCATCTGCTCCTACCATAAAGCCTAAGAACTCCAACTCTTTTACTGCAAACTCACATTTTTTGGGCTTGGCATATAGCTGGTGCTGCCGCAGTTTCTCAAAAACTCGGCGTAGGTGTTGCTTATGTTCTTCTAAGGTTTTGCTGTATACTAGGAGGTCATCTATGTAGATAATGACAAAGATATCTATCTCCGGTCTAAAGACTCCATCCATAAGGCCACAAAATGTGCCTGGCCCATTGCTTAGGCCGAATCCTAGTACTAGCCACTCAAAACTACCATATCGGGTACGGAATGCTGTTTTGGGGATATCTTCTTCTGCTATGCGGATTTGGTGGTAACCGGATCTAAGGTCAATTCGGCGAAAGTACTTGGCCCCGTGTAATCTATCTATGTTAAGGGCCCTATAATCTACACAGAGTCTGAGTCCCCCATCCTTCTTCTTTACAAATAGCACTGGGCACCAAAGGGTGATTTGCTAGGGCGGATGAATCCTTGTTCTTCTAACTCATGCATTTGCTTCTTCAGTTCCATTAGTTCGGTGTGATTCATGCGATAGGAAGCTCGGGCTGGTGGGGCCGACCCGGGGATTAGCTCAATTTTGTGATCTACATCTCACCTGGGTGGTAGACCCTTGGGCAACTCTGCTGGCATCACATCTTTGACCTCTTCCAGTATTTCTGCCACTTTTGTTTTCTTGTTCAGTTGTCTGGGTTTCTTGCCACTTTCTTCTTCTTCAATCGGTCGGATCATGCATAGATAGACCATATCTCTTTGTTTGACTGATTTTTCGACTTGCTTTGCACTGCAAGTCATGATGCGTGGCCTGATAACGGTCCCCTGGACCGGTACACTTTGGGTCTGGCCCTTTGGTTGGATTGTAGTTTGCTTCATTGTTTGGCAAGCTACTCCTGGCTTATTTTCCTTCATCTGCACTTTGATTGGGGTCCTGCCAGGTAGTTGCATTCTTTCACATGGTACTCTAACGCCTTCTCCTTGCATATCTAACATCATTTCATTTACACCTTTACCAAACATTGCAATGACATACTTGTCATAGAATTCCAATCCCAGTATCACTTCAAAATCATCCATGGGGATTACTAAGAAGTTGAGTTTCGCCTTCCACTTGTCGGCTGCTACTTGGACTGCAAAGACCTGTTTCACCTCCTTGGCTTCTCCTTGTGCGAATGTCACTGTTAGTCCTTCTGGGGCTTTGGATAGTTTCAATCCATGCTTTGCTGCACATTGTGGTGTCATGAAGTTGTGGGTTGCTCCTGTGTCCACCATGATAGGTTGGTTTCCTTCGCCCACTCGACCTTTGATGTATAGATGGTGGACTGCTGCTACTCTGGCTGCCATGCAATGGGGTCGGGCACTAACTGACCCTACCCTTGGGTGGTCCATGCTCTTTTCACTCCCATTTGGAATTTCCTGGATACGCGGTGGTTGTGGTTCTTCTCCTCCATATGCACAAGCTGTATTCACCCTTGATCCACTCGATGAAGCTGTGTCTTCTATTGGGCATCTGTTTTGGTAGTGTGGACCCCCGCATTTGAAGCATCTGATGCTGGTGGAAGGGCCTGGGGGTCTGCACCATGATGTGTTTGATCCTGCGGGCCCATATGATGTGCTAGGGGTTGGCCTGTAGTGATTGTTTCCCCATCTCCCTGCTGCTCCTCTTGGTACTAATGCGGTTTGGGATACGGCCGTGGTGTTAGTGTGCTTTACTATCTTCCTAGAAGCACTGTATTGTTTGTCTAGGCTATTGTCATAGACAAGCACCCAGTCATTTTCTTGGATCGATCTTGGCCAAAGTCAATATTGCCTATCAAATCTTCTTTTGTTCTTTAGTCTTGTTGTTTTTAGCTTCTCATTAGTTGCACGAACATATTCAGATGTTGCCTATCAAATCTTCTTTTGTTATTGCGTCTTGCTATTTTTAGTTTCTCAATAGCTGCATGAACATCTTCAAGCCTTCTTTCTAGCTGCCATATGCGCAAAGTTAGGAATTCTTCTCTATTGATCCCTTCCTCACAAGGTAGAAGACTCCATGTGAGAATAAATTGTTCAATTGGCATAATTGGTTGCTACCCATGCATAAGTTCAGCTCACATATAGCCAATTATGGTACTGTGAGTAGTCCGATCAGCCTATAATGCGAAAGACAGCATTTTAGGCCATTCTTTGATCTTTCCTCTACAAGGATTTGCTATATCTTTGAGAATAGGTTGATGCCCTCTCTCACTTTTCCCATTTCCTTTAGGATTTTAGGCTGATGTCAAAGCCAACTTAATACCTAATTGAGCAAAGAAGTTGCGTGCCGCATCGGCATCCAACTCTCATGTATCTACAGTTACTTTGCCGACACAACCATATCTGCAAAATACTTCTTCAAGCAAGAAGCCAAAAACAACTTGAGTGGTCTTGGTTGTTAAATCTTTTTCTTCAACTTGATTGGTTAGATCTTCTCTTGGAAACACTAAATACCGCATATTCCATATCCCTGTAGGCATGGTTACAAGATCAATTACCCATCTATAATGTATAGACAAGGGATAAGTTGGTTGTAAACCATCTTGATGCTTAACCATAGAGTACATCTGACACACATAACATGTTTCAACAAAATGCTCTATGTCTCGATACATGTTCTGCCACCACCAGTATTTTTCTTTGACTTTAATAAAGGTTCCCCATTTTCCTCTATGGCCAGCCCACAAACTTTCATGAAATTCATTCATTACCTATTGTTGCAATCTTTTGTTACCTGAAACTCAAACATGCGCTCATTTCTTCTTCTTTGTGTGCTTCCATCGATGCCCATATTTAAGAAAAAAGCCATAAGCTTTCCTCTTAATATGCTTGAACTCCTCATCACTGTCCAAGTTTCCTTCTTCTTCATTGTGCTCAAATATTGGCCGATCTTTAACCAATCTTCTTCATAACCTTCTTCAAGGAAATGAGCTAAAATTTGAGTAAAGCAATGAGCATGCTGGCTTCTAGCTGACCACCCTTCTTTCATAGGCAAATCTTTAATCTTTATTGCTATTTTTTTGATTTACAGAAGTACCTTTTTCTATTCTTGCTGTACTTAATGTTGTACCATTAAAAAGATTAGCTATTCTTGCTGTTTTCAGCTTTGGTTTTGCATATGAAATAGCTAAAAAGGTATTATCAGCAATCATGGAATGAAATTTAACAAGTATAGACTCTTCAACTTCATCTTCTTCCATCAACTCCTCTTCATTGTCATATCTTGCATGTGACAACATGTCATCAACTGGATTCTCCTTTCCTACAATATGCTTTAATTTATGGTTGAGAGATTTAATATATGCAATCCATCTTAGCATAGCAATGTCGGGTGTTGAGCAGTTGGAAATCATGCCTAAGAGTGGAAGGCAATCAGTTTCTACCACTACCGGAGCACCTATAAAGTATTCACAATCACACTTTAATACTGTTACAACTCCCCACAATTCCCTTTTTACTTCTGCATACCTTCTTTGATATTCATTGAGAACCTTTGCTACGAATTGCAAACCTATTACCTTCAAGATCTTCTTGGCCAATAGCCCATCCTATCCCAATCAAACTTGCATCCACAATAAGGATTATGGGTTGTCCATTTGAATAATCAACCCTTTTGAGAGTGGGGGACTGAAATTAATAACTTCTTTAATTTGCATATAGTGGAGTATGCACTTTATCCCAAAACAATCTCTCGCCTTTTCTTAATAATTGATAAATATTTTTGGCTACATGAGAAAAATGTGGTATCCATATGTGATAGAATACACATGTGCTAAGAAATCTTCTCCTCTGAAATATTTGTAAATTTTTCTTGCATTCTGCTAATGGCATCCATCTTGATTTGGATCCACACAGCCTATTTTACTTGGCCGAAATGCAAAAGCTTTACCATGTTTCATTAGCATTTGCATAAAAGAGTATTTTTCAGTTGATAAAAGAAAAGAACTATCACATATTTTGAGCTCTTTTATACTTTTTAATGTAAACTTGTGACCAATATTGGTAGGTTCACAAAGACTTGACTGATTTGCTATCCTATCAGCTAGCCCTTCACTTTTAGGAGGTAGTGGAATTGCCACAAGCTTGACTTTCTTATCCACCATTTTGTATTTTGTCTCCACTTGTGCTTCGGTCTTATTGAGAAAACCAATATCTTCCTATTCAACAAATTCTTGAATTGTTTGATAAAATTCCAATGTACATACTTCTATGGATTGATTTCCAGCCTGATTTTCTGCATGAGCAGCTGTGTGGGAGCTCTTGCTCAACCGCCAAGACCTAGGGACCGCTTATTATTTCAAGTGTTCCAAGCCAAGCACTAATGGCTACCTCTCACATAGCTGACATGCTATCTATCTACGGGTGTAGTGAGCTTACCTCCATGCCTGATCGAGTTACCTCCTCTCCTAAGCACTCCAATAGCTCCATGATCCAAGTGCAAGCTTCAAGCGAGCTCCATCCTCAAGCTCCCTGCTCCAAGCTCCATTGCCGCAAGCAAGACAAGAGAAGAGAAGAGAAGAAAAGAGAAGAGAAGAAAAGAGAAGAGAAGAGAAGATGGAGATCTTCTCCTTCCCGGTCCCTCACCCTCACACACTCACTCCCTCACACTCTCACACTCCCTCTCTCAAGCACAAGCTCAAGCAAGTAAGAAGAAGAAGAAGAAGAAGAAGAAGAAGAAGAAGAGAAGAGCCAATTTTCGTCACACACAAGAATGAGCTTCTCATTCACTTTCCAACTTTATATACAAAACCATAAATCCCTTTTGGGCGGTCATCCCCTTATCCCCTTTTTTACAAGGCTGGCTATGGCCTAGGCCCTTTTTCCCATTGTCCTCCTGTCTTCCTAGCTTCCTTCCTATCACTCATCCACCTTTACAAATTGCACAGGTGAGAGCCCGGCACTCTTAAAATAAATCATGGTGCACCTTTCACTTTTTTACAACAGTATAGACTTGCACTTTTTCTCCTGCACCTTTTTCCTTGATTTAGGACTTTTCTACACTTCTTGTATTTCCAAATTCTTCTTGGTGCGCCTTCGTCTTCTATTTCACTTTTTCCTTGGCCTTGTCTTCAGCTTTAGATTTTCCAACTTTTCCACCTTGTTTGTCTGATGGTTAACACTACCCCCCTCCTAGACGAGTGCTAGTCCCATGGCACTCACCGTCGTAGTTAGTAGGCTTTGGCATGCACCAAAGACGTGGGTGGAAGGAACATGAGTGGTTTACAGTGGAGGAGTTTTGGTGGTGGTGTGGATGAAGGTCGTTGTGGGGGCACGTTGTTGGCCTGGTTGGCTGGTGGTAGGGTTGTTGGAGTTGATGATAGGATTGTTCTTTGTTGGGGATTACACTAATGGCTAGCAGAGGTGTTGTTTTTTGGGGATTTTGGATGTGACGATTCTTTGGTGGGTGGGCATGATGATAAAGGATAAGAATTCAGAGTCGAGTGTTAATGAAGAGCTGACGGTACTTTCGGTGGAGTCTTCAATACTTGCAATTGAAAACCTCTCATATGGTCTCTCCCTAGGGGTTAGTGCTAGTCTTCTTATTGTGCACAAGATGTAGTTTGATTAGTTTGGGAGACATGTCCAAACTCTAAGCAAGTGGAGAGTATTGTCCTGAAATGGAGGACGCAAACTGTGTATATATCATGGTGCAGATATTATGTGAGTGTACGTGCATACTTAGATATTACATAGTTAGAAGACTGTTGGTCTGGTTCCTCATAGCAATGGGTGGATGAAACAAGGGTTTGATGGGGTAGGAAAAATTGTCGATGTTGAGGAGAAGTACACTTGAAGGCTTGTTGAGACATCGTTTGTTATTTTGACAACACGTTGTAACATAGTTGAGCTCATTGATGCCTTGGATTTTTGTAGCTGGTGGCTACATGTAGTGGTTGAAGAGTACAATGTACTTTTCATGGTCTTCCATGCCTTGCTTACACCTATTGATTGCAATGGCACTAAGATGGAGTGCAAAAAAAAATTGTGCAAATGGTTTAGGGTGACAGGTCTAACCATAGGCGAGATGATCTCCCTAGGTATGTCCTGCCCTTGATGTGCCCTTAACAATTGTGGGTGATGTGTAAAGGGCTAGGGGACTAGGGATGGAGCCAGCCGACCAATGTCACTGGACATACCTAATTTGAGAACCCCTAGGTGCTGTGTTGTGATCATGTATTCTTCTTTTCTTTTCTTTTCTTTTCTTTTTTTGTGGATAAAATGAATGAAACCATTGTAGTACGTTGAGGCTATCAGCCTTTGATTTGGATTGAGAAATGTGGAGATCCAAAGGCTGTGAAAAATGAATATTACAAAAATGATTGTGTTCTAGCCTCGTTGTGCTACATGAACAATTGTTGAGATGGGGGGATACACTAGAGATTTTGCAAAACCTCTTTGTAATGTGTGATATTGGTACAATTGAGGTAATATCTGTTGTGAGTGCCAGGTGTAGAGTTTGACCCAGAAAGAGAGAATAGCCACTGATCATGCTTTGGGCCATGCGATATGGGCGATTGGCAAGGGTGATTTTCACTTTTGGCGGTGTGGCTTTGTCATAGCTCTTTGTGAGGTTGGTGGTCTTGCGGTAGTGCATATACTATCACTTGGGGCCTCTTTTCGGTGTTTATCTCTTTAGAGTAGGCACATAGCATTTTGGTAGAGGTGCTAGTGCCTTATGCTCCCTCCGATGGCGGAGAGCTTCCTTGCAAGCCAGCTACACTATGTGCTCCATGATGGCTAATATGGGGGTACTTGCAAAATGTGAACCAAGGCTTAAGCCTTGAGACAGGATAGATTTATTTGTGTGAAAGGGATTAAACAGTGGATTATCAAGCACATATGATGAGGGGTGCAGTGACGCATGCAATGTTTGTTGTAGAGGGATAGCCCTCGTGATGATGTTCATCCTGCCTAGACTGCGGGGCGTATTCCAACCAATAATAGATCTTTGCTCATGCCAAGTTGCATGGACTGGTTGTGAAGGAATGGGGCAGGGCTCATCCATGGAAGGATAGATCAAAAACGGGGGGAAAGCTTGTAGAAAGGGACAACGCCCCGTCTACACCCCACCCCTCAAAGGTGTTGGTCAAGACTTCCCATGGTGGCAGTGAGGGATGAATGCCTTCCAAGTGGATGTGAAAACGGTTACAAAACTTTTACACATGTGGTGAGATGAGGACCTCGGCCTATCCAACCCAAACTTTTCTCTCTATGCTTGACTATCATTGCTTGTGTGTGAGCTTGCTTGGGTATTATTTATTCACAATCACAAAACACATTTTTCATTTATGTACATATTTACAAATCCATGTCACTTCTTGAGGATAAAAACCAATTGTAGAACTTAGGATTGTATTGGAGTGTGGCACACGCATCCAGTACTCGTGGCAGCTTACTCAATAACAATAGATATTTTGCAACATCGAGTAGCATGGTACCTTGTCCGAGTCTACTAGCAATATGTAACTCCTCCTCAGTGAGAACCTTATCAGTCAGAGAGTTCTCTTGGCTAGTTTTGGCTAAGTCCATATCCCAAATGGTAGTCAGTACCTTGAAAGGAAGTCGGCGCCATATAGGTTGGGTCTCTTTGAGACCGCCATTTGGCCAATCGCTCCTCTTAGACTGTCATAATTTGGGCTCCCAATTCGGCCATTGTAACACAGTTTTCAAATCAACATTTTTTGAATTGACTTCGACCCTATGATTGTCGCTTTAGTTGCTCTATCTCCAAGAGATTTGGTTGGCAGAGCACATCATTGAATGTCACCGTTAGGCGTAGTTCGTCAGCTTCCTCGTCAGATATGAGTCGCATGCGTTCATGTAGGATCTTGTCATAGTGCTCATCAAGATGTTCTTGCTCTTTCAAGAATAGGGGAAATGGCAAGTATTCTTTTAGCTGCCCCCTAGGGAATGCACCCATGTCTGCAAGGATGTAGACATGTGGGAATACTTTGAGTTTAGCATCCAACTTAGTTAAGCATTTTGCAACACTTCTAAGTTCAATGAGGGCTTGTTCGGTTGCTATCTCATGCAAGGTTCTAGGAGTTTTCCTAGGCTTTAGCATAGCTAGGGGCTTAGGCCTAGATGAGCATGATTGGTCAACACTAGGATTGCTTATGCTCTCGGGGTTTCCATGTTTCTCTTGAGGCCTTGCTGCTATTGTGTCATGGTTCTCCTTGGATGTGACTGTTGTCACCCTGTTGTGACAGTGTTGTATTCACTCTTGATTGGTCAATGCAAGTTCTGTTGTCAATGGATTGAGTGTTGCAAGCAATAGTTGATGGTAATGGTTGCCTTGATTTTTCAGAGCACATGGATGCGTCTGAGGTTTCACCGCTACTAGGAGAGATGGCAATGGTTTCATTCATGGGTGGACTCAATGCATTATTCCTCAGCTCTTTGGCACTCTTGGTCTCAATCTTCTTGGGGTCCACAACCACTTGCAAATGGCGTTGTTGTTTTTGTTCTTTTCTCTTCTTTTTCTTAGGAAATCGAGGTGTATCCCTTGAAGACTCGGGACCTTGAACTAGTTTAGTCATTGATGTGCTTGTTAGCATTCTCTTTCTCTACTATGTCCTCATGGGACATAGCTACAGCCTGCTGAACAGCCTCGTTGGGTTGCGAGGGTATAGCTGCCTCTCTTTTTGGGGAGCCTAGCTCTTCAGCTAATTCCCCTCCTTTTAGCTCCTCATCTGATTGGATTGGCAGGTGCTTTTGGTTGGGCATTTGCTCTAGACTCTTGTCCCTACCCATTGGAGCATGCCTCCATTGCTTCTTATCAATGCAAGAGTTGTGTTTAGAGCTATTTTTCTCTTACTCAAGAGGTTTGGGTGACTCTAATGTAGAACCGAGAGATAGTCTAGGATTCTTGTTAGGTAAGATTGGACGAATCTAGGTGAAGAAGTCATGGTTGTATTGATGGGAAGCATAGAGATCTAGAATTGTAGGGACTTGAGTGAGGCAAAAGACATATGTACAAACATCTAGAACCATGCTCTCTACTCCTAGCCTGCTAGCCACGTGTGAATCTTCTTCTAGAAGCAGTTTATCGTACAAGGGATGTTTTTGGTCAATGGCAAAAAGTTGGACCTCATGGACCACTGCCAACACTCGTAATGAGGTTGGGGCAATGTATGTGGGATCATGTTTTGATGTCCAAAGGGCTTTTCTTTGCTCAGCAAGTGTCACTAGTCAGTGGCCAATTTTGGCTGCCAAACTTTGATTGGAGTACCATTTTTGCACGAACTCACCTTGTCTTTTCCCTTTTCGTTTGATTACTTCAATATTTTCCTTGTTTGTCTCACATTGAGTAGTATAGAGTGAGGGTATCAAGTGCAATTCTCTAGCTGTGGCCTTTGGGATATCCTTTATGACCTTTTCAGCAATAGCTACATAGTGGAAGCAAACATGTTGTTGCTCATCCCAAGTCAAGGGTTTGTCCATGAGTTTTGTGTGCTCTAGTGTTGGCCTTCCCATGTCCACATGGACGTACACACTTGTGATGGCTGTTAGCTTGTGATCAAGCTTCATCAGGCACTTCTTCTCTAGTTCATTGGTCAGATGTGCCATCTCCTTGGCCAAACCTTCAAGACATTTCTCCTCAAGCCTAGGCTTTAGGTGCTTTGGTAGTGTTGGAGGTGTCAAGGATGTTGGTTGCGACATCTCTTCCATGGTTGAATTGCTAAGGATATGTTTCACAAGGGGCATCATCATGGCCAAAGGCTATGACTGCTCTGATCCTTGATTGGAAGTAGTAACGGCTAGTTCAGCACACTAGCCACTATTGGTAGAGCTGCAATGTCAAGTCCTTAAGCGCACTGACCACTATTGGTAGGGTTGCAGTGTCAAGTCCTTAAGCACATCAAAAGTGGCCGTGTCTTTTGTTGCCCTTTGTGCATTCACCTGTGCAAATCGAGTTGAGCTAGTCACAATGAATTGCACATGCATATCCTTAGGCTAAGAGCTAAGGGTGGGATTGAGTAGCTACACTTGTCAACTACTATTGTGCTTCCTGTGTCCATTTAAAGAAAGAGGTTGTAGGAGACTTGGGACCCCTAAGTGGATTGGACGATTTGCTCATGGCTGTTAGATGATTCTGCCATTTGCTTTGATGAGCTCTTAACCTTACCATGAGCAATGTTGTGGCTATGAAGCTTGTTATCCTCTTGGGAAATCAAAGTCTGCTTGGGCACTAGTGCCTTTTGTGCACACTCGATGGGTACATATGATATTCGCTTGTTAAGCACACTAGGCTAAGGATCTACCCTTCGAGTAGTCCCATTTGGTTTCTTGATTTTTGTGAGGGACTCAAAAAAATCACTCCAACCTTGTTGCGTGAAGACTTGGATTTCCGTCTAGATTTCCTCCTTTCCTTCTTTACTTTTGACACGATCTGGCCTTCAGCTAATTGAGGTGATTTAGCAGGGGGCTTTGGTATCCAAATCCATTGGTTACCTACGTAATACCCTTGCACACATAGCAATGCTTTGGATATCCATCACGGCATTGTGCTGGCTCTCCATCGATGCCTTCGTCTAAGGTTTGGGATTCTTTTGTGGTCTTCTACGATATTTGTAAGTCCAAAGCATGTCCTTGGCATTGTCTCTCGACCTTCTTGTTCCAAGCATGGCCCCGTTCACTGGTTCTCTCAGTTCGACATGCGCTTGTATCAACTCTTTCAACAAGTCCTTGCTCTCATTAGTAGGCTTTCCTATTATGTCAGCACCTTCCTTGCCTTTCCCTCGAGGTTCTATGAGGTCACTCTTGCTAAAGGTTGTGACTATCCGCACACCCGTTAGTGTCAAGTGTATCATCTGTGCTACATAATTAGCCTCACACTTTGTCGCCCTTTTGAAGGGTCTTCCTAGGAGGGTTTCTTTCCTACAATTAGCACTATTTGGAGGAACATGGAAGAGGATAGGAAAGCTTTCCATTTCAATAGTTACAGGGATTTTGCACTTCCCTATAAGTGCTTGTGAGTGTCCCCCATAAGGACAAAGAGTTGCATTAGTCGGTGTGAGCTCTAGTTAGCCTAGTAGGATCCATGCGTCATAAGCCAAGATATTAAAATAAGCTCCTTCATCAATGAGAGCATCGACAATGTGCTCTCTCTTCACGGTGAGTTTGACCCTAAGATAAGCAAGCGGTACTATGTCTTCATCTTCCGGGTCTTGACTTATAATTTTAAGCCTTCTGACAAATGCCCTTGAGTCCCCAACTACACAACTAGATGTGGATTCTCCACTAATGCCTTGGATCATCTATGTAGTGTTATTGAAGGTGCATCTATCGTCAGGACTGTCACATCTAGTCATCCTCGCAGTTGTAGCTTGATGTTGTTACTTTCCACTTTAACTAGATGTAGTCCAGATGCAATGCATATGTGTTTTTGCGGTGTGGCCTTTTTGCCCTTACTGACTAGATTGGCCCATTGAGGTTCTAGGGTCTCTGTTTGTCTTTGTTCAGGTATGGGCTTTTGGTTGCTCTTTTGCAAGTGAGGATCCATGCTTGCGTACTACACTAGGATCTAATTTGAAGGACTTATCACGACGCGCGTTTTCTCTCCAACCTACTTGGGGGAGGTACGGAGGGGGCAGAGCCCCCTCTAAGGGGGTGGGGGGGTAGTCTCCCCTGGCTCGTAGGGCTGTTACATTAAACACCATGTGTGATTTGAAGGACCGTTCGTAGCTAAGTTTTGAACTACTTGCTATAGATTTCAGTCTAGCAATAGATCGATGATGCGCTTTTGGCTCTATGGGGTCTCTGGTCAGTTTTAGAATCTACAGGTTAGAATTTTGAAATGATCCAAATTCAGCCCAATAGTTTGAATTGTAGGGGCTGAATCCCGATTCGGGCTAAGGGCCGAGGGTCGAGGGCCGAGTTAGGTGGGTTGAATGCAAGCGGTCTGAAGGGTGAATTCGGCCAGGTCTGAGTGGTCCGAGAGCCAAGTGGAAAGGGCCGAGGGTCGAGTGGAAAGGGTTGAGGGTCAAGTTGGGTGGAATTATTAAGTTTGTTCGAGTGGTCAATTCAGACGGGCCGAGAGATGAGTGTCCAAGTCAAGTGGTTTGAGTCACATGGGCCGAGGGATGATTCTGGGACTTGGCCCAGAATTGTCGTCACTCCGATGGGCTCCGATGGGTCAAACGCGGCGCGATTTTGGCCGACACAACGATAAATCACTTGAATCACACGATTCAGGTCACAGCCTAACACACATACCTCCAGATCAAAGCTATGGATGTAGGGGAAGAGTTGTATATACCTGGAATAGCCAATAAACTCCGAAATGCAAATCCACAAATGAATCAACCTCTCATGCCCTGTTATGACAGCAGAAACCCTGATGCTTCTTTTTCTTCCTTTTCTTTATTTTTTCCTACCCTAATGCATCCGAATCACAAAGCAAATACATACACTACTCCAACATGCTTTTTCAAATCCAAAAAACCAAAAACATACTTAATAAGGAGATCGAATACCTCTTTAAACTCCCTCGCTTCCTACCTATCTACTTCAAGCATCGGTTTGGGAAAAACCCTACTGTGCTCGATCCAAAGCACGTAAGCACTCAAGGCTTGAATCTGTTGGTCCTGGCAACGAAACCAAAATGTGGGAGCTCTCACTCAACCACCAAGCCCCATGGATTGCTTATTGTTTCAAGTGTTCCAAGCCAAGCACTAATGGCCTCTCACATAGCCGACATGCTATCTATCTCCCGGTGTAGTGAGCTTACCTCCATGCCTGATCGAGTTACCTCCTCTCACGAGCACTCTGGTAGCTCCACGATCCAAGTGCAAGCTTCAAGCGAGCTCCATCCTCAAGCTCCCCCCTCCAAGCTCCATTGTCGCAAGCAAGACAAGAGAAGAGAATATAGGAGAAGAAGAGAGGAGAAGATGGAGAGCTTCTCCTCCCCGGTCCCTCACCCTTACACACTCACTTCCTCACACTCTCACACTCCTTCTCTCAAGCACAAGCTCAAGCAAGCAAGAAGAAGAAGAAGAAGACAAGAGCCACTTTTGGCCACACACAAGAATGAGCTTCTCATTCACTTTTCAACTTTATATACAAAACCCTAAATCCCTTTTGGGCGGTCATCCCCTTATCCCCTTTTTTACATGGCCAGCTATGACCTAGGCCATTTTTTCCATTGTCCTCCTATCTTCCTAGCTTCCTTCCTACCGCCCATCCACCTTTACAAATTGCACAGGTGAGAGCCCGGCACTCTTAAAATAAATCATGGTGCACCTTGCACTTTTTTACAACAGTATAGACTCGCGTGCTTTTTTTCGTGCATCTTTTTCCGTGATTTAGGACTTTTCTATACTTCTTGTGTTTCCAGATTCTTCTTGGTGCGCCTTTGTCTTCTATTTCACTTTTGCCTTAGCCTTGTCTTCTGCTTTAGATTTTCTGACTTTTCCACCTTGTTTGTTTGAGGGTTAACAAGCTGCATATATTTCAGCCAATGTGTCAGTGTAAATCAACAAAAAAAAAAACTTGAAATATTTTCATTTTCAGTCATCATGTCATAAGTTTTCAGCTCCCTTTTTACATGACATAAATATTTTCTTTTAGATTAAGCCATGGTTGGAAGAGACTTATAATAGCCCATATTGTTGGTTGTACATACATGTAGATTTGCTAGAGACACAGCTTCTGTAGCATGGGGAGGCTCAATCTTTTTACATGAAGCACTACTATAGCCTCCTTTTACAGCAATGTAGCCCAAAAACCCTTGAATTATCGAGCATTAGGAGGCACATAATAATCTCACAATCGATCTTTGTTTTGATGATGATTAATACACACAGTAAGAAATTGGATAGCTCGTTCATTATCCTTGCTTCAGATTCGAGCATAGGAATAACCATCATCAAGAGCTTTTATTTCCTAGCGGGCTTCAAAAATATAAGGTTGTCCAAGAATGATAGGATAACTATAAGAGTCTTACACAAAGAAGTGAATATTATCTTCTATGTCTCTAATAGTTACCTACACATTAGGATGTGCAGCATATAACTCTCCAAAAGAATTGTTTGTAGCTCTCATTTTCCAGTTGGGATCAACATCTATGGGCCATCCATCGCTTTCATAGAGACTCCTAGCCATGATGTTTATCTCAGAACCATGGTCTAAGAGTGCAATACATGGTGTTTCTTTTTCTCCAATTTTGGTGACTGTCTCCATTGTTGCTCTTGCCTAATGCATACAAGAGTAGTGACTACTTGGAATGAATCGAGCTTCTTCCTCGTTATGCATGTGCTATAGACAACCTTCTTTTTGAGAGGCAGTCTGCCCAACTGGTTTGGACCAGTCAACCATTAAATTTCAACCTTTACTTCTTCAATTTCTGCTTCCATGCTTTCTTTATCTTCAGCTTCAATTGCTGCAATTAATTCTTTAACTGTTTCAAGCTGAATTCCTTATGCATTTAGCTTCTCTTCATCCTGCACAAATACTCAAAGAGCTTGCAAAAAAGTATGTATTGTTTCTTTAGCATCATCACCAATATATTGTATTTTCCTTTTGATTACATTAATATTACATCATAAAATTCACGTTTTTCAATTCCAAGAATTTCGCCTAAGGTAAACTCAATTTTACTTCTTAGAATTCATTCTTCTAAGACTCATTTGAGATCGATTGCAGATTCTATGTCAGGCTGTAATTTGTAGCCTGGCTGCCTGCCTTTCCTCTTTCCTTCGGTCTTCTTTGTTTGTGGCGTATCTTCCATCTCTTGATTTGGGATGCATTTTCAATAGGCTTTGGTTGTTCAGATGTTCTTCTAGTTACTCGTTTTGGAGGGCCAAAAGGGAAAGGGCTAGGTTCATCTTCTCTTCTTATCTTTTCTTCAACCAAGTCTTCGTTATGATTGACTTCAGTCAAATGTGCAAAGGCGAAGAAAGAATCTATTGGTTCTTCCCAACCAGTTATTCCTCGAATGCACTGACTGGCATTAGTTAAATCATATTTGACTGCTTTGCCGCGTTCCATTTGATCTATTTCCTACATATATACTTTAGATCGCACATCACATTTACATGCTTTCAAATTAGATTTAGTTGGCTCCATTTGCAAACAATAGATAGCTGCATCAATTGCTGTGTAGGCATTTTTTACAGCTAAATCTTTTAGTCTTTTCTTCATTTCACCATTGCCAAAATTTTGCTCCAGTGGAAGACCAATTTCACTTGCATAAATTTTTTCGTCTTTCCAAAAGACGAGCTTGTGTGCTTCAGCCCCACGGAAGGTAGAACACTCCCTCTTTTCATGTTGTTGGCAGTCACACAAAATACAGTTCCTCTTAAAGCCTTCTCTCATGGGTCTTTGAGTTGATGACCATCCTCATTCTTCAACTTTGACATCCAGCTTCTCCACTTTAGAGCTAATTTCTGTAAGTTTCAGACAAAGATTTTGTATGCTTTTAATGAGTTCGTCCATGACATCATTTTTAAGAGGGGGAACAGAAGGAATAGAAGAAGAAAGAGTTGGATGATTAGCCAAAGAGATAGGGGTTTTTGGAGGTGGAACAAACTCCATTAATGGATTTGTTGAGGTTGAAGTAGAGCCTAATCTTAGTTGCATTCGCTCTCTTCGAGCAATCATTTTAATTGCATCAGTAACATCTGTCCATCCAGTTTTGACTCCTGTTTCGGAGGTAGCATCCTCTAGGCAATCAACAAGATTCTCTTATAGGATGGGATTTGCAACCTTAAGGAATAATTAAATCTTCTGACCTTCCATACTTTGTTGGTCTTCAGCATCAAGTTGTTCAAATTTACTTTCAAAATCATGGTATAGAGCTATTTGCAGCTAATCCTTTCTTGGGCTTCTCAACCTAATCAGTGAAACTTTTCTTTATCATAATGCTAGAGTATTCTAAGAAGAATTCTTCACGTAGGGCTTTTTTGAATGCAGCCCAATCCGTATCTTGTTGAAAAAGACCATGGAGTCTCTCTTGAAGACCGTGCTTGTTTATTCTGGCAAAATAGTGACTCCATGCATGTTGTGGTACACCAAAGAAGAGCATTTTCTCAAAATATAAGCGAATGAAAACATATACATTTTGACCATTAAATTGTTTTGATTCCCGCCCAACTTCTTCAAGGCCTTGATAGCTGTGGAATCAATCTTCTCTTCATCTTGCCTTTGTTGTTGTTACTGCTGTAACATTTGGATTTGTTGTTGTTGGGTCTGTTGTAGTATGCGAACAAACTCTTGTGGATTTTCTCTTGAAGAATGCCCCATCTTGGAGTTTTCTTATAACCAACCTTCACGTCAGGTTCACCATTGTTGCAGCATGTAGGGTTGAAGGTCACCAGAGGGGTTTTGCAAGAAGACTATTCAAGATAGATGCAGATGTGACTTTAAGGGATAAGTAGATTCAAGTGAATGTTTGTAGGTTCAAGAGGAACTTCACAACCTTCAATTCACCGTATACTTTGACTTATCTTGGAAAGATTTTTTTTAAATATAAGATAGTTGATTGAATGGGTTAAGAGCTTGAAACTTATGGTCACACAGATTGATGACTCTGCAAATAGGAGTACAACTTCAATTGATACAAGAAGAGTCTTGCCCTTCCTTGCCTATGAATATAGCTTCCTATTTCAGCCTTGGCATGAGGAAGATCTTCAAGACACTTTCTATTTTCAATTGATTAGTACAATGAAGATAGAGGTTCAAGATGAAGACTGCGTATATCAACCTTTGAATGATTCAAGGTTATGGAACTAGCTTCACTGTTGCTAGTTTTTCATAAAAAAGCTCATGAGATTCGTGATTAATATCAACGTAACTTGCATTAAGCATCTACATAAAAGCTTTAGCTTATGGATTGACTGTTATGGACAGCCAAGATTAATCCAAAGTATGGCAAGAAATCACCAAAATACTTCTTTAAAACCTCCCTTGAATGAAGAGAAAGCAAGATACTATGTAGAGAGGATTATAGGTCTACTTTGTACTTGCAATGATTGGAGATGAAGTAGAATCTGTGTTTATAGGTTTCAGCCCATGAATACCCTATTTTAGGCTGAGAAGAAGAGACCAAAAGTGTCTCTTAACGATGTCAAAAGATGTTCTTGAAACTTACTTACAAAGAGTAAATATTGGAGTCACTCATATGAACCAAGAACAGTCCATGTTCTACCAAGATTAAAGAAGTGGATCACAAATAAAGCTTCAGTCCATAAATACCCTATTTTAGGCTACCAAGAATAATCCAAGATGACACAAAAAATCTCAAAAAGAGAATCTGCAATTCCCTTTCAATGCAAGAGTGTTTAGATGTAGCAATTACAAGTGAAAGTAGAGTATGTCCTTTTCATAAACCAAGAGAATAGAAATGGAGAATTAGTGTGACAAGATTCAGCCCACAAAGAGAGTATTGGGCTGCATGTAATAGTCCAAAACTAGAGCTTTATGTTTCCCAAGATCTCTTCTTGATAGAGAAGAGAGTCTACATCAAGAGGTAGGTACGTAAGACATTGACCTTCTCTTTTTCTTCACAAATGCATGTACCTTTTGAATTGTGCAAGAGATGCTTTGTAAAATAGAAATTCAGTCCATTAAAGAGCATTCTTGGGCCTTTTAGTTCAGCCTACAAGTCTTGATAGTAAAGATCAAGAAGTGGAACAAGAGGCTCACTTGATAGGAGAGAGTTGCTACTCCATAGACATAGACACAAATAGTGTTCAAAGCTTCCTTCTTTCTTCTTCCATGAGCATGAATGAATCCCTGAATGGGCTGCTGCCCTCCTTTTTATACATATTTACCCTACTTTACACACATCCAAGAGTGGCCTTCCATTTTCGTCAATGCATGGGAAGAGAGGTACTTATAGTTCAAGTAGAGTCTTCTTGAGTTGCTTGTGGTTGCATGGCTTCATCTCCTTTGTGTGGTAGTGTATGAGCATCATTCTCCCCCATCCAGGATACACCCTATTCTCAGCCTCAGGAAGCCAAAAAATGCGGTGCAAAAAAAGGAAGGTCCATGTAGTTCAAATGAACCACAATAAGTCCACATAAGCAAGGCTAATGCATACACAATGTCCCACACTTAGTCAACTTAGACAACTCCATCTTCTTTGTGACTTTGCTTGTGAATACACTTAAAAATCTTTAATATCATAAGTACACAACCATATCATTGGCTTCTCAAAAATATAACCCAAGGGAACCTACCAAGTCATCTTCTCATGACCATATTTCTCTTGTTTAATGTTCCATGAATTACAGAACTTGTAGCAACTTCATGTAAGCAGTGCAAGGAAGGATAAGAGTAAGTCACCAAAATCAATCATCTTGTCAAGGACCCATGACAAATTTATTGTATTTTAAGGTAGAGAGCCCCCATCCTTATTACACCATGCCATATGTTAGTGGACTTAGGTGTTTAAGATTTATTGCACTAGGCAAGTCTCTATATAGCATGTCTAGAATACAAGTGACTAAGTGATACATGTAAAGGATAAAAGTTTTATTTTTAGACCATGGGCAAGGAATCCCATGACAACGTGGTCATCAATGTAGAAAGAAGCAATTGCTACTTGCTATAGAAAACAACTGGGCAATGTTCAATGATGTCTGAATGGAATTTTGTTCATGCTGCCAACTAGACCAGGTTGCTATTGATAAATTTTAATGGCTATGTAGGCTAAGACCCTACAAGGGATTGGAAAAATAGCGATGATGATTTGCGACGTAAAATAGCGGCATCACTATTTTCATCACTATTTTAGTAATTGTGTCACTATTTGTGTTGTTTAGCGATGCTATTTGCAATGCAAATAGTACACAAATCTAAGAAAAAAAAGGAAAAAACCCGAGCGTACCATTTACCGCAAACATTTTTGAGAGAGAGCGAGAGAGATTGTCACCTTGACAGGGAGAGGGAGAGGAAGAGGGAAAGAAAGAGAATGAGAGCTTCTCACTACCACCGCCCCATTGTTGCCATTGTGTACATGAAGAAGAGGGAGAAGGGCATAAGGGAGAAAGAAGGAACATCGTGAAGAGGAGGCAAAGAATCCATGCTCAGGTCTTTGTGGTAGGTACATTGCCTTTTCTTGCTTTGTTCACCTTAATTTTTCCAAATTAAGATTTAAAAAAGATCATGCACTTACTCAAAGTGATTTAATAAGACAAACATGTCTCACAAATTGTTCCACCTTTTCTTGGAATCTTCCTCCAAGAATCTAAATGACCCTCATCAAACGGTTGTCCCCACTCCTTCCATTACCACTTTTGTAATGTGTCCACCCGTCCACTTGTAGGACACGTCTTAGTAGCCCATCGGGAAGAGAGTCCAGAAAGCGCCGCTTGGCACTCTCACGAAATGTTACGGGGTTTGCGATATCTAGGCCTTCCCGAGTCTGCCACGAAGCGGAAGCATTTGGGCCATTTCCACTTAGGATCGACCTGAATCAGGGCCATTTCCATTTAGGATCAAGGTTTTCCTAATGGTCAAGTTCCTTGGAGGTAACTAGCGTCGAGCCCTAGACAAACTATTTTACATAGAAACATCAAGGTTGAAGCGGATTTATAGTGCACTTGGTTCAAGGAGAATGGGAAACGAGAGGGATGCAAAGTTCGACCTCTCTACCCATAAGGCATAGTCCCATTCCATTCCCCTAAAACAACATAAATCAGGACTCTAGCTTCCTAGATTCTAGGTCACTATTACATTGCTGTCAATTTCGTTGAGAAAAGTTCCCGGCCAACCGGGACCACCCTTCCGTAGGACGGACCCATGGTCACATCCACCACACTTTCCTCGATTTGATTTAGTTATCTAATTACCTACCGTATTTAATTTGACAAGCAAAAACAGCTTCCTTAATTAGCCAATTAATCACTGGTTCCTTCACGTAACTTAAGCACTGCCATAGAAAAACAATGTCAAGCAAGTTCCTTTTCAACATTTGATCTTTATTTATGAGTCTTTGGAATACATCATATAATCTAGCCCGAAGGCTATTCCATAATCTGCCAAAGGCAATTCCAGCAATCCTTAGGGATCACTATTCCAAGTTTTCGCCCGTAGACTAGTATACAGACCTCGAGATCCCATCTCGAGTCACGTCGGCCTCTTGTGCAGGACCCGGAGGCAAGGGATTTATGGCCAGAGCCCCCCCTGGCACCCAAGCGTCCTCCTGCTCCAAGTAGCACCCACAGAGAGACGTCTCGCAGTGAGTTCGGTCCACGTACTCGGCAGAGCTAACAACCCCCTTGGATAGGGTCAGGTAGACAGTTGGGGGTAACTGATGCTGCCTCTCCCTCCAAGCCTTCAACTTGAAGCATTAATTATTTTTCCAACATTAGTTCCTTGGTCAAAGAAGTACAAACAGTGCTCCTAAGTATACAATCACAATCATTCCAGTGGTCGTTTGTATGGCCAACTGCTAAGGCCTTCTCTCTGAATACATCTAGCATTCGATCCGGGATCAATCACGACTTGGCAAGATCCCCAAGGGTTTCGTAAGCTAAGTTGCTTGTTTACCCTTTTTCCTCGGGTTAGGGTTTATACCTTGTTGACCAAATTGTTTCCACCTTAGGTTTCCTTAAATTATAGACAATAAATCGTGGGCAACCTCGATGTCCTCACTTGATTGGTCAAATTGCTTGTTAGGCAATTCTTAATTACCCTAAGTTGGCAAATCAGCCCCCAAGGAAGGGTGATGTAGCAGGATGACTGTTCATCCTCTTAGAACTCGCCAACCTTGTTCTAAGGAGTGGCAAATCTATTTTGTGATTTAAACACAAAACCATGCGACGTTGCAACTTGTTGCATATGTGTCGCACTTGACTTGTGGGATTATTTCTCCCATCACATGGTATTCCTTGGTCAAGAATCCCTTTGGTCAAGATGTAGGGTTCGAGATGTCGTCTTGACCCAACCCAACCCTAACCCTACTAGGCTGATAATGCTTTGGCCCTAGGGATCCTAAGTTCATACGGAGGTTTGGAATTTGGTCAATTGACCCTTAGGGTGAGAACCCTAGATTGTTCTTGCATGGGCATTTAGCTAACCCTAACATTCCGTGAATGTGGATAGGATCTTTGGGATCGGAATTATTAGGTTGGCAACCTAAGTGCGATACTAGGCAGAATTTTAACGTAACTTGACCCTACCTAGCATGTTGAGGTGATTGTCATATGCAATCTAATCGTACCTTTATGATTTCCATGTAAAACTACTCATCTATATGCGGATTGCTTAGTTGATCCAACCAACCCACGAGTAAAAATAATCTTCACTTTAAAGATGCGGATACTTTCTTTCAATTTTAGAAAATACTTTTCCCCTAAAAGATGTAAGTAACTGCAAGAGAAGTAAGATGCATCATTTCATGCGAGTGTGCAAATTCAAGATTGTAGACCTTTTTGCAACTAAAGGACCCTTAGTGATCTTTTCTTTTCCTTGCCTTATGTGACGTTGATTTACATTTAGAACTATGCTTATAAACCCTTCGTTTAATGCATTGAATTCAAGCTTTAATATGAAGATGCATCCTTTCCTAAATGCAAACTTTGATAAAAGAACTCCATGCATGTGAGAATGCCATGAGACCATTATTGGTTTAATCCGTCCTTTAGCACTTAACCCAACCTAGGATGTAATTATCATCGCATGCAATTTGCAAAGTCCATAATTTCCTTTCCATGCATTGCGATTCTTTGGACATCATTCAATGAGCATCTAAGATTATCTCATATACAAGTCACAACTAGGAAATTATTACCTAGATGAATTATGTGTTATATGCGCTGTTCTTTTCACGAGGCAACAAGGATGCCTTTAGACAATTCCACCTTTTAACTTATGCAATATGTGTTCAAGAATGCAACTACCTTGACCATGCAAGTACTCGTCATGCAATTTAACTTGGTAATTCGATGTAAGTGTATGAATTTTCCAATGTATTCAAACTTGCCTACGAGAATTTAATCATGCTTAATGCATCCTTTCATGCGGAATTAATTTTTAAGAACCTGGGCATTAAGGATCCGAGTGTTGTCCACATGTGTACTCGGGTTGGAAGCTCCCGCGTGTGCGCCTCGTGACTTCTGCTTAGGAGCCATTTATGCAGTGAATTTTGTCGTAGAAACTCCCCCTTGGATTACTCGCGTGTTCAGAAGTCTCTCAGTCTGAGATCTCCCTCTTCCGTGCAGGACACGGCCCTTGCAGATACGGTTTTAAGGAAACCTGAAAAGCACGGGTGAATAAGGCTTATGGAGGCCTTTAATGGAAGCTTCCAAAGAAGCTTCCAAGCTTCTGTCATCAGGAGATGATGTGGAGAGAGAAGATGAGGATGGAGGTGAGGATAATGACGATTATGATGATGACAGTGGTGAGGATGGAAGGTGGATGGCAGCGCTCCCTCTACGGCGCAACAACATCACAACGTCTTCTCCCTCCTCCCTCTCAAGCTTGAGAGGGGGGGTCATATAGAACAAAGGGGGGGGGGGGGAGGGGGAGGGGGGAGATAGCCACACACGTGGCAATGCATGCTCCCCTCCCTCATGCTTCTCCAATACCTACTCAAGCTCCTCTCACGCTCCCTCTCCCTTGCCATGCAACGGCTGAGGGGGAGGGGTTATTATTAAAAAAATTCAAAAATTTATCCATTATTCCCTTTTTTTCCCCCTTGAAGAGGTGTTCCTGTGTGGGCTACAGGTTTTGAGCCTCGGCCTCTTATGCACAATGCGGGTTGGAGTTTGCTAGTGCACGCGGATTAAGCACTTAGCGAAGGGTTTTTCCATTGCGGGAGATTATTTTGAACTACTTTTGCGCGAGATTATGGGTCTTCAATATTTCATAGCGAAAATATTACAACTTTAAACCACTGCACATAAAATAGATAAGGAAAAAGCTATGATAATCTACTAAAATCACACTTTCCAAGTTTTAAGTACTTCATCTCATTCACTAGAGTATTCAAATCTATGGTCTACCATTGAATTTCTTACTCAAACTTTGCTCCCATGACACCACAATTTATTATTGATCACAATTTATCAATGTACTCTACTAAAAAATGTAGCCCATGCAACCATTCTACCATGTAGACTTTGTATTGTACATTGAAATCTTTGGGTTAGTTGTCACTTAAAATTGCTAAATACAACAATAACAAAAGCATATATTAACTTTTGGACTATATCTCCCTCCCTAGAGAACTTGCAGTACTCTCAAGTGACTTCCTCCCCTTCGCATCTTGCTATTGTTATTAGTGCATCATGCAAAAATATTGTAATAGGCATGAGCCATGGCAACTCCTCTAGGTCCTTGGGGTATCAAATGGATTTCTGATGTGTATTCCACAAAAAATTTGATTGTGTTGTCACTCATTGCCTTCCAGCGACATTATACCTATTCAACCACTTCTCCATGGATGCATGCTGTAGCATACAAAAACAATTCACCTTCTCCTCTATGCTTTTATCTATCTACTTCTCTATTCCATTTCCAACTGCCACATCTCCAATTAGTGTGTCATTGTTCTTTATTGTCTATAGCATTCTATTGTTTGTATACAGTGTCACAAGCCACTTAGAAAAATGTATCAATTCCTTTGACACTAGCTAACCTTCAACCATGCTATTCTCTAGATGGGCCTACTATCACATAAAGCCTTGTAGGTGGGTTTGTATCATGAAATGCTTTTAAAAAAAGATCCACCAGTTCTACAATCTCCAATTCATCCACAAGATATAGTAGTAGGTGGGTTTGTATCATGAGCATACTTGTGGGCAAATACTTCTCAAAGAGACAGATTGTCTCCACTACTTCTTGCCTTGTAGATTCAATTGAGGATATCCTTATCTCCTAAGAGATCTATTGAATTAAGTTTGAAAACTTATAAATAACCAAACATATTTGTGGAGTGAGACAACTTGTGATCATGATCAATAGAATGAATTGCCACAAATTTAACACATTACATACTATAGATGCATACAAAATAGAAAATAAAAGGATCACTTAATCAAGAGAGTAATTATCTTGGTGATAAACATGGCATATCTTATACCAATCATGGGATTAGAGTCATGTTAGTTGGTCATGTTTAGAAAATGACGACCTGAGAGAGCATATCACACCTATCGATGTGCAGATAGATGTGATGATTTGCTTCACTATGTCCTCCTCTTTAATGGATCGAAACCAAGGAGCATGATGTAGTTTCATATAACCAATGGAGCTTGTTTATGGACAATGCACCTCCATCTTATTTATATCACTTAAGCTCATTCTTACCGTCAAAGTATCTCTCTTTCATATGATATGGTCCCACAACAAGATGCCAACATTCATAAAAATGTGCATGGGATCCAAAAGATGATTGATTTGTAAATGTGTGCAATATGGTAACTCATAGAAAATTGAGAACCAGCACATTCTACTTGGAAGTGACTCTCCATGGACCATTTTTTACTTATACCAACTTTAGATATTCATCCTTATAGGGGGTTGTCTAAGAAATCCTTCTCTCAAATCATGGCTCTCAAGTAAGAATTCTACATACCCTTGATAAACTATCTTCTTATCGTCTATGATCTTTAGGAGTTCAACTTTGAAACTTTGGTCAACACAAGGACTATGCATGGTAACTCAAGATGACCACGCCTACCACAATATTTATATCTAGTGAATATGAATATAAAAGTGTGATATTAGAGAAAGTAATGAGAACAGAGAGGAATTTACCTAACCACTCCTCAAAACTTGAAAAACCATGCATTGTCCATATAATAATGACCCTTATATTGGTAAACCACCTCCTAAGATACTTGCTCATGTCTTCCACAATAAGCCCCTCCTCCCATAATATCTTAAGCTCTTCAACGAATGGAGAGAGATAGATATCCATATTCTTGACTTCATAATATCCAAACATGAGTAAACTAAGGATCAAGTATCATTTCTTAGTAGAAAGTGATGGCAGAATATTGTAGTTAACAAGGATTATTGGCCATACACTAAAAGAGATTGAGTACAGTCCGAATGGATTTACACCATCCATATCAAGACCAAATTGAAAATTCCTTACCTCTATTGCATAGCTGAGAAAGGTAGAATCAATGTAACATCATGCTTGCAAGTTTGTTGGTATATGCTCCATACTATCCATGGATCTATTTTATTCATGCTATGTTGTCAAGCTTGCTATGCTTGACATAGTAAAACATGTGATGGCAAACATGCAGTATAAGTAGAAGTGTCTGAGAACTTTCTAGGGATCCTTTGATCCTGGAAGTCTTGTTAATATCTATAAGCACCACACTTTGGACATGTATCCATGGACTCATATTCTCCTCAAAAGAGCACCTCATGAATATATGTATGTATTACGTGAGTTCAAAATGAGGGGTTTTTAAATCACCATTTTATGCATTTTTTAACGTTAAAAAGGGTACCATATAAAGGGGTTACTTACAAATTGAATAAAAAAGGATTGCATTTTATTCAAGAAAATTTCATTGATAAGAATATTTATAAATTATCCTTGAGCACATATGATATAGAGGATATATATATGGTGAACCATATGAGAAGAGCACATAAACATTGATATATGCATGTATACTATTGTAATCCATGCCCTTACAACACTTGTATTGCATCATCTCAAAAGACTCGTGCATCATGTTTTTAGATGGCAATATGCGAAATTTTAGTAATATGATAAATCCCAAAATTACTATATATATATATATATATATATATGAAAAAATGAGCGTACTATGTACATGAACAACTTGTTCACATTTGCATCGCTCCAACATACTTTTCTTGTATACTCAAGAGCAATGAAGTATCTTTAAGTAGGATATCCAATACCCATCATGTAATGGTACGGATGCCTCCTCTCTCAATGGATCAGATGACTCAGCATCGATGGATAGTAATGCCTTAATCACCGCTTCCATCTTAGGCTCCAATATTTGATCGGTCCCCAATCTCTTCTTCAACAAAGGATGTACTAGATGCAATACCTTCTATAGGGTTTATCATCTTAGCTTCTCCTTATATTGTATGCCCACAAACTCTTCTTAATGGATTCAAAATATCCATTGCTTATGATGTATCACTATCCCCCTATGGATATTTTATAGATGAATAATATTATTGAAAATCATTTCAATTAAAGTTTGACTATAAAGCACGATTAGTGCACACTCTACTTGCCATTAACTCAAAGTTAAAGATTGCTTGATCAATAATTTTTAGATAAAAATTGTAGTAGCATCGCACATGGTCTATGGACAAATAACATTTTACATGAATTGCAAACATGCACTAAGTGCAAGGATATGGGATATGTTGATTGAGATATACCTCTTGATCTAGAGCATCATGGTCATCATAGTTGATAACTTCTTCTATAGTACAAGCAATACATCATTTAAATAATTAGGTTATCCATCATAAATCAAGTAGAAATCAAAAAATCAAATAGATTTCAAGCAAAAACTCTAAAACCTAATGATAGTCAAGTGTGTGTTTTTATTTTTGGTATTTTTGTTTTCAAGATTGCAAGAAAATCAAAATCTCTAATCTAAGTCTAATTTCAAACAACCTAACTTCTTTTCTCAAATCTTTTGCCAACCATGCATTGATTATTTTCCCATTTGGTTCATGTACTCCCAACCCTTCAAGATCTCATGCCTCTCACATCACAAGCATCAATGCAGTCCCTATTTTGCTTGCCTAGCCTATTGATAAAAATATTCTATGGATGCCATGCCTATCTTACTTGACTAGCTTATCATCCTAGTGATTTGTGTAAGCTTCTACGCTTTGTCAATCTTGTTGGTTGATAACTCCCTAGCTCCACACTCCCCACCTCAAAAGCTCGTGCATGAGTAATCAACTTCTCCACTTGCATTCTTCATAGTTGAAAGCAAGTAACTCTATCTCTCTCTCTCTCTAGCCTCCTCTCTCTTTTTTTCAACACTTATTATAGTTTTCTCTCTCCCCTCATCTTTTATTCTCTCTCTCTCTCTCTCTATTAACAAAAAAAAAATCATTTTCTCCCACTCTCTCCCCTTCCATTACTCTCTCCTTCCCTCTCTCTCTCCCTTCCCCTCTTTCACTACTTTCAAAACCTTCTATCTCCCTCTCTTTAAATTTCTCTCTACATCTGCATCTTCTTTTTCCTTCTCTCTTTCCCTACCTCTCTTTCTCTCATTTATTTTTTAATTAACAAAATATAATACTTTTTAATCTCCATCTTTATCTACTTTGCCTTCTCTTTTTCTCTCCCTTTTTGCATCTCCATCTCCTTTCCCCTCTCTTGGTTTCTCTCTATCTCTCTCTTGCTCTCTCCTTTACCTTCAATTCTATCCCCCCTTGTATCTTTTCTAATGAACAAAAATTTAATATTTTTCTCTCTTCATCTCCATCTCATTTCCCATGTCTTTCCTTTTCTCTCTCCTCTGCCTTTCATTCTCTTCCCGTCATCCTTTTTTAATTATTATCACTCTTTCCCTCTTTCCTTTTTTAATTAACAAAAAATTAATAATTTTATTTCTTCATCCTCAACTTCTTTCTTCTCTCTCTTTCTCTTCCTCTCTCTGTTTATATCCTTTGCCTTTCATTCACTTTCCCCTTCCCTTTTTTAATGAATAAAAATTTAATATTTTTCTCTCATCATCTTCATCTTCTTTCCTCTCTCATTCTCTCCCTCTCTTTTTTTCTCTCCTTTTCCTTTCATTCTTTTCCTCTCTTTCCTTTTAATAATTCTCAAGCACCCCTCTCTCTCTCTCTCTCTCTCTCTCTCTCTCTCTCTCTCTCTCTCTCTCTCTCTCTCTCTCTCTCTCTCTCTCTCTCTCTCTCTCTCTCTCTCTCTCTCTCTCTCTCTCCTTTCCCCCCTCTCTTTCCCTCCCTCTCTCTCGCAAGCGGAATGCATAAATAAAACAAGGAAAGTAGAAAAAAAATTGTTTACCTCTCCCTCTCCTCTTTTCATTACTTTCATAACCGTCTTTCTCTCTCAATCTCCATCTCCTTTCCCCTCTCTCTTTGTCCTTCTCTCTCTCTCTTAAGTACAATTCATAAAGAAAAATGAAGAGAGAAGAGAGGAAATGGCTTATCTCAATGGTTAGAGAAGTGCTCCTTGTTGGTCCTCTTTTTCTTCTCCTTGTGGTCTTCCTCGTTTTCTTATTCTTCTCCTTTGTGGTTATCTCCTCCTTCTCCTTAGATGTCCTCTCTCTCTCTCTCTCTCTCTCTCTCTCTCTCTCTCTCTCTCTCTCTCTCTCTGTTCCTCCCTTTCTTTTATTTTAGCTCTCTTCCTCTTTCTCTCTTTTGTTCACTCTTGGACTAAAAATGCCATGCTCTACATTGTCACTTTTTTTTCTCGATAGTTATGAATTACTTTTTGCATCTCTTAATGTATTGCAAGGTGTGTTTTGATAACTTTGTTAGTAGTATGAATGCCAATATGAGCATTGCTATATGCATCATTATATAATGATGCATATAGCAATACTCATTTTGATGCTTTTAGTGACTTGTATAAAGATGGATATAGCGATGCAAAAGAAATGTGTTGCTATGATCCGTCACTATACCCTCATTCCCTTGTACTGATTGATATATGAGTATATATATTTTTATTTAGTATTGCACTTTTCTTAGTATCTCTAGTTTATGTTTAAATGATCAATTGTTTTGTAGATTGTTATATTACTTGTTTGCATGTTTTATGCTAGTATAAACACTTGATGTGATTTATGGCTAGTAGCATTACACATCAATGACAATTGATAACTTAATTGTTAGATCCATTTGTACTATAATATTTAAGGATATGAGGGCATTGATTTTAAGGGTTTCACAATTGATCTACACAATGCAAATTTACATCCTGGCTATAAAAAGAAGTCACTAGGGATAAAGTTGCCATTTGCAAAAAACTTAATAGGTGGATATATGCATTGGGAGTATAACTTTTGTCACATGGTGAAGTCTATTGATGTGCCTTGCATTAGGGATCACTTACTTGGTAGTATGAAGAACTCCATATATGTGTGTCAATACCTACACCAAACAAGTAGCTGAAGCCATATTAGAAGAACATGAAGTAAGGCCAGTTCCATTATAATATTGCCATGTATTGAGGCCTATATATTTGATTCATACAATAACATTATCAACCAATGAATACCTCCCTATCTAAAATACCCCTTGCTTATGGCTTGGAAGAGTTTCAAGTACAACATAATATGGGAAGTTGCCAGTCTAAGAACAAATAGAGTATCTATTAAACCTTCCACCATGAGAGTTTTTCTATGACAATTTTAGAAGTACAAATGGCCTTGGCCCCACAAGGACCATTGTGGATAACGATCACTAGAAACATGTATATAAGAAGATTGGGGAGTTTGGAGCAAGCTTTTTCCTAGCATCTTATTGCTCAATACAACAACATGCTCTTGATAAGTGCCATCCATAGGTGAAAGAGTGAGTTGAGAGGGTTATTCTATAAACATTGGACATGATTCACAAGGAAGTTAGAATCAAGAGAGAACATATGGAGTGTTGGAAGAATATTCAAATATCTTATATAAGCCTCCAAAAGTCAACAAATATTATCTCTTACATCTACTTTTACTTATGATCACCTTATCATGTAGCACCTACCAAGTGGATACCTTTTCCCACCTACCACATTGACCTCTTTATGAGGCATCATTGTATATAAACACTACTTGTACAACAATGTATCTTTACCTCATTCCCACCATGCAACCAACCCTTCTCATCCTACACCTCTAAAACCCTCCTAGAAGTTGCTAGTAGCAAGTCCTCACATCCCCATTTTTGTTGACCTTAGCAATCTTCCAATGGTCTCCTCGCAAGCCTCAGCAAGTTATCCTATTACTACTTCATCCTAATTCCTTCCTATGCATGGCTATATTCCATCTGCGTCCATTCACTTTTCCCCATCCTCCACTTCCAATGTACAAATCTTATCTCACCTTTATTAACCAATCATCTCTACTTCCTCTACCCCTCAAACATCATCTCTACAAGCCTAAAAATTTAGCTCAGTGGACCAAGAAAACCTCCAAAAAATAGCATTTGGGATGAAGTTTTCCCCTATTGTTTACCTTGGATCTTATTCCTCTTCGATTCAGAAATAATGTTACTCATGCAAGTGGTTTCTTAAGTGCAAATATAACCCTAACAGCTCTATTCTAAAGTTTAAAGGTTGCTTAGTCACTTGTGGATTTTCCAAGGTATAAGGTATTGATTATAATGACTCTTGCTCTCCTATTTTAAGCATGAACTCCTTCAATAACGACGCAAATAATGACTCTTACTCTACTGTGGTATGTCTAAGGTGCGGCCTCTCCCACCTATGACCACAATCTCGGGCATAACTAGGAGACCCTTATACAGTAGACATATCTTTGAGGGTGGTGTCTCTTGGAGTACCACCCATAGGGATGGCACCTTAGATGGTTGAACAAAACCTGAATCACAGGACTAGATATCCCTACAAGTGTGACAAACCCTCGAGGTGACAAGTGTCCACTAGAGTTATAAGATGGAGACATTGCATTGGCGCCTTCACAACACCTTCTTGAGCCACCCCCTCTAGAATTAGTATGAGAGCAAGGAGTAGCAACAACCGGCCATGGGGTCACAGAATCTGTATCTCCATAGCACCTCCTAGAACCACTCCCTCCATTTGGAGCTAGAGTCTAGAGCATTGACTTTGCCTACTGGAGATCAAAGCATCAGAGCACATACTCAAGTAGACCTTGCAAAATGGCCAAATAATGACTGTTGCGACAAATCTTAGTCCATCATATCTCTAAAGCAAGCTATGTGATCTTGAGACATACATGTAAAGATCTCCTACAGCTTCTCATTTGTTATCCCTTAACTCATCTGGCTCTTTGGGTATCATCAAAGGTAACTTGCACAGATAGAAGACGATGTTAGCATAATCAATATAAGGATTTAGGTAAAGCACGATAACATAACTCTACAAAAAAGGATGCTATTTAAAACACACATACTATAGTATCCTTAAAAGTGAATTATCAACAAATTGAGCAAGTGAACACAAATACGACCCAGTCTATAGCTCCATGTTAAGTCCTTGGCATAGTTCGGTATACAATGTATATGCATAGGTCTTCATAGAAAGAGGATTCCACTTCATTCTCAAAAAATTCCCGGCCTCATGTCTCATCATCTATGTTACTTGTGCCTATCTCCTTCGCATGATCCAAGCCCTCTTCACCCTCCACCCTCTACAACACTGACCCCTCTACCTACATACTCTCCTCCTCCATAGTGGGGATATTGCTTTCATCATACATTCATGTGCTTTGAGATATTGACGGCACGACATACCACCATTGAGGTTACTGGGGATTCAAATAGAAGATTACCTGCTTAATATCACATGTAAGGTGTTGCAAATGGTGAATCAATATTTGTGACTATTTCATATCAAGGAGAAATTAACAAAAAAGATCATGCATTTGTTCGTAATGACCCAGCATGATAAACATGTTATGTAGACCATTCTATGTTCTCTCGAAATCTATCTCTAGAAATCTAGATGGACCTCATTAAACGGTTGTACCAGCTCCTTCTAATATCACTTTAAACCATTGTACATTGAATATGATCATGGTGGAGAAGCTATGGTAATCCATTGAGATAACACTTTATAAGTTACTAAAATACTCCATCTCATCTACTCTAGTATTCAGATCTATGGCCGGTCATCAACTCTCTTGCTTAAACTTTGCTATGACACCATAACCTATTGTGAAGCACATTTTATTGATGCGCTCAACTCGAAAATGTCACCCTCATGACCATTCCATGTTGTAGATTTTGTATTGTATGCCAAAATGGTAAGGCCGTGGAACTCCTCTTTAGTAATCCCATACTCTTTCTCAACATTCTTTGCCTTATGAAAACAAAGAGAAAAGGCATCCCCTGCTTCAATAAACTTGTCGTCCGTAATTTCGGTGTCAAGTTTAAGTAACTCTTCTTTCGATTCATTTTCGACGTCAACAATGCCATTTGTAGCATCAAAAGCCTCTACAATGATGCATTAGGGCCAAAAATGTTTCAAAACGGCACTCATAAGAAAATGATTAAGTTGGTAATTAGAAGAGGTTTAGAAAAGAAAAACCCTCCAAATTTGGCTGCTTAGACGTGATTAATGAGAGAATATATGATTCATTTAAGAGGTCGAGTATTAAATATCTTCAATCTTTAATGGACGTTAAGTGTCACCTTTTCAGTATTATTCTCTTGAAAATTGCAAAATCTTGTATTTTTGAATTTTCGCACCAAAAGACCTCACTCATTTATGTTCCTCGACGTTCATTTTCTGCACCTCTCTTTCCTATGGTTTTTATTTCCTTCTCTATGATAATGTTATCCCATTTAGGGTTCCCTACCAGAATGTTTACTAGTACCTCTTCTAGCAATACAAGCGCAGTCCCACCACGCAAGTATAAACTTACTATTTAGTTAGATCCTATCTATTCATCTTGGAGGATTATATACCATCGAGCATTGTTGGGGACAAGGATAAAGCTAACAGGTTGCGATTACAAGGAAAGAAACATGTAGACTTATGGATGTAAGGAAATATTTGTCCTCCGGACCCTTCTACAAATAAGCATCCTCTTTTTTACAATATTCACAACTTCATAAGGTATGTTGGAAATGGTTGTGATGGGATGCATGAGGTTATATTCTACATCTTTTACATTTATAGAACAAGTGCATGAAATGAAGGAAGCATTAACATTGGCACAAAAAACAAGTTTTGAGCTAATGGACAAGGTTGATAATCTAGAAAACTCTAATTAGTCATTGTAAGAAAAATTACCGTGATTGAAAGAAACTCCAATAGGGTTTAGACAGAGAAAAATACCACTTAAAAATATAATGGACTTGTGTAGTTGGGTGAAGAAAAGGAGGCTAAATCTTGCAAAGAGATGTGTCTCTAATATTTCAGGTATTAATATTCAAGAGAACGATGAGAGGATTAAGCTTATTAAAGAAACCATGACAAAGAAGGACATTATAAGGATTCTTAAATCACCTGAAAATGTAGACTTGAGAAGCCAAACTCTGAAAAAGTTAGTGAAAGATTTAAAAGGAACAGTTAAACCAGATGAAATAGTGGAGACATGTGACAATATGGGTATCAGTTTATAGAGGTTATCGTGCTCTCTCCAAATTGTGATTTACAAATCTTAAATGTCATAGAATAAGTGCATTTGGTTTGCCTCGGCCTCTTGCAGTTTCAATTGCTAGGAAATATATGAATCGTAGGATTCCAGATGTTTTTGGGGAGTATATTCATATAGAAGGATCCATGCCCTATGAAAAACATAAAACAAAGGCCTTTCTTGAATACAACACATTTAATAATATTTGGATTGATCTTAAAAGAGTCCAGATTGCAATGGTCCATATGTATAAATTTACTGTCCAAGAATGTTGTGGTATTTTGAAGTTTGCACTAAAATTGGATGAAGCATAGATTCAAAAGGGACAAAAGATGGAAAGAGTCAATATCTGTATCATGAATAGGGCATTGGATTACAGTACTGGCGGTAGGGAGCCAGAACAATAATTTAAGATACAATCTGAGATGGAGCTTTGGTGGATTGGTGCGGTCCAAGTACCAAACTGAAAGTCATGAAATCTTGAAATGGTTATTCTCTCATACATGTATTCTTGATATTATAAAGTCTCAAAGTGAAGGTGAAATGTTGATAGTCGATAGCGTTGGTAGTTTTAATGTGGAATGGCATATGAGTGCTGACTTAAAAACTATCAATGTATACTTGGAGTAAGTAATGGGGCCAATGCAAAATATCCTTGTATTTATTGCATGGAGAGTTTGGGATCCAAAGAATGGAGTACTTTGCGGCAAGCAAGAAGAGCCCCGACTCGAAACTCTATAGATTTGAGTAAGTTCAAAAACATGGATGGCTTATGGGATCCTATTCTCTCAATCTCTCTAAGGAACATTCATATTTGTACATTACATGAATAGATTAGAATAATTGATAAGTTGCTTTGATTGCATCTTGACTATGCATATTCAATCAAACCAGTATCTTTGTCAGATGACTGTATTGATAAATGTGAGGCTTTATTGTCAAAAATGGGTTTTCATGGAGGTCAATTTCACCTGAGAAAGGATCCAAAAGCCTCAGAGAAAACAAGAGAGGTATTAACAGATGTCTCTATGGGGGGTTGTAACGTGTCTGCTCTTTTGCTCATTGGACACGTCTTAGCAGCCCATCGGGAAGAGGGTCTAGAAAGCTCCGCCTGGCACTCTCAAGGAATGTCATAGGGTTTGCAATCTAGGTCTTCCCGAGTCTACCCCAAGCAGAAGTGTCCGGCCGTTCCCACTTGGGATCGACCTAAAGTCATGGTTCCTTTCCAATCAGCAAGGTCTCTAGGAAGTAACTAGCGTCGAGCTCCAAATTAACCACTTTGTATAGGAACAACAGAGTCGAAGCGGATTCATGCTACACTTAGTTCATGGAGAATGGGAAACAAGAGGGATGCGAACCTCAACCTCTCTGGAATAGGGCATAGTCCCATTCCTTTCCCCTAAAATAAATCGGGATTCTAACCCTATTGATACTAGGTCTTCATAGTCTTGTCATCTCGTCATTTGAGAAAAGTTCCCAGCTAACCGGGACCACCCTTCCGTAGGACGGACCTAAGTCATGTCCACCGCACTTTCCTCAGTTTGCTTTAGTTATCTAATTACCTACCACATTACGTTTGACATGCAGTAGCAGCTTCCTTAATTAATCAAATTAATCACGGGTTTCTTCATGTAACTTAGGTACTAACAAAAAAACAATGTCAAGCAAATTCCTTTTTCTCAAGTATTTGTTTTTTATTTATCATAATTCTAGAGTACATCCAATATCATGCCCGAAGGCTATCCCAGCAATCTACATGATTGCTGCTCCAAGTTCCGCCCGTTGACTGGTACATGGGCCTTGGGATCCCATCTCGAGTCATGCCAGCCTCTTGTGTGGGATCTGGAGGCAAGGGATTTATAGCCAGAGCCTCCCCTGGCACCCAAGCATCTTCCCGCTCCAAGCAGTACCCACGGAGAGACCTCTCGCGGCAGGTTAGGTCCATATACCTGGCACAGCTAACAACCCCCTTGGATAGGGCCAAGCAGACAGTTGGAGGTAACTATTCCTGTCTCTCCCTTCAGGCTTTTAACCTGAAGCATTAAATTTTTTTCCCTGGATTAATTCCTTGAGCAAAGGAGATCAAATAATGTACCTAATTGTACAAGCACAAACATTTTAGAGGTTGTTTGTACGTGGCAACGGCTAAGGTGTGATTCATTTTTTTCGGATGCTCCCAGCATTCAATCATGGGCCTTTTTCCAGAATGCTCCCAGAATCCGATCCTGGATCGTTCGTGACTTGGCGAGATCCCAATAATCTCAAACAAGATTATGCAAGCAAATGATCTTGGTAAGTTAACTTATTTTGACTTGCCCTTTCCCTTGGGTTTTACCTTATGGTATCTTAACCTAACCCAAGCATTAACTGGACAATCAAGGCAACTGACATGCCTTATTTGCAACCCAACCAAGGGTCTTTTATCCTTCCAGTTCTAACTAAGTTTAGTTAACACACTAGGCAACACAGGATTCTTCATCTAGGCCTTCAGGATACAGCCTAGATGCATGCGTCCCTTCCATCTCACTCTTAGTGTGGTACTATGCAGAGTTTTCCAATCATCCTTACCCATCATGCACAAGCTGCGTTTAGTGTATTTGTACATCCTAAACGTCCCTTAACTCTCTTCATACCTGGCAATGGATACTGATTCCTAATGCACCAGATCACATGTGACTTGCGTATATGAAAGTCTAGGTTTCTTTCCAATGGTGCAAATGCATCTTACAAATGGAAACTAACATTTCATGTATTTATTTTAATCATGATTGCAAAGCATGAATTCCAAATGACTATTCATGCATTGAACTGGTTTAAAAGCTATTATTTTATGTGAAATCATGTGAAAACCTTATCATTTTATGTGTGTAAAGACTATCATTTCATGCATATAAACTTATGCGAACTCCACACTCTACCATTTCACACATATAAACTTATGCGAACTTCACACTCTACCATTTCATGCATATAAACTTATGCAAACTCCATGCTCTATCATTCCACACATATAATCTTTATGCGAATTCCATATTCTGCCATTTCACGCATATAAACTTATGCGAACTCCATGCTCTACCATTTCACGCATATAAACTTTATGCTAATTCCATATTCTACCATTTCACGCATGCAACCTAGCGCTTGGAGTAAACAAAATCCTAGACACGTTCTTGTTCCATGCATGTAGCTAACCCCTTCATTCTTCCGCAAGAAATAATACATAATCAATTATAAAGCCTAAAGAACTTGGGTTTGATTCGTGATCATAGGGGCATTTGTGGCGTTGGTCACTCTGCTAGCCTCTCCCACATTAGCGGTACCCATGGTAACTTTGGCTCCTATGCTTTCTGCGACTTTCTTTTTGGGAGCCATTTGTACGCGGAGTCTAGATAGTCCGGACCTTAACATCCTTCAAAATGACCGGCTTGGGAAAGAAAAGGTCATTAGATGGGGGTCCTTCGCCGAGGGGGTGGCTTGAAAAAGATGGCTTCACGAACCAACTCTCACTCCCTCTCTTTCTTTCTCTCTCTCTCACTCACTTCTTCTTCTTCTTTTTTCTCTTCTTCTCTCTCTCTCTCCTCTTCCTCTTCTTCTCTTCTTCTTCTCCTTCTCTCTTCTCTCTCTCCTTCTCTTATTCTCTCCCTCTCCTCTTCCTCTTCTCTCCTTCTCTCCCTCTCCTCTTCCTCTTCTACCTTTTTTTTCTCCTTTCCTCCTTCTTCTCTTATTCTTCTTCTTTTTCTTCTTCTTCTCCCTTCTCTCTCTCTTTCTCTTCTTCTCTCCCTCTCTCTTCTCTCTCTCCTTCTCTTCTTCTCTTCTTCTCTCATTCTCCTTCTCTCCCTCTTTCTCCTCTCCTTCTCTTCAATCTCCCTCTCCTTCTCCTGCTTCACTGATCATGGGGGGCAGTCACCTGGCGAAACGAGGAGGGGGTGGCTTCAGTCGGGAGCCCCAAGGGGTGCTGTTGCAGCCGATCAGAGGAGGGGAGGTTCAGTTGGAAGGCCCAGGGGGCCACGCAGCTTCCAGAAGGTGACGTCGCAGGGGGCTGTTCAGTCTCTCTCTCTGGACAAGGGAGGGGGGAGGGTGCTCCTTTTATATGAGGGGGAGGAGGTTGGTGGCATGGCCACCCCTCCCACCTAGAGGCTGCATGCCCCCATTACCACCACATCGCTCCCTCTCTCTCTCTCCTCGATGTGCTGTCGGCGGGGAGAGAGAGGGGAGTTAAAAAAAATTGAACTAACAATAATTTTTTTAAAAAAATTAAGGGGGGAGGGAGTTCCTATGGGGGGAAATCTTATGGGAATTTTACAGGGGTGAAAAAGCTAGACGATTTCTAAGAAATCATATTGTAAACAAATGAACGCATTATGGGAGTGTTGGAGAGAGTTGCGTGCAATCATAAGAAATGTGGCTAGCACACCATGAATTGCATTCCTATGAATGGAGGTTTGGAGACACCTTGACATATTTTTAAAAATGCTAAGGCAACAGAAGATAACATCTAACTATTCGGAAGAGTATAAATGTTCAATTGTGAATCTTGTTCAAGCAATCAAGGAAGCTTGGGGAGAAAAGGATATTACTTTCTACTTGGTAAGATGGACATAAATTTGAACCTTTCTGTTTTGAAAAAAAGGTTTAATGATTTAAACTGATTATTGCTTGTTGGGTTGTCACAACATATTCTTCTTATTCATGGGCCTTTTTTGTGGAAGAGCAAGGGCCCCTAGCAACTTACAATAGCCAAGGTATGGAGAAATCTCACTACTAAGCACGCATGTGTTTCTTTCGGAGCACTAAATGTGGAGGAGGAGCAAAAAAAACCAATGCCCTTCAGGAGTTATTCAATTGGTTTTCTCGAAGACAACTTCAAAGAACACAATAAATAAGGTGGAATCTAAAATACCGATACTATTTTCAAAATGTTATATACATGGCTAGGATTTAAGAGCCTTTACATCCTCTTCCTCCTTGGGCATTTTTCCTCTATAATGTAAAAACTTTCTTCTCTTGTATCTAGCTATGGATTTGATATCTGTTTTGTTTGTTGCTAAAACATAAGATGAGTATAAAAGGAAGTATCCAGCCCTAGAGCCAGAGAAGCTGGGACCCAAATATTTGGATGGCTATTGTCTTTTCCAAAAACATAACTTTCTGCACATTGTATTGCAAACTTGAGTATCCAAGAAGCCTTGTAAGTGCTTTAACATAGAAAATTGGCCATGAGGCCTCCTCTGAGAAAGTGCTATGCAAAACCAACAGAATATTAGGATCAATCCTTGATATGTAATGCCCAAGTGCAACATCCTTTAGGGAACTACCACCAACTCTCGATCCTTTGGCTCTTCCCAAGAAATTATCCTCATATGCAATCTCCAACTGTAAAAGCAATAGTCAGAATGAAAAAACAAAAATATATATGTGATTCCACAAAAACAAAAGAATGCATTACAATTTGATTTTCATCACTCTCAAGTTTGCTTGGATTCCATAAGCTAATTGATGTATCCTTGATATCCTTGAGCTCCTTTACATATTCTGACTCCTCCCTTCCAAAATTGGAGATTCCAAGCTTCTCTTGAAATTGGTTAAACTCTTTGTCAGCAGCTAGTAACTCTCTCTCAGCATCTTTAACCTTGGTTAAACATAAGGATAAAGTAATTGATGCATCTATAAACATATCATCGGACATTTGAGTATCTAATTTAAGTAAGTCCACCTTGGACACATTTTCAATATCCACTATGCCTTTTGCATCTACAGATGCCTCTGCAATAACTACCAAGCAATAATCTTCTCTTAAATTGAAAAGAGTTTGGAGATCAGACAATAATATGTATTCCTTGTCTTTACTTGGGAAAGTAGGCAAAGATGGAACAATAAGGCTTGAAGGACTCTTAGATGGCTCATCAAACCTCTATAGTAGTTTCTTCAATTACAATCTCTGCTTTAAATTCAGCAACATCCAGGTCCTTTGAAACTAGTGCTTCCATTTGGGTGTCTAGTTGCTCCTCAACATCTTCATCAACTATCTCTTTAAGAAGGCAACGACTAGATAATTTTGAGGTTTCTTTATGCTTTTCATCAGATTTAAGAGGGTATTTCACAAGGGCAAATACAATGAATGCAGTAGACTTAAGCATAAGCCTGCATTTTTTTGGGTGTAAAGAGCATAACTCAGCTGCATAAAATCTATCGAGAGAATGATAACCACATTTCTTGGTAAACAATGACTTCTTAGTGTCTGACCTTCCAATAGGGGTGTGGACATACTCCTTGGAATCCAACTGAACAACAAGATATGCCAAATCTTCAAACTCTGCAAAATCTTCATTGTAAAAGTCCTTTGAGAAATTAAGAACTTGATCAAGATCCCACTTTGGATTGAAAATCTCCCTAGCTGTTGGATAGAATGTAAGGTCAATATTATTTTCTATGAGAAAATCCAAGAGCTTCTCAAAGGCTGTAACATCTATAATTTGAGAAAGTCCTAGGACCCTCATAGGAGACTTTGAAGCCTTTCCCTTCTTTGAAGCCTTCCTTGAACCTTCACCTGTCCACTAACATATGAGATGCAATTGAAACATCTAAAGAAACTGACTCATTTGTCATTGTGGGCTCAATATCTCTTTTCCCCTTTATAGATGTGGAGGCAAATATGTGTGACATTTCAGTTCATGACATCTTGAATCAATAGATCTAAAAACAACATGCCTATACAAAGTGAATAAAAACATATAGATCTCTTAAAGTGCAACCCTCGTTCCATGTTGGAAGATGAATTTTTACGACGCGACTGGTAGCATTTACTAGCCTCAAAACTCCTCCATCACATTGTTCTAGTTCAAAAATTGGTTGGGATTCTACATACACATCGCAAAACAAAGACACATATGTGAGGGAACATTGCGAGAAAAATAAAAACCTTAAGCAAAGTCTTTCCAATATGATGTGAGTGGAGAGAAATAAAAGCCCTCCTATAAGCTCTATCGCATTGTTTCGGTGGAGGTTGAAACAAGAGGTTACTTCGGTGGAGGTCATTGTGAGTGGAGGACGGCACGAGTGATTATTTCAGTGGAAGTCGGTGTGAATGCAGGACTACGCGAGTGGAGACATGATTGCGACGCAATAAGGTATTTCCAATATGATGCGAGTGGGTGAGAAATGAAATCCTTGCTTTAATACCTATTGTGCCATTTTGGTTCGTGACGACACGAGTGGAGAGAAAAAACATCGCGAATGAAGAGAAAAAAAAACCTAACATGGGATACGACTCACATGTGATGAGACTCGCAAGTGAAAAAAACCTTGCAAGTGGAGAAAAAAACATTGTGAGTGGAGATATGAATACGCGTGGAGACGTGAGAAAGATCACGCTATGCCTCCCCCATGGCTAGACATGAGGGGGATTGTTTTGTACCACCATAAAGGAGCTTTGGACCGCGGCCTGGATGGTGAGAGGTCACTCGATGAGGAATCTGCTAGACAAGAGAAGCCGGGAGTGCCAAGGGGCTCTAACTGTAAATCTCTCGATCACTCCTAGGAACTACCTGACCCTCACGCAAATCACGATGGGATCCTGGAGTCCCTAGTACTAGTGAAGGGATAGAAATCTTGGAGGGTTTGTTTTCTTCTTCATAGACAAAAGGGATTTTCAGTGAATGGAGGTCTGTCTTCTGCATAGGCAGAAGGGGAAAAGCATTGTAAATAACTTTGCAAAATATGTTTTGCAAAAATACTATTTTCTTTGTCTTTGTGTTGTGCCGTAAAATTATGCAAAGGAACTTGTGACAATGGGTTAATTAACATATGTCATAACTTAATGTGATAGGTAATTAGAAAACTAAAGAAAAACATTTGTGGGAAGCGAGTGGGTGAGATCCCTGACGGATCCATCCTATGGATGGGTGGTCCCAATAAGTTGGGAGCTTCTTTCAAGAGATTGAATGAAATGTTAATTAGGAAAAATCAAGTAGCGCCGAGCATTGACTTACCTAGGGTCAGGTCTTACTACCTTGATCAGAAATTATCTTAGGGCAAAGGTGTGGCAGCTGTGCGAGAACTTCGTTAAGGTTCCCTGAATCCTAACCAGTTAAGCGTTGCATTCCATGAACGAAGGGTAACTATGATTACTCCAGTTAGACAAGAAGTCCACACCATGCGAGAAATTCATTAAGGTTCCCTGAATCCTAACCAGTTAAGTGTTGCACTCCATGAACCAAGGGTAACTATGATTACTCTAGTCAGATAAGGAGCCCTTATGGGACATCTCCGATGGAGCTAGCTGATGCATCGAGACCTCAGTTTTCAAATTAGGACCCCGAGCTTGTAGATTGATCCTCGTGGGGACTGTTGATACCTTCTATTACGGGGTGGACTCTGGAAAACCTAGGCAATAGACCTCGTGCATTCTCGTGACTGCCAGGCGAAGCCATCTAGGATAGTTCCCCAATGGACCACTAAAATGTGTTCTCAAGAAATTGTTAGGTATACAGGTGACAAGAGGGGACATGTATCAATTTTATTCCTATTCTCATCCTCTAATTTTCTTTATTTCCTCTTCAACTCTCTCAAAAAGAGAAAGCAACAAATAACTCAAAGTGAGTGCGTTGAAAGATTGTTTAGAAAGGTACTTTCCTATTTCTTCTTCTTTGGTTTCATAATATGTAAATTTACTTTTCTTTATATGCAAATAAAATGTTATATTTACATTTATTTTTAAGTACTACATTGACTAAATTGCAATCTATGTAGAGCATTTTGCCTAGAGTGTTATTACATAAATGATAACTCTGACTGCATATAAGAGTAGGGGTAATCAATTACAAAAATATAGTAAATCATGCTATTGAATGTGTTGTTAAATGTGCTCTTTGGGTTATTTAAAGCTTTGCCTTTTGTGCACTATGTAGAGCTTTATGTTGCTATCTTCTATGTCCTCTATTATCTATCCAAACGTCTTGAAATTTCTCCATTTATAGTATATTTTATATTTTATATTTTTATTTATAACTTTTATTTGTTTAAACTTTGTTTGCATGCATATGCAAGAAGGGGCAAGGAAGAGAAGAAGAAAAGCAAGTAAAAGCCAAGCTATCCTGAACCAGTACTTTGATTTCCTTTTTCTAATTTGAAAATGTACAAATTATTATTATTTATGTCTTGTAGCAATTTTTAGTAGCATGAACAAATTATTATATTAAATTGATTGTCATATCACTTTATGTGGATCAAATAAGTTACACTATGCAAAGTCATATCACTATGCAAAGTATGGAAAATTTGCAAAAATGTAGTTTGACACATTGTTAATATGCACTATACACTATGCAAAGCTATGTTCTCTATGCACTCTATAGAGCTTTATGCTACTATGTTCTTATTGCTATGTGTACATATTCACGTTACTATGTTCCCTATTTTTTTTCTCTCCAAATATCTTGAATTTTCTTAATGTGTAGTATGTAGCATACTTTGTAGTTTTGATTTGTCTTTTTAAAAAATTTATTCTAGCATTGAGGAGTGGATTGAGGCACTCACACAAATTGTTAAACATGTGGAGAACTGCATCATGAAGGGTGCTTCTCAAGGGACATTATCATAGGACCACCTCATATGTGCTGTTTTCCATCCCCATGCTGTCATGCAAAATATTGATGCCCCCACATGCTGGAGCAACATTTGCATGGGCTGATTCAAGGCATTTCATAAAAAGACATGCTCATGCTTCTTGTCATGTGGGCATCACATTCACTTTCCTTGCATTGTTTCCCATATGATTCTATCTAATAAGTATCCCACTTGCAACTCCCTATTCCTTGAAGCCTTATACAAGATATTAAGAATGCCTTATACATAACCTGAAGAGGGAAAATAAGAAAGCACTCCGAGTGCTATCTCAACTCATTTGATTAAGACCTATTTGGGGAGTGGAATGTAATCTTGTTTATACATACAATGAATGAAAACAAATAATACAAATTTTTAATTCTCTATGTTTTGTAAACTTTCAAAATTTATCAATTGAAATACTATACAAGTTAAGTGCAACATTACTAATCAATTAAGTATGCCACACATTCAAGCTTTTTAATCTACATGGGTGAATCATTTACAATACTTAATTCTTTTCCATCAAGAATAGAAGAGAGGTGAAGCTTGAAAGTTAAACCTCCATTGTTTCATCATACTTTTACAACTCGACAAATGCTACTTTGGATCGAGCCGCCATTCAATGACAGGCAAGACACTCAGTTAATATCTGCATCCATTGTCTATAGGCTCATCTAACATCTCCCCTATGTGTTACCAAAAACACATTATGAAGAGAGAAATACTTCATAATTTAGCAAGCCTCTCCCTTGTCAGCCATTCTTTCATGTTTGACTTCTAGAGAACCAAGCAAAGTTTTCTAGATAGAGTGCTAGCCCATGTTCTTCTAATCAATCTTTTCCATGCAGTAATCTTGGTCCTAGGGTACTATAGTCTACTTTCTTCAATATTCATTAACATTGAATAGATGTCTCCCTTTCTACATGAAAATCCCCGCAATTGACAACATTTTGCAAAACCTTACCTCCTCGGGTAAGTTATTCATGCATATGTGTGCATCACGTGGGTTCAAAATAAGGTATTTTTAAAATACATTTTTTACATACAGAAGGGTGTAATATAAAGGGATTATTTATAGATTGAATAGAAAAGGGTTATGTTTTATTCAGAAAAAATTTATAGATAAGGATATTTATAAATAGGCCTTGAACACATGTGATGTAGAGAATATACATATAGTAACTTTCCCGAGCTCACCTCCTTCCAATCTGTAGTACTTAAGTGACATGATATCCGTCACTATATAAAAACTTGGCCATGCATGCATACAATGGCTCACCACATCTAATACACTATAAGATATAGGCCTTATACCGACGTTAAAAGTGATAAAAATGTTCATAAAGAAATTTTTCCCATCATCACAAAAAACATCGGTATTGGCGACGCCATAGAACAATCAGTATCAGTGTCATTATCAGCATCGCTATTTGCATCGGTATCGATGCAAGTAGCGACGCTGATAAGGACACTTTGCAACACATTTTGCGATGCTAATAGCGACGTATGCAGTAAATTTGCGACGCTAATAGCGATGGTAATAGGAAGAAAAAAAAATTATGTTGCCTTGCCACATATAGCACTATGTGCTTTATTTGGGCCATAAAAAATAGTTTCAGTAATGTGTACAATACTTGTGTGAATAAAGAAAAAGTGTACTTAAATCATAACAATGATACATGAAATAAATACATGATTGCATAATGAAAGCGACCGGTACAATCACGACAAGATACTACTACTACATAGAAAATGTCTACACAAATCATGTGACCAAAAAAGAAGGGTATGTGAGCTCCAGGGATCCAAGGGCAAGCTATAAATCCTTGCCATCCGAAACCTCATTCCGCCGCAAAGGAGCATCGAACGGACTTTGCAAAAAAATAAACTATACATTAGTCCACCATATAATAATACATTCTAATTAAATATAGTAACTATGGACAAGAAAGATGAGTGACTTATAGGGCCGCCGCGTCCATAGAATCGGTCTATCAATGCAGTGAGACCGTGCCTCTCTGCATATTAAGTCTCAAGGCCAATGGGATCACAATTTGTAATGGAATGCTACAAAGAAAACAAAATGCAACTGTTAGAAACATGATTGTTAGTACAAAGGCTATTGCAAAAAAATAAGCAAGCAAAACAAAAGAAAAAATTACAAAGTCCTCCAAATATGTCCTATGGTTGCCACTCCCAAGATGATGGACCACTTCGGCCTCTAGTCATGCCCTCGCCGCCTTGCGCTACTGTCTCCAATGTCTTGGAGAATTTGTAGCCTCCTCCCTGAGTCGGTGTGATTCATCTACGTCTAGCCACTCGGGCTTTGAAGCCCCCATTCTTGAGTGCCTTGTGTGTGTTTGGTCATCTATCTGACATGTATGCACGCATGCACTCCATCATCTAGCCCGTAGAAAACCTATCTGGTGCAGCTGGTACTGGAAACTCCTCATGCAAGGATGCTACTATGTAGTCCTTGCTCTCCTCTGGTATGTTCTTCCAATGATCCAAGACATTGTGCCGAAAAACTTGTTGGCACAACTCTCTCATGCGAGCCATCACCCTCCTCCCCTCATCATTCATGATGATGGCCCTTGACCTATCATCTACAAGGTAGGCATTACCCTTTGGGGTATGCCTAAGATGGATCTTCTCCCACTTGTGACCATGCTCCTAGCCATATCCAGGAGACCCCTGTACATCTGGTGTACCTACCGGGGTAATATCTCTCAGAGTAGCACCCACATAGGGGTGCCACCTACGGACGAGTGAGCAAAAGCTAGTGAAAAAAAGTCGGAGTGACTGGAATAGACATCCCCACATGTGTGACAAATCTCGGAGGTGACACAACTCCAGCGGAACGATGAGATAGAGACACTGTGTCGGTACCTCCACAGCAACCACCTGAGCCATGCTCTCTTGAACCACCATGAGAGCGAGGAGTAGCACTTGTATCCCAATCTGACTGCAGGCTCACTGCATCTGGATCTCTGCAGCATCCCCCTGAACCACTCCCTCCATCTGGCCTAAGTCTGGAGCGTCGACCTCGTCTGCTAGAAACTGAAGCATCAGAGCACACCGAAGTAGATTTAATAGAGCGGCTTGATGGTGTCCGAGACAGCTCCTGGTCTACCATATCTTTGAATCTTTCCATCTAATCTGGAGACATACGCGTGAAGATCTTATGTAGCTCCTCGTCGTTCATCCCTCGACTCATCATCATGATGATCTAAATATCCACAAAGGTCATCTGCACATACAAAAATTGATGTTAGCATAATCAATATGAATCATACAAAGTATGGTAATATAAATCTTTAAAAAATAATCTTACTTAAAATGCATATCTTATGTACCCTTATAGGTGATTCGTCAACGAATTGAGTAGGTGGATGCTCCAAGTATGAAGTACCCTATGGTCCCATGTCAATCTCCTGACACAACTTTTCATACAGTGGAAGGTTGATAGACATGTCACCACACAAGGATGAGTCCACCTCGTTCTTAAAGAATTCTTGGACTCTTGTATTTCCATCATTGTTACCCAATGCTAGCTCCTCTACATGCTCCAAGCTTTCGGTGGCCTCCACTCCTTGCAATATCAACCCCTCTATATTTGCATACTTTCCTCATCTATGCTCAGAACATTGCTTTGATCATATACTTCTGCACTTCGGGGAGCTGAAGGTATAACGTACCACCATCAAGGTTGTCAGGGGTTTGGATAGAAAATTACCTCTTCACAATCACGTACAAGAGAGATTTAACTATTGTGACATGTACCATGTCGTAATACAATTAAAAAACACATGAGTTCATGCACCTGTTCACAATGGACCGACAACACAAATATGTCCCGCAAATCCGTCCATTTTTTTTCGGAATCTATTTCAAGAAATCCAAATGGACCTCGTCAAATTGTTGCTCCAGCTCCTTCAAGTACCACTTTGAACCATTGCACATCGAATAGGATTATGGAGAAGCTACGGTAATCCATTGTGACAATACTTTCCAAGTTTCCAAAATACTCCATCTCATCTATAACCGTGTTTGGATCCCTTGCTCGTCGTCGGCTCTCTTGCTCGAACCTTGCCATGATACCACAATTTGTTTGTGGAGCGCATTTTGTCAATATGCTCTACGCGAAAATGTCGTTCCGCGACCACGCTGCACTATATATTTTGTACTATACATTGAAGCACTCAATTAGTTGTCGCATATAAAATATAGATACGACAAACCCTAAACATGTCATCACATTTGGACTACATCCCCTCAAGAATTCCCACTCCTCGGTTGAGACCTCCGTCCCTTCGCGAGACGCTGTGGTCAAAGCTCCATACAACCATCGAGTTGACATAAACTATGGCATCTCCTCCATGCCCTCAGGATATCGAATTGGTCGATGAAGCGTATTACGTTGAAATTCAGATCGTGCTTCCTCTCGATCTTTCCTAGCTTGATGATACCCAGTGAGCCATGTCTCCATAGAGGCATGGTGCAACATACAAAAGCGATTCACTTTCTCCTCCATTGCAGCATCCATTCTTTTTTCTACCCCATTTCCAACCACCACATCTCCGATCAGTCTATCATCGTCCTTCTGACTATAGCATACGGTTGTCTAATCCACCATTGCTAGCCATTGTGAAATATGCACTAGTGCCTCAGACACCAATCAACCTTCAACCATGCTACCTTCTGGCCTAGCTCGCTGTCGCACAAAGCCTTTTAGGCTTTTCATGAAGCGCTCCAAGAAGAACATCCATTGTGTATGGACAGGCCCAACAATCTCCACTTCATCTACAACATGCACAAGAAGACGGATTTGTATCGTGAGCATGCTGATAGGCAGGTATTTCTCAAAGAGACAGACCGTCTCCACTGCTCCCCACCTCGCGGATTCAATAGAGGACGTCTTAATTTCCTTATGTGAGATCCATTTCACTAAATTCGACAACCTTTAAATCCCCCATCATATTTCTAGAGTAAGGCATCCTGCGATCACGATCGGTAGTACAAATTGCCACAAACAAGAAAGCATTATGAACAACGACTATACTCCAAATAGCAAAATATGTAGGCCACTTACAATCCATTCGTAATACAAGCCTGACATATCTTAGGCCAATCAAGGATTTTAGCCCTGATAATTGGTTGTCTTTAGAAAACGCGGACCTGAGAGAACGCATCATATCCATTAGAGTGCAGATAGACTTGACTATTTGCTTCACAATGCGTTCTTCTTTAGTAGACAAAACCCAAGGAGGGCAAGGTAGCTGCAACAAGTGACCATCAGCACTTGACTACGGTCAAAGTGCCTCCATCTTGCCTACCTCCTTCAAATCCATTCGTGCCCCTATAATGTCTGTCTTTCCTGTGATGTGGTCCCATAGCAAGCTACCCCGTTCTTGAAAATATGCATGGGATCCAACAAGTGGTTTTTGATCTGTAAGTGGGTCCAATATGGCAACTCATAGAAAACTTAGAACCGTCGCATTCCATTTGAATGTGACTCCGTGTGGACCATTTTCAGCTCATACCAGCTTTGGGCATTCATACGTGCTGGAGGTCATCCAAGAAAACCTTCCCTGAGTTCATGACCCTCTGGCAAGAAAGCGGCATGTCCTTGATATACCATCTTCTTCATGGTTCCTGACCTTCAGGAGTCTAACTGTGGCCCACACAATGAACATGCATGATAACTGAGGTAACCAGACATGTCCTAACACCTCTATCTAGTGAATACAAACTTGAACGAGCTATGATAGATATTACCAACGAGAACGGAAGCCTACTTATCTGAGTACTCTCCAAATCTCGGAAAGCCATGCATGGTCCACATGAGAATGGCTCGAATATTGGCAAACCGTCGACCATCGTGCTTGCTCATATCTTGCACAGTGACCCCCTCCTCCCACAAAATCTTAAGCTCGTCGACTAATGGACAAAGATACACGTCCATATTTTTGACTTTGTAGCGTCGGAGAACGAGTAAGCTAAGGATGAGATGTCATTTCTTCGTAGAAATCCATGGAGGGATATTGTAGTTGACAAGTACTATAGGCCACACACTGTAAAAAGTTGAGCGCAGACCGAATGGGTTCACGCCATCCATAGCAAGATCGAGCCAAAGATTCCTTGGCTCTCGGGAAAATCCTGGTAAGGTAGAGTCAATGTGGCTCCATGCGCGTGAATCCACTGATATTCATTTAACTCCATCTGTGGACCTATTCTGCGCATGCTACGTTGTCATGCTCGCCATGCCGGATGCACGAAACATGTGGTTTATGCGGGGAGATTAGCGAAAAGTGTCTGAGAACTTTTTGAGGGATGGTTTGCCCTTGCAAGTCTTATCGATACCTGTGAGTACCACACTTTGGACATGTCTCCATAGTCTCATATTCTCCTCAAAACAGTATGCAATCGTTGATACATGCATGGATACTGTTGTAGTCCATGCCAAGCTTTCATAAAGCATGTCATGCATCATCATGAGACTTAGGCATGGTATTTGCAAGTGGTAATATATGATATTTTAATAACTTGAAAAAAAATCATAAAACACCTTGAAAAAGAGCAAATGTTTTTAATGATAGTGTCGAAAATAAATCAACGAAGCATACATACAAGGTACCTGAACAACTCGGTCACACTCACATCACTCCACCCGTATTTTACTTGCACGCTTAGGAGTGCAAGCATTGTTTTCAGGCGAGATACTCGGCACCCATCATATAATGGTATGGATTCTTCCTCTCTAAGCGGATCAAAAGTCTCGACATCCATGGGCATCAATGCATCAATCATTGCCTCCATCTCAAGCTCCAAGATTGTAGGTAAGTCTAGAAGGCTGCCTGTCTCCTTTGGTATTGACGGTATAGATTGGATAGTACCTTCCAAGTGGTGGATTGACTCACGCACTCCATCCATCGCATGCCCATGAACTCTTCTAACTGGCCATAAAGGGTGCACTCCTCCTTGGAACGAGATGTCACTTCCCTGGATACAGTCACATCCAATGTTTTTGTATATGGTATTCAATTAGCTTGCGAATACCATGCATGATTGATATACACTTTTCTTATTGTTTGCTCAAAATTTGAGATCGCCTGATCAATGATCTCAGATTGAAACTCGCCAAAGCTTCGTACGTGTTCTATAGACAATCGATGTTTTTGTCTAATTTCCAGCTTACATTGAGAGCAAGGACATGGGACACGCTGATTAAGATACACCTCGCAATCTTGAACATCATGACCTTCATCATTTTTCATTTGGTCTACGTAACGACAAACAATTTGTTTTGTTATCATTCTTTTTTTCTTTCTTAAATTTTTTGAGAAGGGATTTCTTCTCTTGTAACTCAACAAAATTAGCGTATATAAAGTCTCCACCCACCCACAAATTAATGTATGTCGGAGTGAGTGTTTTCTATCTCGTGGCATTGCACCGGAACTCACCATACCTCACCACCACTCTCTCTTTTTTTAAAATCCACATTCTCTTCTCTCCTTCCATCTCTCTCTCTTTTTCTCTTTCTTTATTATGTTGTATGTTTATTCCCTCTCTCTCGTTCCTTCTTCATTTTTCTCTTTCTCTCCATCTCTCATTTCCTTTAACAAGACATCTCTCTCTCTTTGCTACTACCACTACCACTATAATAAACAAGAAAAGAGGAAAAAACAACAATAACAACAACAACAACAACAACAACTACTACTACAAACAAGAAAAAAAGAAAAAACTACTACTACTACCACTACTATAACAACAACAACAAATAAGAAAACTAAACAACAATAAATAAGAAAATTAAAAAAAAACTACTACTACAATAACAATAACAACAACAAACAAGAAAACTACTACTACCACTACCACTACCACTACCATAAACAAGAAAATAAGAAAAAAAAAAAACTACTACTACTACTACTACTACTACTACTACTACTACTACTACTACTACTACTACTACAACAATAACAATAACAACAACAACAAATAAGAAAAATAAACAACAATAAACAAGAAAAGAAAGAAAACTACTGCTACTACTACTACTACTACTACAAACAAGAAAACTACTATTACTACTACTAGTACTACTACTATAATCACGACTACGACGACTACAACCACAACTACGACTACCACAACAACAACAAATAAGAAAAGAAGAAATTAAACAACAACTATTACTACTATCACTATCACTACCACTACTACTACTACGACTACCACAACAACAATAAACAAGAAAATAAGAAATTAAACAACAACTACCACTACCACTACCGCTACCACCACTACCACTACCACTACCACAACAACAACAAATAAGAAAAAAAGAAAAGAAGAAATAAAAAAACAACAACAATAACAAAAACTTCTCCCTCCCTCTCTCTCTTCCTCCCTTCCTCCCTCCCTCTCCCTCTTTCTCTCTTTCCCTATTATGTTTAATGTTTTCTCCCTCTCTCTCTCTCTCATTCCTTCTTTCCTTTTCTCTCTTCCTCTCCCTCTCTCATTTCCTCTCTCTCTCTCTCTCAATACACATGATTTTTTAAAAAAATAAGTAAAATAAAAGGAGAACAAATAAAAACAAAGCAAGAATGAACAATGCACTCACTACAAAGGCCTGAGGATGGATTCGGTGGCTCCTCTTCGCGACGGCGGCTCCTCTTCACCCTCCATACACTTCCTCCTCTTCTTCGCAAACGGCAGCGGTGGCGGTGGTGGTGAGAAGCTTTCCTTCTCCCTCTTTCTCTCTTTCTCTCCCTCTCCCTCTCGAATGCAAGATGGAGTTTGCTCTCCCTTTCACTCTCTCTTTCGTTCATTTGTGCAAAATAACATGCTCGGGTTTTGGCCCGCATTTTTTCGTATGAGCACCATCGCTATTTGTGTCGCATTTGTATCGCAAATAGAGACGCCACTATTTTACGTCGGAAAGCACCGTCGCTATGCCTCCGTATCCTTGTAGTGATAGCCATCTAGACTCCTCTATATTCAAGCCCTAGTGTTGAGTAAGTTTTTCCAAAGGCCACCATGTAGGGGCATTGTCATCCCACATATTAGTCCAAATATAGATTTCTTTTCCATGAAAGGCTTTGGAATTATTTGGATTATCAATGATAGGGGTATAGCTATTCTTGAAAGCATCAACACATTGCCATAGAATTTGCAATAGCTTTGGGCCTCCTTATTCTTCCTTTCTTCCATATCATTTACTCACCTCGATGACAATTCTACACAACTACCAACCTTTGTGAGACTTTAGAACCCATAAACACCTTCATAAAAAGAATATCTAACCACTTTAGCCCATTTCAAACACCTCTCAACATTTTGCAGGTGGTATCCAATGCCTTAGTAGCCTAAGGCTTCTCCCTCTCCATACTTCTTATTTGTTTGAACAACAATCTTCTTATCTTACCTTTGAGAGGATCATTGCCTAAACTACCCTTTTCCTTCTTGTCCATCAATAAGTTCCAAGCAATTGAGTGCCACATTAGGCTTCTTAGCCATAGCATTATTATTAGGGTCCAAATGCATACACTTAGGTAAGAAACATTCCAAAGCCATAAGATTTTCTAAAGCAAGGATGGAATAAAATTAAGGAGTAGGAATGATCAAAGAACTTGTAAGACAGACTAATAAGTGTGTGTAACCAAGCTATAGAAGATGGATTAAGAAGAGACTTTGCCATCTTCATATCGATTTCAAAAACACTACAAGGGAACGGGGGTATAGCGACGGTGGTTTCCGACACAAAATAGTGGTGTCACTATTTGCGTCACAAATGCAATGCAAATAATGATGCCAATAGTGATGCTGCTTTGAGAAAAAAAAGCACCAAAAACCCAAGCGCAACATTTTATCGGAAACAGTTTGAGAGAGCGAAAGAGAGAACAAAAGAGATCGTGGCTTTGGGAGAGGGAGAGGGAGAGGGAGAGGGAGAGGGAGAGAGAAGAGAGAGAAGGAGAGCTTCTCACCCCCCCGCCATTGCACTACCATCATACGCGAAGAAGAGGGAGAAGTGCACAAAGGAGAAAGATGCGACATCGCAAAGAGGAGATGAAGAATCCGTCCTTGGGCCTTTGCGGTAAGTACATTGCCTCCTCTTGGATTGTTCTTGTGCTTTTTTCTTTTCTTTTGTTAGTTTTTCTTGAGAATGAGGTGCATTGAGGGAGAAAGAGAAGAAATGAGAGAGGGAGAAGAATAAAGGAAAAGGAAGAGAGAACAAGAGAGAGAGAGAGAGACACACACACACACACACACACACACACACACACACACACACACAGAGAGAGAGAAAGATAACAAAGCAAGAGAAAGAGAGAGAGAGAGAAAGGGAGGGAGAGAGGAGAATGAGTGAGAAAACAATGAGGGAACGAAGAGAAAGAAAGAGAGGCAACAAAGAAAGAGAAAGAGAGAAAGAAACAGAGGGGGGAAAGAACCCAAAATGGAGAGTGAAGGGAAAGGTGGATAAAAGGGTGAAGTAAAGAGAAAAAGGAGAGTGGAAAAAAAACAGAGAGCTAGAAAGAGAATTGGAGAAAAAGAGACAAAAAGAGTGAGAAAAAAAGAGATAGAGAAAACAAAAAATAGAGAGCAAGAGAAAGAGAGAGAGACGAAAACAATGAGAGAATTAGGGAGAAAACAATGATAGAAAGAGAATGGCAAAGGTGGCACCCCTATGGGTGCTACTCCAAGATATACTACCCCCTGTGGATACACCAGATGTACAAGGGTCTCCTAGTTATGCCCAAGAGTGCAGTCTTAGATGTTGGGGGTAAAGGCACCTCTACCTAGCCACTTGTGTATTACTACACTGATAGCACACAACAGGTGGCAGTTGCCTGTTATCATCACTTTATTCTTTATTCTTTTAGTGAGAGTTTGAATAGGGGTATGGATACCTCATAGATGATAGGACATGAGCTAAGATCATGAATGATGAGGGAAGAAGGGTGATTTCTCACATGAGAGATTTGTGCCAACAATTTTTTTGGCACAACGTCTTGGACCATTGGAAGAATATACCCAAGGGAGTAAGGACTATATAGTAGAATCCTTGCATGAAGAGTTTCTGATACCTACCATAGGTAGAAAGGTTTTTCACTAGGTGGATGATGGAGTGTATATGCATGTACATAAAACATAGACGATCGAATTCACGCAAGGCACTCAAGAGTGGCCCCTCAAAGCTTGAGTGGCTAGACGTAGATGATTGGTGGTGTCGTAGCGCATGGGGTTAAAGGTCACCACACGGGTTTGGCAAGAAAATTGGACAAGATAGATGAAGATGTGTCTTCAAGAGATAAGTAGATTACAGTGAATGTTTAAAGGTTCAAGAGATATTTCACAGTCAATCACAAGGGTTTGAGAGAAAAGAATGTATGGGGTCTCAAGAGCTTAGACTCTAGAGATGGTAGAGATAAGAAAAGGGTTGAAGGTTTCAAGCCAAGTTCTTGAAGATGTTGATAGAGCTTCCAACTGCATGTTCTTAGCAAATATCACAAGAGTATTATCTCATAAGTTCTAACTCAAATCAAGCTTGTTTTGTTCACTGTAAGAGAAATTAAAAAAAAACAAATACAATATGTTGTCATATATCATAAATAACTCTGCATCCCATCATTCATACATGATGCCATAGCATGAATCAACTTTGCATGATTACATTCAATGTAGGCTATTAGGGCCAAAAGCTTATGAGTCAATAACAAGACTTGTAGGGCAAAGATACTTGCTTTAAGAGAGCTTCAATTTGAGTTCCTGATAAGGATAAGTTACCACGGCCAAGAAATAAGAGAAAAAGCTCCTCTTAATTCAACTCAAAGCATCTATGAATGATCTACAAACATTGGCCTGCTGCCATAGGGACACATAATACTTGTATATTTTGACAAGATATGTTCTGTAGAGTAAGAAATGAATTAAAAGAACAATGTTGTAGCTAATTCTCTCAATATGGCTAAAGATATCAACCCCAAATCAGCCTAAATATCTTCCAAAATTCACCTCCGATGATAGCATAAACTTTCCTTAACATGAAGTCAGTGCGTTTGGTGTCGAGAGTCCACCACAGGGGTAAGAGACAACAGAGTGAAGGTAGGTTCAGGGAGAGGAGTAGACGGAAGAGAACGGGTTTGAAGAAATTGAAGACGTAGAAGAATACTCCCAAAAAGAATTAGAAAATGTAGAAGAATACTAAGAAAGATGAAGCCTGTCAGTTTAATCCTGCATTATGAGAAGATAAAACTCTAATAGACAAAAATGTGTATAGAATAATACATTCATCTATGCTGCTCAAATCTCCAATCTAATGCCTCCATTGGCTCCGAAAGGGAGGTAAAATACTAGTACACCTAGCCAGAATTCAACTGGATCACTCCTTTATCTCCCACTTTTTGGAGTGTTGTTCACTGCATGAAAATAGCGATTGCACTTCGCGCGATTCCGCCAATCTCTCTTTTTACATAAAATCCTCTCAAATTAGCTGAAAGCTATATGCTTTCTTTTACATGTTATCATAATCTAAAAGTTATCTACAATTTTATGGATTTTTATAAGTGAATATCTAAAATATGAAAAATTGGCTAAAACTTGTCCAAAATTCTAATAATTTTGAACCATGGACACTAACACTAATGTCTAAAATGGCATTGCCTCTCTAAATCTTAAGAAAGCCACAAACTAGATTTTTTTTACACGGTGTGCAGGTAGCGGCATGACATCCACCCCCTCCTAACCTACACATCCTCTGGCATGTGCCAAAGTCTTACTGATTTGCAGTGTTAGAAGAAGTTTCTTCTACCATGTCAATGTATTCATCTTTTTCCTCTTCTTCTTCCTCTATGTCTTCATGCTCTTGAACTATATCCCAGTCTTCTAACTCATATGTTGAACTTTCTCTTCGTTTGAAGAGCTTGATTCTTTTTTCAACTATGGGTATCTTCATGCTTGTTCCATCCGATTTAGCCAATGAATATGTGGCATTGTTATGAATGACCTTTACCATATACGAGAAAAACCAACACTTTACCATCTTCCTAGAAGCACTGTATTGATTGTCTAGGCTACAGTCATAGACAAGCACCGAGTCATTTTCTTGAATTACTCTTGGCCGAAGTCGATGTCACTTATCAAATCTTCTTTTGTTCTTTAGTCTTGTTGTCCTTATCTTCTCAATAGTTGCTTGAACATCTTTAGGCCTTCTTTCTAGCTGCCATATGCGCAAAGTCGGCAATTATTCTCTATTGATGCCTTCTTCCCAAGGTAGAAGACTCCATGTGAGAATAGATTATTCAATTGGCATAATTGGTTTTTGTCCATGCATAAGTTCAGCTGGCATATAGCCAATCACTGTTCTGTGAGTAGTCCAATCAGCCCATAATGTAAAAGGTAGCATTTTAGGCCATTCTTTGATCTTTCCTCTACAAGACTTTGTTAGAGCTTTGAGAATAGGCTGGTGCCCTCTCTCACTTTTCACATTGCCTTCAGGGCTGTAGGCTGATGTTAAAGCCAACTTAATACCCAATTGCGCAAAGAAGTTGTGTGCCTCATCAACATCCAACTCTCCTCTATCTGCAGTTACTTTACCCACACAACCATATCTGAAAAACACATCTTCAAGCAAAAAATGACAAACAGCTTGAGTGGTCTTGGTTGTTAAAGGCTTTGCGTTCAACTTGATTGGTTATATCCTCTCTTGTAGCACTAAATATCGTATATTCCATATTCCTGTAGGCATGGTTACAAGATCAATAACCCATCTATAATGTATAGACAAAGGATAAGTTGGTTGTAACCCATCTCGATGCTTGACCATAGAATACATCTGACACATATAACAGGTTTCAACAAAATGTGCTATGTCCCAATACATGTTTTTCCACCAAAATTTTTATTTGACTTTACTAAAGGTTCCCCATATGCCTCTATGGCCAGCCCACAAGCTTTCATGAAATTCCTTCATTACCTATTATTGCAATCTTTTGTTACCTAAAACTCAGACAGGCGCTCCTTTCTTCTTCTTTGCATGCTTCCATAGATGCCCTTCTTTAAGAAAAAATCCATAAGCTTTCCTCTTAATATGCTTGAACTCTTCATCATTCCAAGACTCCTCCTTCTTCATTGTGCTTAAATATTGGCCAATCTTCAGCCAATCTTCTTCATAATCTTCTTCAAGGAAATGAACTAGAACTTGAGCAATGCAATGAGCATGCTGGCTACTAGTTGACCACCCTTCTTCCATAGATAAATCTTTGATCTTTGTTATTATATGCTAATTTACAGCAGTACATTTTCCTATTCTTATTGTACTTATTGCTATATCATTAAAAAGATCAGCTTCACCTACAAGATTTAGCTTTGGGTTTGTATATGCAGCAAAACTGAAAATGTACTTTCAATAGCCATGGAATGAAATTCAGCAAGTATAGATTCTTCAGCTTCATCTTCTTCCATCATATCTTCTTCATTGTCATATTTTCCACATGATAGCATGTCAGCAACTGGATTTGTCTTTCCTATAATATGCTTCAATTCAGGGTTGAGAGATTTAATATATGCAATCCATTTTAGCACAACAATATCGGTGTAGAGTAGTTGTGGCAATCATGCCCAAGAGTGAAAGACAATCAGTTTCTACCACTACGGAAGCACCTATAAAGTATTCACGATCACACTTTAATGTTGTTACAACTCCCCATAATTCCCTTTTTACTTGTGCATACCTTCTTTGACATTCATTGAGAACCTTTGCCTCCAAACAAATTGCATACCTTTTACCTTCAAGGTCTTCTTGGACAACAACCCATCCTATCCCAATGGGACTTGTATCCACTGTAAGGATTATGGATTGACCATTTAAATAATCAGCCCTTTTGAGAGTGGGGGCTGAAATTAACAACTTCTTTAGATTGCATACAGTGAGAGTGTGCTCTTTTTCCCAAGAGAATCTTTGGCCTTTTCTTAATAATTGATAAAGATTTTTTACGACATGAGCAAAATGTGGTATCCATATGAGATAGAATACACATGCGCCAAGAAATCTTCTCACCTCTGAGATATTTGTGCATTTTTCTTGCATTTTGCTGATGGCATCTATTTTGATTGGTGAAGGTTTACATCCGTAGGGGCCACACAGATGTCCGCTAGGACTTCTTCTACTCCAAAAAATCGACTTAGCTCCAAAAAGGGTAAGATGTACCTCTTCTAGCCTTGTCAAAATCTTGTCATAATCATGAATATGGTTAACTACAAATGTCCTGCAGTCATCTTTGTCAAGCTCCTCATTCTTTTCATTGACTTCACACCCCTTGTTGATAAATACATCATCACGAAATGGAAGAGTAAGATGTGTAATAAGGTCCCTTAAGACTTTGTGCATGGCATTCATCATATGGACTACAGTGTTTTTTGCACCTTGTGGTAGAGTGCACATGCGGACCAATCCAAGAGGCGTCTTCATTGTGGTAATGTCTCGGCTTTCTAATGAAAGCTGAAATTGGTCATATCCTGAATATAGGTTGACCATAGAATAAATTTCTCTATCTGCAAAATCTTTAGCAAACTCATCAACAATTGGACCCAAACCAACATTTTGGATTGTGACACGATTAACACGCTGTAGATGTTGGATGAATCGTAAAGATCCATTTTTCTTGGGTACGGTAAACCATCGATTTGAGTAAGGTGCTGAAGAAGATTCTAAAATCTTCATTTTGATCTTTTCATTTAGAAGTTCTAGTAATTTGGGAAAATGTGCTCTTGGAATAGGAATAGGCTTGAGGTTCCAAGGCACATGTGGGATCGTAAAAATGACCATAGGAGCCACAATATTTGGATCCACACAGCCTATTTCACTTAGTTGAAATGCAAAAGTTTTTCCATGTCTCATTGGCATTTGCATAAAAGAGTGATTTTCAACTAGCAAAAGGAAAGATTTTTCACCTATTTTGAGCTCTTTTATACTTTAGATGTGAACTTGTGACCAATCTTGGAAGGATCACAAAGACTTGGTTGATTTGCTACCCTATCAGCTAGCCCTTCACTTTCAAGAGGTTGTGGGACTACCATAGGCTTGACTTTATTATCCACCATCTTGTATTTTGTCTCCACTTGTGCTTCAGTCTTGTTGAGTAGCTGCATATATTTTTCAGCCAATGTTTCAGTAGTAATCAGTCCAAAAAAATGCCTGAAATATCTTCATTTTTAGCCATCATGTCATAAGTTTTCAGCTCCCTTTTTACATGACATAAATATTTTCTTTCAACTTTAGTCATGGCTAGAAGAGACTTATAACAACCCATACTATTGGCTATATATACATACAGATTTGCGAGAGACACATTTTTTGTAGCATAAGGAGGTTCAATCTTTTTACATGACATATTGCCATAGCCTCCTTTTATAGCAGTGCAGTCCTAAAACCCTTGAAATCTTGGGCATTAGGAGGCATAGGATAATCACGCAGTCGATCTCTGTTTGGATGATGGTTAACACACACAGTAAGAAATTGGACAGCTCGTTCATTATCCTTGCTTTGGATTTGAGCATAGGAAGAACCATCATCAAGAGCTTTTGTTTCCAAGTGGGCTTTAAAAATATAAGGTTGCCCAAGAATGATAGGTAACTACAAGAGTTTTGAACAAAAAAAATAAAATTGCATTTTATGTCTCCAATAGTTACTTGCACATTAGGACATGTAGCATATAATTCTCCACAAGAGTTGTTTGCAGCTCTCATTCGCCAACCTAGATCAACATCTATGGGCCATCTGCCAATTTCATAGAGACTCCTTGCCATGGTATTTATCTCCGAGCCATGGTCTAAGAGTGCAATACATGGTGTTTCATTTTCTCCAATTTTGAAGATTGTCTCCATTGTTGCTCTTGCCCAATGCGTACGAGAGTAGTGACTACTTGGAATGAGCTGAGCATCTTTCTCCTCATGCATGTGTTGTAGATGGCCATCTTTTTGAAAGGTGGGCTGCCCAATTGGTTTAGACTAGCAAACCATTACATTTTCAGCCTTCACTTCTTTAATTTTTTCATCCATGATTTCTTTATCTTCAGCTTCAATTGCTGCAATTAACTCTTTACCTGCTTCAAGATGAATTCCTTGTGAAGTCAACTTCTCTTCATCCTGCACAAAAACTCGAAGAACTTGCAAAAAAGCATGCACTGTTTCTTCAGCTTCATCACTAACATATTGTCTTTTCCTTTTTATTACATTAATAATTACATCATGGAATTCACGTTTGGCAATTCCAAGAATTTCGCCTAAGATGATTTCAATTTTTCTTCCCAGAATTCGTTCTTCTAGGACTCGTTTGAGATCGGTTGTAGATTCTATGTCAAACTACTGCAATTTGTAGCCTGGTTGCTTGCCTTTCTTCTTTCCTTCTGTCTTCTTTGTTTGTGGCGCATCTTCCATCTCTTGATCTGGGGTTATATTTTCAGCAAGCTTTGGTTGTTTAGGCGTTCTTTTGGTTACCCGTTTCGGAGGGCCAAAAGAGGAAGGCCCTGGTTCATCTTCTCTTCTTCTCTTTTCTTCAATCAAGACTTCTTTATGATTGACGTCAGCCAAATGTGCAAAGGCAGAAAAAGAATCTACCGATTATTTCCAATCAATTATTCCTCGAATGCATTGACTGAATCTTCTTTGGCTGCTTTACCACGTTCCATTTGATCTAGTGCCTGCATCTATACTTTAGATTACACATTAGTTTTACATGCTTTCAAATTTGATTTAGTTGGTTCAATTTGCAGCCCATAGGTAGCTGCATCAATTGCTGCGTAGGTATTCTTTATAGCTAAATCTTCTAATCTTTTCTTCATTCCACCATTGCCAAAATTTGGCTCCAGTGGAAGACCAAATTCAGTTGCATGAATTTTTTTGTCTTTCCAAAAGACAAGCTTCTGTGCTTTAGCCTCACGGAAGGCAGAACACTCCCTCTTGTCATGTTGTTGGCTGTCACACCAAATACATCACCTCTTAAAGTCTTCTCTTATGGGTCTTTGAGTTGATGATCGTCCTCATTCTTCAACTTTGACATCCAGCTTCTCCACCTTGAAACTAATTTCTATAAGATTCAGATGAAGGTTACACATGCTTTTAATGAGTTCATCCATGACATCATTTTTAGAAGGAACAAAAGAAGAAAGTGTTGGTTGATTAGTCAAAGGAATGGGGGATTTGAAGGTGGAACAAGCTCCATCAATGGAGTTGTTGAAGTTGAAGTAGAGCCCAATCTTAGTCGCATCCGCTCTCTTCGAGTAATCATGTTAACTACATCAGTAACATCTGTCCATGCAGTCTTGACTCCTGACTCAGAGGTAGTATCTTCTAGGCGATCAGCAAGCTTCTCTTGCAGAATGGGATCTGCAGCCTTAAGGAATAATTCAATCTTCTGACCTTCCATACTTTGTTGGTCTTCAACATCAAGTTGTCTAAAATTACTTTCAAACTCGTGGTATAAAGCGGTTGTAGTCAATGTTGGGTTTCTCAACCCAATCAGTGAGTATCTCCTAAAGAATTCCCCATCTTGGATTTCTCTTACACTGACCTTCATGTCGGGTTCACCAATGTCGTAGCGCGTAGGGTTGAAGGTCACCATAGGGGTTTGGCGAGAAAACTGGACAAGATAGATGGAGATGTGTGTTCAAGAGATAAGTAGATTACAATGAATGTTTAAAGGTTCAAGAGGTACTTCACAGCCAATCACAGGGGTTTGAGAGAAAAGAATGTATGGGGTTTCAAAAGCTTAGACTTTGCAGATGGTAAAGATAAGAGAAGTGTTGAAGGTTTCAAGCCAAGTTCTTGAAGATGTTTATAGAGCTTCCAATTGCATGTTCTTAGCACATATCACAAGAGTATTATCTCATAAGTTTTAACTCAAATCAAGATTTTTTTCTTAACTGTAAGAGCAATTAAAAAAAAACAAGCACAATATGCTCTCATGTATCATAAACAACTCTATATCCCATTATTCATACATGATGCCATAACATGAATTAACTTTGCATGATTACATTCAATGTAGACTGTTAGGGACAAAAGCTTATGAGTCAATTACAAGGCTTGTAGGGCAAAGAGACTTACTTCAAGAGAGCTTTAAATTGAGTTCCTGATAAGAATAAGTTACCACATCCAAGAAATAAGAGAAAAAGCTCCTCTTAATTCAACTCAAAGCATCTATGAATGATCTACAAACATTTCCCTGCCATAGGGGGACATAATACTTGTATATTTTGACAAGATATCTTCTGTGGAGTAAGAAATGAATTAAAAGAACAATGTTGTAGCTAATTCTCTCAATATGGCTAAAGATATCAGCCCCAAATCAGCCCAGATATCTTTTGAAATTCACCTCTAATGATAGCATAAACTTCCCCTAACAATGTTGTAGCTAATTCTCTCAATATGGCTAAAGATATCAGCCCCAAATCAGCCCAAATATCTTCTGTGGAGTAAGATATCTTCTGTGAAGTAAGAAATGAATTAAAAGAACAATGTTGTAGCTAATTCTCTCAATATGGCTAAAGATATCAGCCCCAAATCAGCCCAAATATCTTTTGAAATTCACCTCTAATGAAAGCATAAACTTCCCCTAACACGATGTCGGTGTGTTTTGTACTGAGAGTCCACCACGAGGGTAAGAGACAGCAGGGTGAAGGTAGATTCAGGGAGAGGAGTAGACGGAAGAGAAGGGGTTCGAAGAAATTGAAGATGTAGAAGAATACTCCCAAAAAGAATTAGAAAATATAGAAAAATACTAACAGAGATGAAGCCTGTTAGTTTATTCCTACATTATGAGAAGATAAAACTCTAATAGACAAAAACGTGCATAAAATAATACCTTACTCTATGCTACTCAAATCTCCAATCTAATGCCTCCATTGGCTCTGAAAGGGGGGTAAAAAACTAGGACACCTAGCCAAAATTAAGCCAGATCACTCCTTCTTCATCTCCCACTTTGGAGTGCTGTTCACTACTTGAAAATAGTGATTGTGCATTGCGCGATTTTGGCAATCTCTCTTTTTATATAAAATCCTCTCAAATTAGCTAAACGATACATGCTTTCTTTTACATCTTATCATAATCTAGAAGTTGTCTACAATTTTATGGATTTTTACAAGTGCTAATATCTAAAATATCAAAAATTGGCTAAAACTTGTCCATAGATCTAATATTTTTGAACCATGGACACTAACACTAATGTCTAAAATGGCATTGGCTCTCTAAATCAATAAGAAATCCGCACTCCAGATTTTTTTTATACGGTGTGTGCGTAGCGGAACGACAACGGAGACTTAGGGAGGAGGCTATAGGTTCTTGAGGACATTGGCAACATCAACAGGAGACAACATGTGCACGATTGGAGGCAAGGGTCGAGCATCTTCTGGGAAGTGGTGGCCAGAGGACTTTGTAAGTTTTTCTTTTGTTTTTCACTCTTTCTTATTTGCAATATCACTTGTAGTGACAATCGTGTTTCTAACAGTTGTATTATGATTTCTTTGTAGCACTCCAGTACAAACCGTGATCCCACTAGCCTAGAGACTCGACATTCAGAGAGATACAGTCTCATTGCACTAATCGATAGACTGTATGCACACGGTGGCCTAGTAAGTCAATCATCTTTCTTGTCTGTAGTTACTATTTTTTTTAAATACATTATAAATGGTGGACTGATATGTAGTTTTTCATTTTGCAGAGTTTCGTTTGATGCTCCTTTGCATCGGGATGCACTTTCGGATGGCGAGGATCTATAGCTCATGCTTGGATTTGTGGAGTGCACATCCTCTTCTTTTTTTGTCCTGCGACTTATGCAAGCATCTTCCATGTACTGTGCACTTATCATCCTTTGTATCTTGCCATAATTCCATAATTTTTCATCAACGATCTTGTACTTATTCTATGTTTTAATCTTGTGTATTCAAGTGCATTTTGCACTCATCTTGATGACCATTGCGTACCTAACATGTAATTCATTTAGAAAATATAAACACAGAACATGTGCTATATGTGTCAAGACAATATTTTTTTTCTCTATAACCATCACTATTAGCATTGCAAATTTACTACACGTATCGTTATTGGCATCGCAATATGCATCGCAAACCGTCACTATATGTGTCGCTAATTGCGTCACTATTTGCGTCGCAAAATCGACAAAAATAAAGATGCATATAGCGATGGTTTTGTAGAGACATTGATACCGACACGTTTAGCAATGATGGGGGTAATTTTTTTAATGAACATTTGCATCACTTTGAACATCGCTATGAGACATGTATCTTGTAGTGAAAGAACATGCACTTATGTAGACAATAACATGTATGCAACATATTAACTTATAATAGAATTGAAAACTCTACCCTAAATGTCCAATCAAAAAGCTCAAATCCTCCATTATTAAATACAATAATATTATTGAATTTCAAAGGCAATGGTAGCAAGGGGATATGTGCATACATAATAGCTTAGTCTACTATGGCTCACATGCACAAGTGCCAATACAAACACAATAAATGTATATTAAATCATGATAAGGTAAGGAGAATGCCACTTTTAAAGAGAAATCAAAAAATAAAAATTAAAACATGCACAAATTAAAGAGAAATTGAGAAAACCAAGAAGCAAAGTCACTCCATTGGGAGATAGATTGAGAAAGAGGAAATTTCATAATGTTGTAGAGTTAAAATCAAATACTAGGTCATCCCAAGCAAAGAGTTTAAGATGCACGCAAGTGATGCTTCATTCTACTATTAAACTTGTATCAATTGAAACTCAAGTTTTACTAGTTAAAGTTGCAAGGAATCTATATGAAGAATAAAGAGGCTTAGAAGTAGAATATACTAAATCCTTATATCTTGCAATGAAATAAATGGAAGTTCTCCCTTCAAAGAGGTTTCAAAAATATGCTTCATGAGAAGAATGCTAAAATTTTTCAACTGAAAAAATAGCACAACAACTTGTTAATAACAACAAAGTGGGTGTTAATGTCATCTAGGGGGCACTTGATGAAAGTGGGATTAGTAGAAGAGTCTCTACTTCTATTTTCAATGCAATTTCATCATCCTTGTAATATCAAAGAATTAGAAAATTGTTATTTCCCACTTTTAAAGAGATATGGAAGCTAAGAGGCCTACTAAATAACCAAGTAGATGAGGACATTCACTAATGCATCAACATTAAAGGTTTCGCAAAGGTGAAGAAGGAATCACAACATTTACCCCTTGGAAAAGCATTTCCATGGATGTTTCACAAGTGCAAAAAATAATTCTTAAGTTTTATGGCATCATGTTTGAGGGAATTGAAAATGTCAACCAACAACAAGGACTTTCCTTTGAAGCCATCTGTTTTGGTGGTCTCAAAGCTAGGATGATTTTGTCACAGCCTCAAACATAGCAGTCAATTGAGGTATGTTTTCAGAGTGAAGTATAGCCTTTGGAAACTTGTTCACAATGCAATGAATCAAGGCCATAAAGCAAATGAAGATTCACACACACTATTAAAGTAGAAGTGTGGGAGTGTCTAGAAAAATTGATTACCTTTTACAAACAATAGACTTGGGCCAAAGAGGATCATCATCAATTTTAAGGGGAATGGAAGAATGGTGTAATTGGATAGATTTCAATATCAGATACTACATAGTGAGACATCTATGTCAAAAGATATGGATTCTTTGCAATTGGTCTATTAAGGAATGAAGAAATCTCATTTTGGAAGAGCATACAAATTGTATAGTCCAAAAGAAGTCTTCTAATGGTTTTATCAATGAGTCTTATAGAGGCTTAGATGTATCAAGAGAAAATTTGAAATATCCAAGATAAAGTGAACATTTAGCATGTATTAGAAAAACTAAAGAAAAAAAAATGTTTGACAATTTAATGGTTGCAAAAGAAATGCTCAAGTAGGCCAAGACATTTTTATAAAAAAATCATAGGTGGGTGGATAGGTTCTAGAAAAGTTAGCATTCATTTACTGCTTAAGTCACTCAAAATACAATGATATTCCAATGTGACGAGTTCTAAATTTATCCCTCCTATAGTCTCCTAAGGTGTGGTCTCCTAATGAATTTACCAAGGTTCTTTTCTTTCTTTAGGGACACTTATTCTTCTTATTGAGTTTATGAGGCCAATTGTTTGTTATTCTAGAACTTTCACTCCCTCAAAATGTAAAGCTTATTCTATTGCATGAAATATTTTTAATGTATATTTGATCTGATTTGCCTTGTCCAATTTTAATTGTCACCTTATTTTGTACAACTGTGTCTTTGCAATGTGAAAGACAAATTTTCCATATTCTTCTAAACTCACATGATTTTTAATACCACATGTAAGGACATAGTCCCATGTCTCAAACTTTTAGATCAAATGAGATTCTTGATGTAAATATACACCTTCTTTACCTTTCAAACCTTGGGACCCCTTGTCAACTCCTTAAACTCATTTGAGTGTTCTTCTATATGTTGATCCAACACATCCTCACCTAAAAAGTCTTTGTTAAACAAGGTATTGAAGATTTGGAATTGATCTTGGGCATTTCTCTAATGTGGAAACTAAAAGAATAATTGCATCATATGACATCTTCTATCCTTTCATTCAAAATCCATGCACAACCTACCTACATTTCTTTGCTAGAGATGGGTACATTATGTCTTATGCTCCTCATGTAGAAGTATGAGATTACAAAAGATAGAGCTTGCAAACACATAAGAATAGAGGATTAAAAGAAGCTTACTATTAAATTTTCCTAGTCTTAAATGATATGTGATGCTCACAATTGACGTGAGATCCATAGTTCTTTTGTGCATCACCTTTGTACTACCTTTGCTTGGAAAAGGAAAGAAGAGAATTTGATGAAACACTTCTATCCATGAGAAATTGAGCATAAGAAAGTGATTTGGAGGTTTTGCAAGGCTCCAAGAATCTGAATTGCTTCCTTTGGTTCAATTGTAATAATTAGGCCCAAGAAATAAATTTAGCCTCTGTGAGACTTATGTAGCTCTAGAAGTCACTTTCTTGGGCAAACATTATAAAATTTAGATGTTCTTTCTCACCTCCAGTATCCTTCTCCATTTAAACCATGTGCCTTCACTATGTGCTAGCTCTTTGCACCCTTTGTTAAAACTATAGGATTTTCTTTGCTACATTTAGGTTCAAATCTATAGCTTGCTCTCCCTTTTCCTTCCACCTTGACGTTGAAAAGGTTGTTGGTGCTACCTGGATTCTTGGTTTGTAATTGGCACAATCTCATGGTGGGGGAGTACACCGCTTACTACTATTGGGGGGTTGTGTTGGCAATGTCTTGATGAAGAGGAGGGGTAGTACATATGCATGAAAGTCAATACTTAGCATTGGTTTCAACAGAAGACTATTGGTGCATTGACACTTTTTTAGGGTGGCAAAATGGTAGATTGTGACTTAATATAAAAAGATCCAATTTAACAAATTTTATACTAAGAACTGGGAAAGATTAAATAGAATGTCAATTATTCAATTGAACTATTAAATATTTCATTATCTAATGTTTATACAACATATAAGGTCTAGATTTTGTTAAATAACTTCAGTTACTATGTACTTTTATCTTGCCCACGCATGCGCACTCACATATTAAGATTTTTGGATATAAACATGTAAATCTACATATCATTCACAACTTACAATCTTTTTTGGGCTTCATGTTTGACCCCTCTCCCTAAATTTTATTTATCTAATGTTTAAACAACATACAAGGTTTACATTGTGTAAATAACTTCAATTATGTACTTTTATCTTGCCCACACACATCTTGCATATATTAAGATTTTTGGGTATAGACATGTAAATCTACACATCATTCACACCTTACAATCTTTTTTGGGCTTCTTGTTTGATCCCTCTCCCTAAATTTTTTGGTCTCATTTTATGCCCAAAGTGGCCATTACATGAATCATGGGCTTCAAATTTAAACACTGATTTTCCTACTAGAGGTTAGAAGGGCTCTTTTTGTCCTATTACTCATTGGACAACTTTTGAGGCATGAATCATTTTTTGTTGAGGTATCTTTCTAGAAAAATATGATGTATACATCCTTTTGCCACTTTCTCAAGGCTATCATGCTCACACTCATCCCAACTATAGTATCTTGCATGCTAGATAGCTAAGGACCCTACAGGAGCTTCTTAGACTAGAAATGTGATATTAACTAAGGATGACCTCAAAAGGTCTTAGATAATCATTATTAGACTTTCAAGCTACTCTCATTTGCATCAACTCCCTTGCATGGGCCTCTAATGATGTTGCATGCATGCCCAAATGCCTAAAAAAAGGGATTATTCACAGCTCTTGCTTGAAAGCATGCAATTTGTCTACTCTACCTTGCCATACAAGCCCCCAACATTAACAACATGACCCATAGCCTAAAATCAAATAATAATAAATCTACAACAAGTCAAATAGGATAAATCATTACATAGAAAAGGGTGTGCCCAAAATGGTTGTGGCTTTCATTTATCAAGAGATCTACCTAGATGGAAATGTTGTCAAAGAAAGAGATCAAGACCATTGAAATGGATGGTATATCACCTTTTGAATTTCCTATTTTATCAATTAAACTAACTCAGATATGGAGTGTAAAAAAAAGTTTAGTCAATGAGGTAGATGAATAATTTATTCACATATGTCTGAGAGGCACTATGGATATATTGACTTGATATAGAGGAATAACATAAAGTTGAATAGATCACTAAATATTTCTAAATGGGGTGCTTTACATAGTGGTTGTGAATGAAATATAATTTTGGCATATGTAGATCATTTCATGAAATAATTTAGTCAAAGTTCTAATGGGAAGTCTCTGCTAATAAGGAAATTATGAGAACAAGTCAATATATCACATGTAAGGTAGTTCATAAATGCATGGGCCATGTGATGTCACAATAAATGTTCTCCATGCATTTGAACCACCAATTGTATGCGGATGCAAAAGAACATTCATGGAAGCCACGTTTTATACCTAACTTCCAACCCCCACTTTCAAAAGTACACCTAGAGAGAGAAAGAAAGTTGAGAGAGAGAGAGAGAGAGAGATGTGTAAATACATTACTAACAACAACAATAGCATGCACTATAACAGTGGAACTTTGAATAGGTCATAGAAGATGCACAAGTTCAACCCGCAATGAGTAGGATTAAAGCAATGTAGACATTATACCCAATGTTGAACACACATAAAACTAATCGACGGATCTTTGAATTCCAAGCACTCTTGAACTAAGATAGGGATGACATTAACTAGGCATGATCTTTTTGCGTGATTGGATCATACTTTTTTACCTAGCAATGTGAGGTACCTTCTCTATATGCCTAACATCTCTCTCCATATGTCCTTTTATTTTTTCTCTCTTTGTTTTGGAGGACCAAGGGTCAATACTCTTCTATAAGCTGGACCAACGGTCACTACCTTTCTATAAGGTCTTCCTACCTTCGAAAGTGACAAAGGAGATCATACAAGTCTCCAAAAGGATAGAAGGACTTAGCAATGCAAAGTTAGCTTTTGCATATATCGAGTGTAGTTTGTCCAGCTACATCTTTATATGGCCAAAGGATGATCACTTATTTTCTGTAAGGATTTCCCAAGGTTTGAACGTGTCCAAGGAGGTCATAAGAGCCTCTAGGTCAAAGCTGGGTGCCTTTTGTGGAGTCCGTTTATAAGTCCCAATTAGAGCAGAGTGAATCACCTTCCACTTTGGCGAGGGAGAAGATTTAGTGTTGGTGGCATGAATATCTTACAAGGTGGGAAATGAATGAAGCGCTACGCTCTACAAGCCGTACCTATACATATTGGTGGTGGTCCCTTGCGAAAGCCAGTTTGGTTGTGGTCTCTCTTGTCAAAAGGTGTACCTACAACTTACAAGGAGCGCGTTCTAGCCAGCCCTAAGGCTCGAGTCTCGGCGCGTCTTGAGAGTCTTGACTGTGGCCGAGGAGAGGATGACGTAGATAGGTGTGACTTTGCTCGCTTTTTGCCATTTGGGCCGCGTCAGGTAGAAGACGATTTCGTGATTGTGTCTTTAGTTCATAGTCACACATAGGCATATATATAAGCGGCACTCGGGAGCCGCAAAATTCATGAGCCCCCTTGCAGCTGCGGCCAGTCACAACTCGAGAGCTCCCGACTCCCGACTCCCGAGTGTTTGGTGCGGCAAAGCTGCACACACCTCTAGGCTCTCTCTCTCTCTCTCTCTCTCTCTCTGTTGCACTGTCCACGGATCATCGCTCCTAGGCTAGCTGCCTAGCACTTTGCAGCTGCGCGATTGGTGCACTCACTGTGCAGTTCTCTCTCTCTCTCTCTCTCTCTCTGTGTGTTCGTGTGTTGTGCTGGCACTGGGCAGTGTGCGTCCCCCTCTCCCCAGATTCGTTTCAGATACCAGCTTAGCAATCCTAGAAAAGAAAAAGAATATTATATTGGTTATGGGGCTGATCGAAGGATTCGTGGAAGGTGGCCTGGCGTCCATCGTAGCGGGATGCTCGACCCACCCGCTCGACCTCATCAAGGTTAGGATGCAGCTCCAAGGCGGCCAGGCGCAGGTGGCGGCCCTGGCACAGCCGCCGCCAGCCCCCATGATGCCTCAGCTATCCGTCGCCAGCTTGGCCAACGGCAGCCGTCACAATATCAGCGTACGGCAAGGCGCAAGTGTCGCGTCCCAAAACCCAGCACCTGCAGCAGCAGCACCCACAGCATTAACACGTGCAGGGCCCATCGCAGTAGGCGTGACGATAGCGCGGGCGGAAGGGCTGGGGGGCCTCTTCTCGGGCGTTTCCGCCACCGTCCTCCGCCAGTCCCTCTACTCCACCACGCGCATGGGCCTCTACGAGGTACTCAAGGCCAAGTGGACCGAGGGCGGCAGCACCAACAGCGGCGATCGGCAGCTGCCGGCGCTCAAGAAAGTGGCGGCGGGACTCGTGGCGGGGGGAATCGGGGCGGCCGTGGGCAATCCGGCTGACGTGGCGATGGTGCGGATGCAGGCCGACGGGCGCCTGCCGCCCCACCAGAGGCGCAACTATGCCAGCGTGGCGGACGCCCTCCTCCGCATGCTGCGGCACGAGGGCGTGGCTTCCCTGTGGCGGGGTTCCTCCCTCACCATCCAGCGCGCCATGGTGGTCACCGCCTCCCAGCTGGCCACCTACGACCAGGCCAAGGATAGTCTTGTCAAAAGGCGGACCGCCATGAAAGAGGACAGCCTGGCAACCCACGTGGTGGCTAGCTGTGCTGCCGGAGGCGTCGCCGCCGTGGCCTCCAACCCCATCGACGTCATCAAGACGCGCATCATGAACATGGAGACCACGACGACGTCGAACGGCCAAGTTCACGTTCCTTACAAGGGCGCCCTTGACTGCGCCATAAGGACCGTGGAAGCGGAAGGGCCCATGGCCTTCTACAAGGGCTTCCTGCCGACTATTATGCGCCAAGCGCCCTTCACTGTCGTCCTCTTCGTCACTCTTGAGCAGATCCGCCGTTTGTCCAATCATTTGTGATACAGATTCAAGGCCAAACTAAAGAAATCGATGCTGAAAGCTGCTCAAATATCCCTATCTACCAACGATTTGCGGGGATTGATGCGGCGCATATTTGTTCAGCACCTCTAGCCTAGAATGGCCATAGCCTATAACACACTAATAATCGTCTTACGAACCAAACTGTTATCAAAGCATCTAACTGCACAACGATGGTGCTGCAAAACAGGATACGGAATCAAACTGACAATGCCCGACGAGAGCACATAAGCATCCTTAGGGCCAACGCCAGTAGGAGTGCAAGAAGTCAATTTGTCCTTTCCCTCTTGTGGGAATACCCTTTACCGGGAAAGCAAGATGGGATACAATCAAGTGTACTCACCACTACTTCCATTCAGCCGGATTTCATGTAGTACAAGAGAGACCTTTAACTCAAAGTTTTGGTAGGGAAGTCTTTGTCAAGTGCCATGGCCTTGCCATTTTGATAGTTGCAATTTTCCGAAAGTCCTTTTCAAAATGTTGCAATTCTGATTGTACATTAAACCTCGGTTTTTGATGGACAAAGCACTTAATATGCCCACATTTGTATGCTCACATGCTTAGTAAAGTCTATCATACATCATTGGGTCCAAAGGCCTTGTGAGAGTGCCTTGATCGGAGGATGGCCGAGCAATTGTAATAGACACCACAAGAAGAAGCATGTCTAACTACCCTCACCTCTCACATACAGGTGGTCGCTATTAGAAGCCAAATGTCACACTTCGGATTGATTGTGGATAGGGGATTAAAGTTATTGGGTCTCGAAACATGCATATCTTGGAAGACAAAAAGCACAAGGAAAATAATAATTGGAAATGCCCCATCACAACTAAATGTCAAACTTATGTGATATAGTCATAATCATTGTTGCCATCAGCAAGAGACATATAACTACAATGTGGTTAAAGAACAAGTTTTTTTATCATAACAATGTGAGCACAACAAACTATTTAAATATGAGAACTCTTCTTCCTAGTTCTCTTTTTACTTGAAATCAAAGCCACCAAACAATGGAACATGTTCCAACTCAATAAGTCAAATTCTCTTACGTCAAAAGTTGATGAATAAAGAAAATGTGATAAACAAGAAACAAAAGAATAGAGTGTGAGGATGTAACTATTGCAAAGGTCAAATGTGTGACCAAATTAGGAACCAAACTTTTGAGTCCCCCTTTAGTGCAATTGGAGGCAAATACACTTTACACGAGTCAATCTTTCAAGTTATCTTTGGAGAAAAAGTGAGGAGAAGAGTTCTCAATGATCATAACAAAAGGTCTCTTGCCAAACCATCACTTCTTTGGTACCTTACCATCCCATGGCTTCCTAGGAGACCTCTTAAATCAAATGCATTGCTGTCTTTATAGTTGTAGCCCAAAATCCATTAATTAGACTAGTATTAGAAAGCATACTACGGACCCTTTCCTAAATGGTCCTACTCATCTTCTCAGACACATCATTTTGAGCAAGACTCTCAAGGAATATTAAGTATCTCTTAATACTACCGCATGCACAAAAGTCTAGAAAGTCATGCGAGGTGTACTTCCCAGTATTATTAGTCCTTAAGCACTTAAGCTTCTTGCATGAATAATTCTTTGTAGATGCCAAGAACTTTTAAAATACACCCAACACACCATTGGTGTTGCAAATAGGATAATCACAAACCTTTCTTCTTCATCAGCAATCTGAAAATTTTACAAAGTACGATGTTCCTTCCAATGAATTCCTTCCAATGAAACCATAAGTTCTGGTCCACACAAATCACACAAATCAAATCAAGACATTCTGATCTTCTACTCCCACTACTCTGTTATGGAATAGTTTAGTTTGCTTTCCAAAGAGACAATGCTCACAAATATCAACACTAAAATTTTTTGGAGATGGAAGATAGTACAAACAACACAAAGCTTTTACCCCAACAAGTGACATGTTGCTAAATAGTGATGCCATAAAGAAACATTTGGTTGTTTAGTGACAACTACAATATGGTCTTTAACACCCAAAACATGCAAAGATACAAAGCACCATATTTTGGTTATTTAGCTAGAATAACAAATCCCTTGCAAATCTTCCACACATGATCACCAAAGATCACTCTATAACCACAATCATCAAGATTTCCTATACTGATCAAACTTTTTATCAAGTCAAGAATATGATGTACATTACACAAGACAAAAGGAAAACCATTTGACAGTGATAAGCATATATTCCTCATGGCAACAATAGTACGTACATAGTTATTTCCAAGAAAGACACATGCTTTTTTCAACATCATAAGTAGAGAACAACTAAGAATGTATCATCCAAAGAGGATATATAAAACATCACCATCATTATGGTCACATGCATTTATCTCATTTATCTTTAATTTACTTTTCTCATCCTCTTTTTAGAGATTTATTCATCACATAGATAGACATTGGTAATTTATTATTGTACAGTTAGTAATTTATTCATCCTCTTTTTAAAAATACCTTATTTTGAATCCACTTGATGCACACGTATATTCATGAGTAACTTACCCAAGCCAGTAAGGCATAAAGACTAGGAAGAAAGAGGTGCAAGATGTTGTATCTATGCCTAGTCAATTAGGATGTTTGTGCAAATGGTTAGACAACCATCTCTGATGCCTTTTGTAGATTTTTCAAAAGACAATCCATGGATGATTTTATTAAAAGTATATGGGATTTATAGATCAAACCTGCTAAGCTTGAAGATGTAGGGAGAGCTTCTACTTTGAAGACACTACCTAGGGAAGATCTTATTCACCATTGCATATAGTATAAAGTATAGATCATGACCGCCAAGACTGCAAGTCATACAGAGATGCTTTAAGAAAGAATAGCCCTATGCAAGTCTAGTAGCCCTCTCCATGTAATCTCTCTCTTCTAGATCCACATTTTATACCTAGAAAATAGGTGCAAATTATCTTGAACTACCATCCAAGCCTTTTTCTCTCAATAGGATTCAAAAAAACCCCAAAAAGCATGCACTTTACTCAAGTAAAGTCTCAGGGAAGTTACTATATATATATATTTACATCACGTGAATTTATTTATAAATATCCTTATTTGTGAATTTTTATTAAATAAAACATAATCCTTTTCTATTCAATTTGTAAATAACCCCTTTATATTATACCCTTTTGTATGTAAAAAATGTATAAAATTGGTATTTTAAAAAATACCTTATTTTTAACCTAGGTGATGCACACATATATTCATGACTAACTTGCACGAGAGTAAAACCCCCCTTATATCTAATATTAAATTGTATGCATATTGATTTGTTCCACTAGGGGCTTTGACATGTAAAGACCATGTTAATGCCAAAAATATAGTGGTTTTCAGCCATACCTCAAAGACAAGTACAATGCATTTTAGTGAAGACGAGGTAGTAGGTGTTATACCTAGAAGCCACTATTAATGGAATCATTGTGCTAGAGCAACCACTAAGATGCAAGTAAAAGTGGGAGACCTTGAGGTGCCTTGTATTGCTTTGATTGATCCCATAGTTTTGAACTTATTGTTATAGTGAGGATTTGTTATGAAAATGCCATATCACTAGTGGATATGGAGCATGGATGGAAGATGCAACCTATTAATAATATTACCCACGGACTTGTATACAACATATCCTAATGTGAAAGCTACTATTAGGAATGTTTAAGATGAACAACACTTCTTTGTACATGATTCTTCTTCGTACCTTGTGATTCTTGGATACTCATACATTAGAGTAGTTTACATGGAAACCAAAGTTCTTGATAAAGGCTTAGTATAGGCTAGAATTAGAAGCTATAATGGAAAGAGGGATGCATAATTTCTTACTATTTTTCAATCATGTAAGAAATCATGATAGTCTAAGAGAGTATCCTTTTCCTCCCAATGTTAAAGAATTTAGGGATTCTCATGAGACAATGGGTTTTTACTAGGTGCATTGTAAAGTAAGACTACGATAACACAAGATGAAAAAGGATCTCACCTCATATAATAGATTTAAGTGCTTTTTCTATAGATATTGTTGCTAGGAATTTGAAACTTTTCATAAAGTTTGGGAATTCCTAATGTGATTAATATTTGGACACATGGTCAAATCTTATCCCCTTACTTGAAGGTAAAATTTTTCCTAGATACTATATAAGCAATCCCTCAAGGTGGGTTAAACTACCCGCTGGCGGCATACATCGAGGGATCTGCGTGCTCCAAGCAATTGTCACGATTCGGGAAACTTTTTCTAGTTGCAAACCGGGGGAACAAAATAATAAACCGAACCTAATCTTGGAATCTAATTCTGCCAGTAGATGTTTGGATAAGATTATAAAAGGTATGCTTTCACTCATTTGTGTTGTGCCCATTGCAAAAGCAAACTCTCTTTCTCTCCCTCTTTTCCTTATAGCATAGTGTGTTTTCAAAAATTGGAAAGCATTCATAGGGTTGGAAAATAGCATATTCATAAGACACAATAAGATATAAAGACACATGGATTGCTTACAACTTCGAAATGTATATCAGGGATATATGATGGGATGTCCAATGTTGATACCATGGATAAGCTTTCAACTATGTTGAATTCTGGGTTGAAAAGTGAAAATAATATGGTAGAGTATGCTCCTTGGATATGTATTAGCTAGGTGATTAAATATTTTGAAAAAAAAAAGAATATATATGTTTAGATAAAAGGGTTGATACAAGGTATAAAATTATCTCTAGGAAGGTTAAGCCTATGAACTACCATTACCTTTTGACAATGAGGAAAAGATTAAATTAGCTTCTTGTCAGTCAAATTTGAGAGACCAAAAAAGATTGGGCATCAAGTTTCAATAGTCTCTAGAGGAATCAAAGATTGGATATGAGAATTTTCTTACACCTATACAAAAATAATGCTTTATGGATATGTTGTCGAGATATTGTAGAGCATTCATATTTTAACCACATAAGAATGGCTATGTTGATCTAAGTATTGTAGCATCTATGGTTATTTTTACTATGTTTCATGTGCCTTGGAATTTGTAGTTGATTCTAGTGCCTACAGCTCATCTATCCAAGTTGATTAGCTTACTAAATGAGAATATTAGAGTGGGAATATTGGATCCTTCTTTAGCTCCGTATTAAAAAAAATGGTTTACAGTGCTAAAGAAACATTGAACATTAAGGTTTATTCAAGATATGCAATGAGTAAATAAAGCGACTATCAGAAATGTACATGTACGTCCAATTGTGGACAAATTTGCATCAAGTTTTGTTAGGAGAGCTATTTACTCTTTGGGTGATTTGTATTGTGTTATGATTAGTTTTAGTTGGTTATAGAAAGCAGAGATCTTACACTATGAAAAGTCCATTGGATTTGGTGTGAATGTGCACTTTGGTACAAGGATCATTAATTCTATTGCTCATATGATGAATGCCATGAAAATTTTTTGTGGGATTATATGTCGCAACTTACTATGCCTTTCATAGATGATGTACTGATAAAAGGGTGTAAAAAAGAAAACAAAGTTGGATGAAAAGGGATGTAGGAGATTTATTGTAGAGCACATAGCCGACTGTGAAAAGATCTTGACTAGATTGAAAGAGATAAATCCCACTCTGCCAAGATAAAATCATTATTTGGGCAAACAAGGATTTGATTATGGATCACATGTGTGATATGTATGGAATACAACCATCTCTAACTAAGATGGATGGTATTGAGAGAATGGATGGGACTTACATATCAATTTCAAAACTACAAAGATTTTTGGGAGGTCATGTATTTTTTCTCATATGGATTGCACACTTTTTACATATTGTAGGTGTCCTTTATCAAACATTAACAAAGTTAAATAATTTTTGATAGGATAAAATGCACTTATTAAAAATGCCCTTTATCAATTGTTAAGAAGGGGCAAAAATTTTCAGTGGGATAGAATGCACAAAAAGGCAATTAGAAAACCAAAAAGGTTGTTTTACAAATAGCATCTACATTGAGAAAGGCTAATTATACAAGTAGATGACCCATCATTATTAATGTTAACATGAGTTCTATAGGGATTGGTTGGGCCACTATGAAAGGGTGAGTAGAAGTGAGAGAGAGAAGAGCACAAGTGAAAGCAAGAGCAATGACTATGGAGGTTTGAAATCAAGAGAGAAAGACTAGTGTATCGGAACTCCAATAGTCATAATGTGTAACCTACCTTCCCTTTATTATTCTATCATAGTAAAGAATAAATAATAAAAATGATAGACATGGGTGACCACTACTTGTAATGTACAATAAATTGTTAGAGAGTGAGAAGTCATAGGCCCCTGTAGTTGATCCTAGTGTGTCAAGGCCATAACATTCTACTTGAGGTAGACTTGAAAGTCCCTAGACTAACTAAGTCTATAAATCCTAAGAGGTCTAAATAGTGATACTCATGAAGAGCATCCAAGTGACTATCGAATCTCACTTCCCTTGGCTTCAATAGGAGTGGGTATGTCACAAATGGTACTAGAGCAAAAACTATAGATGGATTGACTAATACCAAGTAATATATATTGATAAGGTGTGCTTCAAATTCAATGCTCTAAATTTTTTAAGGGATAAGGACATTTCTTGATTTCTTTAAGGGGAAGAGAAAGTAGTTTACTCGCACAAGTGCACTATCCCCCAATGTGAGGTTTTATTTTTGTGAGCTTTTATTAAATTTGTTCTTTTGCAATCAATCCTTCTCTTTTAGCTTTTTCATACAACGTACCAATTCTACATGTAAAAATCTCTATGCAACATACCCCTACATATGGAAGTATCCTAGGTCATACATGATTTACATACATACATCTATAGCATTGTTCTTTTGCAATCAATCCTTTTTTTGTAATATTTTTCATGCAACAAATTGATTCTACATATAAATACCTCTATGCAACATAAGCCTAGATGGAAGTATCCTAGGTCATACATGATTTTCATGCATACGTTTATAGCGAGATTACTAATTTATAGTCATAAAAACTATAGACACAAAGTACACAAAAAGAAAATAGTAACTCTTTACCATTACCAAAAGAGTATGATACTTTGCATTTATATGAACAAATATGAAGAAAACAAAACCAACGTGGCATATTCTCAACACAACCAACCAAATTAAATATCCTAATGCATGCTATCTCTTAGGCACAATCTCCTTGTGCTAGCAAATACTTTTCAATGTGATATATCAAACACCCTCACTTGGGCTTCCACATGAAATTTAAGGTAAAGTAATGATAGGAAAAGAGAAACCAATATAGTCACATGCCAACCACATAGTTAAATGGTATGGTATCAACACAACCAATGTCAAAGCAGAACATTAGACTCAACAATGTAGTAAGGTCACATGGCATACTTCCAACCATATAGTCACACGGTATAGTCATCCATTAAACTATAGTCATGTGAGGAAGTACATGATATATAAAAATAGCAATATGATGAAAATTTCTAGAGTCTCTCAAAAAAAGCCTCTCCCTCACCATAGTACTGGTCCACACACAATGGTGGACAAACATTCCCCATACACCACATCGTCTATATCTAGACATATGCAATGTCTAATCTCCTCTACATTGGCCCAAGCCAAACCATGGCATCCTACAAACACATTTAAAACATTCAAAACATCATCAGTATTCTATGTCAAACTATCATTTTGCACAACCTTAGACAATACATTTCTATCATTGGATAACTCTTTCATATCATCAACATCTTGAAAAGAAATTTACATCTATGTATCACTAGTAAACTTAGCATGAATATATGTAGGAGACACATCTACATCATGCAAGTCACATGTATCTTGAGCATCCAAAATAATATCCCAAGAAGAAAGTGGAAATTTTCCAAGATTATCTTGCATAATATTTTTTACATCTTGTTGTACCACATTCTCGCAACCGGGCTCTAGATCATTGTCTTCCTTTTTTTTTCTTGTGTTTAATAATGATATATATGATTACAGCTTTTCCAAATATGTATAAATTGAATAAGAACCTACAGGTGAATCCCATCCACTCTTCTCTCTAATACTCTAACCTACATCATTACTTTACATGTAATTTGCATGGCATGGGTCCTCCATGGGTCCATAACTCTACTTTCTTATCTACAATGGAAACTAGAGATCTCTCTATTTGAAGTCCACAAGTAGTAGTATCTGTAACTATGTATACATTCTATACTATAAGATCTTCAAGAATCTTTTACAAACCTCCCTTCCAAAGTTTGTAGAAAGAGGCATACCACTTTCATTTGCATGAAACTTTCCATAATTTCAAAAAATCAACTTCTTTCTTAAAGCATCTCTATATGACTTGGAATCTCTATGCTCGTGCTTTGTATTATCACACCATATGCTTGTGGAATATTTAATGCGATTGTGAGTGGTAGGGATTATTTAGATTATCATGTGTCAAAGTTTGCATTACTTTTTGAGTCCATTGTGATTCTTCCTTAAAATGATTTCTATTCTTGACTAGATACCCATGATATTGATTTCTTCTTCTAGTGGTGGTTTGGTTATGTGGTCGAGTATTACTTTAGAAACTAAAATTTTAGTACATTTCTCTAACAAAGGAGGATGATCAACTATAGAAGTAATTGGAGTTGTTCTCTTGAATGGCTTTAACAAACTAATGTGAAAAGGTTATGTATTTTCTAGTGAAGAGAAGGGATGCCGAATCTAAATGCATTCTCATTAATCTTGCCAATTAGGAGAAATATGGACTCTTTTTTTTGCCCTTTAAGAAGTGAATAAACAAATATAGGCCTAACCAATGAGAGAGTTGGGATTCCAAATTCATGTAATATGAATCTTCTAGCCATATATTGGCCCAAATCTTCCCTCAACAATAAAATAAGGGAAAATATGGGGAATACAATGTTGTTGCTTCTTGGAAGTTTGTGACTCAAATTTTCGTTTTCTATTTTTCTATGTTTGACTTTTCATTTCTCCCCTTTTCAGTTTCCCCCTTTTTCTTAAGAGGAACTCAAATTTGTCATATCTCTTTCCCCACTTCTTCTTTCCTCACGAAATTTTACAGCCTCATTGTTACTTGCCCTATCTGTAACCGTGTGAAATTTCATTTCCTCTACACAAACACAGAGTGAGTTTCACATGTTTTATGAGAGCAGAGCTTGTCCTACTAAAGCCCTAAGATTTTTTTCACAATACTTTACATGTAGATTATTCTCTTCCATGGATGTTCTATGGTAAAGTTTTATCTCATTTGGACAAAACCTATGCAACTTATGTGCATTCTCTAACATGCAATTTCTTTTGTTTTGGTACTCTAGGAGTCTCTTACAGTCAAGAACAATATATTTTGAACACTCAACTTCTTCTTCAACATCTTATGGTTTCTTTGTAAACAAAGTTACAGTTATGTTGTCTTGTTTTTTTGTTGCTCCATAGTTAAATTTTATGTCGTTTGGAAAAAATATATGCAAGCTATATGCATACTATGCTTTCTTTTGTTTTTTTTACTTCAAGAGTCTCCGAGGGTGAAGAAAAATTATTTTTTAAAAACTCAACTTCTTCAATATCTTTTCTACAAAGAGAGCCACAGGTATGTTGTCACTTTTTTCTGTTGCTCCATGGTTAAGTTTCAACTGATTTGGACAAAGCCTATGTAAGTTATATATATGCTTTGACCCGATATTTCTTTTATTTTTGTACTCTAGGAATTTTTCAGTGAAGGAACAATGGTTTTATTATAAGTCAATTTCTTCAACATCTATGGGCTTCTTTGTAAAAAGAATTACATGTACAATGTTTTTTAAAAAAATTGCTCTATTTAAATTTCATTTCATTTGGATAAAACATTTGCAAATTATACACATGCTGAAATGTAACTTTTTTATTTGGTTATTATAGATGTCTTCACAAAGGAAAAACATTAGTAACATACTTGTAGTGGAGGTCTTCAATAGGAAAGATAGTGGCAGTAATTGGATTTGTGATAAGTACTATAAGTTAGATTTGATTTTGATGCACCCAAGTACTGGAGGGAGTTTCAAGGTCAGGCGTAAGGATGTTGCAAACCCTAGCAAACATTGGAAATGTAGAATTTTAGAGTTCAAAAAAGTGTTTAATGAAACAAGTACAATAACAGAAGTGTTGATCCAACATGTTTATACGCACAAACAAATCTTTGTACATGACAAGAACTACATTGCAAATTATAAACAAAACAATAAGTTTTTAAATTTTATCATTGTCTATTCTTTTGCACTAGAGTTTTTTTTTTAAATCGTTGCAGTGTTCTAATTCAATGATCTTGTTTTACTGACAGCTTTATATCCATCAACTTTGCATGAATGGTAGAATGTGGAATGTTTGAGCAGTAAGATATATGTTTGGCATGAAGACATATGTTCTTTGATTTATGATAATAACTCTGCAATTATACTTGCAACTCAAAATATCATTTTTTTGTAATTCATTGTATGTAGTAGAAAGCCAGAGATTGCAGCATGTCCCATTGCCGCCACTATCTAGTGGTGAATGGTTGATTGGTAGCTTGGAGTTGTCAAGAGCATGTAAGTCCAAGATAAAATCTAACATCAATAGTGCTATGAAACCCACCAGAGGCTCCAAAGATGTGCGTCTTAGTTTGTTTATTCCATTCTCATTGTTTGCACATTTGTTTGGTTCATGTGATGTTTTGAAGAAAATAAAGATTACTTATCAATGCAAGTGTCCATCCGAGGAATCGATGAGTCAGCTATTGGGTGAGTCTTGGCAAGTCAAAAGAACACATTTTGATGAGACAATTGAGTACATGGTCAACCAATCTAATCTTACATTCAAGTAAATATTTTTTACTACTTTGAATCCCTTGATTTTATAATTGACATAGGTCTCGCTTAGATGAATTGTTGTGTTAGTCGCATTTACTTACCATTATTTTTGTTTTTATTATAGGTATTTCATCACTAGAAAAACTCTGTGCATTTGCTTTTGATATAGAAGATGGGGACTTTTGCGAGGGGAGTGGATCATCTTGGATCAAGATACCCGAGATGAGACATGTACAGCTCTCATAGATATGGTTATCTTGTGGAATGGCCATAATCCTTTTGTGGTCAGTTCAGAGAGCCATTGACCTATTTCTTTTTTGAGATAAGAAATCCAATTAATTTCCAATAGTCCCCTCTGCAACTTCTATTTCAAGTTATATAATAAAAATTCAAGATTTATAATGAGCAATCCATGACATGTAAATAATGTGCTTCTCCACATATCCTTGAGATAGTGGAATCCTTGTAATTTTTTTAAATTAAAAACAAATATAATTTTTAAAAACTTCTGATTACTTTCAACATAGATAATCTTAGTTTACTGTGATCTAAGTGTGCAATAATACATATTGTAATTAGTCAATCGTGCTAGTTAAAATCACATTTAAATTGCAGGGTAGAGTTCTATAATCTATGCAATATTGTCTTTGCATAATGATATATTGTAGCTCATCTCTTCTACTCATTTCTTAAATTTAAATATTAAATTGGATCCAAGGGATTTTGAAGGTCCTTTAGATTTCTTTTCTTAAAATTTGTTTATATTTTCTGTAGCTGGACTTGAATATACTCAGTGATCCAAGTATATTTGAGGACATAATAATGTAAAACGAAGTGTTTGTCTGTATGTGTAATTTTAATGGTGACTTTAAAGTATTGAAATAAAGAAACTAAGGTAAGAGTTTCAATTGGAAACTTTAGGATTAAAAAAGAAATGCCATGGTTGCCACTCACACCTTCGCTGCATGGATTAGCTCCACATGCTACACACACATGGGGGACTAGATATACCCTAGGTTTTTCATGACCTTGAGTTTAGAGAGCTTGCTTTCCGCCATAGACCCTAGCTCTAGTATAGTGGCATCATTTTGTGATGCGGCAAACCCTCTCACTTGCTCTATTCCAGACTTTGCTCTCAAATGGGTCCCCATAGATTTCTTATATAGTTTACGTGCTGGATGGAGCCATGGAAAGGTGATAAATCGAGCCCTTATGCATATGGGGTAGCATCTCCACGCCAGAGGAGTGCCCACCTCATCCCATGACCATGCCACGATGGATCTCATTGAGTGTAATGTAGCATTTTCCATATATGTTTTGTGCACTGAGGTGCAAGAGGAGAGTGATGAAGACATCAACACATCCTCTTAGCCACGGCTAAAGTATTTCGAGAGGAAGTCTGAGGAGAGCACACTCAATCCGAGCATAGAGGCAGCACAAAGCGTAGCCATCATTGCACCCACCACCTTGCCCTAATGAGACGCCAAAAATCAATGAGCCACCCCTCACTTCTCTCCATGCTATCATCATTGAGGGGGTGGAATATCTACTTATGTAGGATGTACTAGAAATTTTGGAGCAAAGAGAAGAAGAACTATATTGTATCATGGTGCGTGACACACTTGATGATTTTATAGATTTTGATATACAATATGTCCTAGCACATGTTGATGTGGTGGCACAATATGATGGCACGAGTATCGATGACATCTCTACCATTGTGAGCATCTAGGAGTAGATTGAGAATGCAACACCATAGTATGAGATCTCATATGAGGAGTTCGAGCGGTTGCAAGAAAGCATTTTTGGATCTCAACCCAACTACACAGTACCTTCCCAAGAGAGAGATGAGGGTGGCTCAATTGTAGGACCAGACATGGATGCTCCATTACAGTAGTAGATAGATGATGCAAAGAAGATAATGTTATAAGATTTGCACAAAAATTTACCAGTAGGGCCTCTAGGGCATTTGGAGCATGGAGATGAAATTTCTTTGGGATCGTGCCCCCAGAGCAGCCCTGGCCGGAGGCTCCCAATTTCATAAGACATGCTCTCCGGCTTTGCCAAGAACTTCCTGAAGTTGAGAGCACTAACGAAGGCTAGGCCCTTCAAGACTATCCCAAAGAACTCTAACTCGGAGAAAGTAGTGTTGCTTCAATGTTCGAAGCTCCTCTACTTATTCTCTAGTATTAGGTCTTTTTCCATGGTGGCCCATGGCATGGTTGCTGGTGTTCAAAACCCGAATGTCATTAGGCAAGAACTACTAGGGCAAAATGTGATGCTGTCTATGATCAAGAATAGCTCTGACCATGGGGAATGTAGCTCGAAGAAGCCTAGGAGAGACTAGATATACTTATTGCCGAATGATATCTCATTACCAATGTAATACAATTTGTAATCTTCTCTTGAAGTAATAAAAACCAATATTTGTTGGATTTGCGTGCAATGTAGTTTGTCATACACATCGTTTATTATTGTTTTTTACTTGAATGTTATGTTTATTATTGTTTTTTACTTGAATGTTATGTTTATTTATGAGATTTATATGCAACATGATTCGTATCCTAAATTTAATACGTAGTTCTTTATCGAGTTCGTGCGCAATATATATTCATTCAAACACATGTAACGATAACTCAAAGATATAAATAAAACAAATAACAAGTGAGTAAACAAAAATAAGACGTGCTAAAAGTTTTGTATTCATATTCATAACATTTTACATGGGATCCATTACAACCAGGGTTTTACATAATCTCTTTGGAAGCTACATTCAGTATATGTTTTGGTAATATGCCCCTATCATTGTTGATCTCCACGAGGACTATCCTTCCATTACCGGAAGAATCTCACTATCAACAAATCCCTATTGATGATGGTGACTCTGCTTGCATGCATTACTGCATAGATTGAGTTCTGAACAAGTCAATGAGATAAGCTTTGGCAGCTTCCTATAGTGGAAGGAGGGCTTGGGCAGTCCAACGATTGGGTTGTTGCAAGCGTGATTTATCTGGGAAGTGCCTCTTGCTATTCTTAATCAATATACTGTCCATAATCTCCCGCACTAGCTTCTGGAATGGAGCCTTTAGTATCAAGAGGTGCGTGCTCTTTTGGTTATGGCGGATCTCATGAAGAGCCAATGTACCTAGCCTCCATCAATGCTTGCGATGCTATGGTGGTGGTGGTGGTGGAGCAGGGGGAGGTGGCCTGTGCATGGGATTTGCAGGGGTAATCTCCGAGCCGCTTGCTTGGTGCATGCCATGTCTTCTAGGAGAGAAAACTTAAAACTCAAAAGTGAAATGTGTAAAATGAGGTGAAACTTTAAATTTATAGCAAGACTTTTAAAAAACCCAAGACTTTTAAAAAATCCTTAAACTTGAGTTTATGTATCCAAGCTTTGGAAAAATATGACCAATGATTTGATTGATGTGAAATTTTACTTGTGGACTCCTCTAGGATACATCAACTACCCAAAAAAAATTTGGCCTCATCAAAAGTCTCTAAGACACCTATCCGAAGGATGGCGTCTAGGGCCCTATATCCCTAGATTCAGGGCCCCATATGCGAGCCTTTGGACAAGTGTCCCAAAGGCTTCTAATGGGGCCAATTTTTTAATATCCACGAGTTTTTATGATGCTCGACATGTGGGTGAAGTTTCAATAGATTTCAAGTTATAAAATTGATGGTTCAATCATTTTTGAAAATGTATTAACTGGATTATACTTCACTGATAAGAAAAACTCACCACCATCGAGTGTGCGCAACTGCATATTCAATGTATTGTCAACCAAACTACGTAAAATGTTGGAAACTTAAAAACTCACAAAAATAAAGTCATGGGCCAAATGGAATATCGCATATCAAATATAGTGTTGCCAAAGTAAAGATATAGTACATCGGCCCATATACAACTGATCACTGATGTGTGCGTGATTGCACATTGAATTTATCCACAACAAAAATACTTTCAAAATAGAAACTTGAAAATACACACAATGCAAATAATCAAAAAATAGAATATCAAATATCAGATTTGGCATTACAAAACCATGAAATACACAGTAGATAGTGCATCGCACCAAGTCCAACTAGAGCTATGCAAAATTTAGCCCCATTTTGTAGGCCACTACTATCAAATACTTGAAGGTCTACTAGAAAGATAACCCAAAACTAAGCTTCTTACAATCTACAACCAAACCTGAGCTAAAAACATAGATCCAATTATAAGGTAGCTTCTCAAAGCATATTTTTGACATTAAGATTAAATGCATCATTGTTGTTGCAGATCATACAAACAAGAACGATATCTATGGGCTTAATAGTGATACGTCGGGCATGAATGGCTAAAAGTTGACAATCACCCATTAGATCAATCAAGTAGCTTTCAGTTGCTTCTTGGGGAGCAAGCAAGGCTTGACTTGACCATCACCCCACATTCCTTGCCTGGTTCCTTGAAGAAAACTTGTGATGATGCCCTAAATGCAAATCTTATAGTATTTCTCGCACCAACCTAGAGAATGGTGCCTTAGGAATAATCAAGTTGGCACTTTTCAAGAATTTCCTTATCGCACATAGCATAGCTATGCCTGGTCTCCATCTTCGCTTCTTATGGCTAGGGCCACCATTGTTGGACACATTAGTGCCACCATTATTAGCTGCAGTAGGGCCACCATTGTCGGCCACCAAGGGACCTTTGTCACTCACAGTACGCTCACTAGATTTGGAAGAGTGTTCAGCTCTTGCTCTTGCAGGCGCCTTCTTGATAGGAAGCTTGGAACATTCCATGGTTGTGATGATGAAGGATAGAAAGATGGAGGAGGCTAGAGTGAAGAGTAATGGAGAAAAATGAAAGGAGAGACTTGACTTAAGTACAAAACTTTTAAACTTACTATGGTGTAAATGAACTTTAAAATTATCATTTCATTTCATTTCTCTACCCCATCCCTGTCTCTCTTTGTCTCCTACCACCCCCCTCATGCCCCCTTTTTGTCTAGGCCAGTGAATGTTCCAAGGTTTGGATTTTTCATATCTTTGTCTTAGGATTTCGAAATCGACTTTTCATAATTGAAAAAACATAGTTCAAAATTGACTTTGAAAAACATAATGACAAACCTTTGAAATTTTGAACAAAATTTGCAAGACATCTTATGTTAAAGATAGGAGTATTGATGTGTCATATCCTAGGTACCTATGCTCTCTCGTGGACTCTAAATGCATCAAAAGTATTATCTTTATCTAGGTCTCCATTTCTTGCCATCTCTCTCTTGGGTTTCCAACCATTCTGCATGGCATTGTCTAGCTGTGATGTTTTCATATCTTGCTTTTCTCACTTTATATATTGCTCTACTTATAGATTCTGCTTGAGAGGTTTTGGACTTCTTTTTTTTTCCTCGTATCGTATCTCTAATCTCCTATACCACCATTGTAATAATTTCCTCATAGAATTGGAATCATTGATGCCACCTCCATGATTAGTTGCCTTTTGAAAAGCATAGTGAGCTTGCCAATGAGATCGTTCCATGCCTTGAGTTGACCATACTGAAAACTTCCTTGATTTGCAAAGTATGGACCATATGCTTCAAGTATATGCTGCACAAGAAGAGAGATTAGAAACACAAACTAATTCAAAATGATGATATTTTTTTGTAATGGTGACAATACTGACCATGTAGTGTGCTATACTATTTGTAGTCCATGCCTCCACCATGGACTTATGAAATTTAGAAACTCTCTTTAAATGTATTGGCATCACCATCCCTAAACCTCAACTTTTGTAAGAGAGTTGCTAATCTATCTAGTCGTATCCACACTTTTACCTTTTCAATCCTTGTTCGTCCCCCATTGCTCCAATCCGAAACAACAAGGTGCAACTTTTTCCATGCTTCATACTTCTCTGGTTGTTTTACAAGTATATTGCCTTCCTCATCTTGAGGTGGAGATATAAACTTCCTAGCCTTGGGTCCTCCAAAGCATGGTTTGTAAGGGATATTTCCACTCTTTTCTGATTTTTTATTGTCCTTTTTTATTTCTACTTGGCCCCATCCAACTTCAGAGAGGACTTGTTCGACCTTCTTGCATGTAGCATTAGCTTCTGACACAAGCTGCATCTTTTATGCAAAGTATATATATTTATATACTAGCTTCTTAGTTATTCTAACCAAACACTGCAATGTGCAAAAGTGTACCCTCGTTAGTGGTATTTCCAAAATAGGGCGCCAGTTTCGATCCACTGGAACTAACATTCCATTTCTCATGATGTTTTGATCACGTGTTGGAGCACCTTGTTGTCCTTACTTGGTAAGCCATTCTTTCTTTTCATCTTTCCCTTTCTTCCTAGTTTGCATGTAGTATATGCATCATGGATATTTTGCATTCGTTGCATTTGATAAACCAAACATACACTTTAATGTTTTTAAATCACTTGCAAGATGCCATTCAACATAATAGTCCCCAAACCCCTTGATGTGTAAAATTGCTCCATTATTTTGTTGTTGAATAACACTAGGTATATTAGTGAGGTTAAAAAAAACTTTCAGTACTTCATGGTCCTCTGGTACTTCAAATGCTGCAAGCCACCATATTTCATTCTCTAATTGTACACTAAAGTATAAAGGATGGTTTTTATCGATGTTAGGATCCAATGCTCGATTCATAATTGTTTACTTAGACGCTCAAGTTTTTGCCCCTTAATAATCTCACTCTCATCAAGTTTGAGGACAATTGCCTCTACATTCTTTCATAGATATATTGTAGAACTTGACCATAGTAATCTGAACCCTACATATATACAATACAAAGTTGTTGGATGCATTCAATACAAATACATTCTTTGGAACCATACTTCAATGTATTTTCCAAATGTGTTGGCTCACCAATTAGTTCTAAAACTTTCTCATTTAGTTATTTTCGAGCCTTCTTCACATGAAATGGTTTTGGCAAAGGCATTACGTGCTTAGTTTCGAAGACTTGCTTAAATCATGTATCCAATTGTTGATAGAGCATACTATATGACTCAAAACTCATTTCCACCTTGTCACATAATCCATGAGTATATGTAGCAGTAAACAAGTTTCTCACATCCCTAAGGTGTTCACTTGGGACACCGTCTACAATGTCCCTCAATTTATGATTTTCCAATGCATTTTTTACTATATCCTTGCTTAGAAATTTGGCAATAGTATCATTCTCTCCATGAGGAAACATATTTCTCATTGTCGCAGATTAAGCATATTATGATATTGTCCACTTCCTTTGGTTAATTGGTGAACTAATTTAACTAATCAGATGTGCCAATGTGCTTCTTTGGTTTTTAAAGTGGGACTAATCTGCAAAGTTTTTGTGAGCTTTCTCTTTATGTTTTGATTCTCCTTCTCCAAATCCATAACTTTAGACTGTAACTCACATTTTGCACATGTATAGCATGCATAGCATCTTCAATGACAGACATTGCTTGTTGTAGGCTCTAGTTCTCCCTATCCTTCTTAGCCAATAATCTATCCTTTTCCATCAAAGACCGCATATTCCCTTGTAATCTTGCTTGCATATTTGTCAATGCTTGATGGACCCCTGCTAATCCTTGTGTGACAAGTCTGCATGTGTATCCATGCAATCCTTCATTGCCTTCACAAAAAAAATTTACAAATGATGTAAGCCCTTCAAATTGTGGTGGCCTTTGAGTGACTGGATCAGGTGGATAAATGCACCCGTCAACCCGAAGGTCCACATTTTTTTCCCCTGCATTTCTTTCTTGTTGCATCCCCTGTATCTTATTGCATCATCCCTTTCTACAATTCTTTTGAACATTGGTGCATATTCATCTTCCAATTGAAAGTAAATATCTCTCTTCCTCTTGGTACGTCTTGCACCTACATCCTACAAAGAAAAATATATGCCAATTTTAACTTACTAAATATTCTCTCTCTCTCTCTCTCTCCCCCTCAAGAAGAATTGATCAAATATATTTAAACACATTTATACATAATCTTGGCTAGTGGAGAACAATAACATCATCTTATCTTCTACCTTAATCTACTCTCTGTAACTCTATCACTTATTTTCTTAGTTCATCTTACACAATCCTCTCTCTTTCTCCCCTTCTCCCTCTCTCTCTCTCTCTCTTTATGAATTGACACTTATGGGTTAAACAACAACTATGAAGAATAATAATATTGAAGAGATTTAAAAAATAAAGATACCTCCAATATCACTTGATTGCTTGTAGTATAGTGTTGAAGAGAAAGATATCTTATAGCATAGTACTAAATAGGGAGATTGCTTGTAGCAAGGTAGAGAGTGTTGTAGATAGAGATTATTTAATTTTAGCAAATGCTATTAAAACCACTCATGATATTGCTTGTAACAGGGTAGAGAGTGTTGTAGATAGCACTGAGTGTTTCTTTAGAAGAATTCGTATACAAGAAACCATATTCTGGAGGGAAGGAGAAGAGTACATAAAATTTTAGACAAAACTAGAGCTTTGAGAGGGTATGGAAAGATGACTAGAAATAGGCATATACTTGTCTCAAAAAGATAAATATTTACAAGGAAACTCTGAAGTCAAAAAGGTGTCTATGGGTAAAAAATAATATTAAAATATGATGTGTATCTCATTTTATATTGTTTTTTAACTTCCTCCCTTTTAAGAAGCAAGAATGAGAATGATTCTAATATATTTTCATGTCGAAAATCCACGAGGGCATTAAAGAGTCGTATATTAATGATTGGCTTCGTTTTTAGAGAAAATAGAATTGTGTTTTTTCAGTCATGAGGATTTTGAGAAAAAGTGACCTTATCCTATAGTCTGGGAATAAAATAATAAGTGAAAGTAGAAGATCTCTTATTATAATATTATTTTGAAATATCTTTTTAGAGAGAGAGAGAGATGAGAGAAACCCCTTAAGGGTAAAAAAAGAGAGTCCATATTTCTCCTAATTAGTAAACAATATAGAATGGGTGATAATATCTTGGTGTTAAGATAAATTTTTGGATACTATTCAAGGTATTTTTATCTCCTCTTTTCAATTCTCAACCAAGATAGATCATTCTATTGAAGTTCAATAGCCTTTCACTTTTTATTAGTTTGAGTTGTGTATTGCAATTGAGATTACTTAATCTTATCACAGACTTCCTCTAAAATATTTCCATGGTTAATGGCTAAAGAATCAAGAGCAGCTAGAATATATGTAGCAATAAAATCATAAGGATAGAACAATTTCTTTCTATAAAGCCAATCTTTTATGGTTTGAATTTTCATAGGATCAACTGTGATATCTTTAGCAAAAACTATGACCCAAATATTCCATTTGATTTTGAAAGAATAAATTCTTATAGGGATTTTCATACAAATGATTTTTGTGTAATCAAACACAAGGTAAAGATGTTTCTTATGTTTCTCTTGCTAAAAGTTTCTTTATAAGATTCTAAGGATTCTTGAAGAGGTATTTCTTTGATTAAGCAGTGAATTCAAGTCTACAAATGGAGTTATCTCTCATCGTCAAGTAGATATTAGCTATAATAAGTGGAATTCATGAGATTTTCAAAGATATATAAATAGATTATCTCTTCCCTTGAACCTTGAAGCTTGACGAACCAAGAAGAACCAAACTTTCACCACATGTATCCAAGATAGCTAACCAAATGCTCCAATAGCTACAATATCAAGCAATAAACTGATCTAAATACTTTATAGACCAATAGAACTTCAAGATTGAAGAGCCTTAGCAACATGGATTGCTTATAACTAATGAAGAATTAAACCTCAAGATCAAGAATCCCCAAATATTGCCCTGGCATGATGGTTTCTTGATAATCAAATAGCTTTAGTGGTTGCAACCTTGCCTCAATCTCTAGGTAAAAGCAATGTAGAATAGTATCTATGCCAAGATAGTGATAAAGTCTCAAGAAATTTAAGCTTCAAGAGAGTGGCTATGGCTTCCCTACTCTGATTGATGGTTTCTATGAAGAATATGTCAAAAGTATTTGAAAGAGATTTCAAGATCAAGATGAATAGCATGATGCTTGATGTTTAATGCCATACGAAACTCTAGATCAAGTATTCAATGTTGAAGATTAGGGGATATCGCTCATCTGCTTGTGGATCAATGCAAAATGCACCAGATTTATTAGTTGCGGTCATGTAAGGATTATTGAGTTCATGTGGTGCTTATTGGTTGTTTCTCTATGAGGATTGTTGGGTAGAATGCTTTTACACTAGCCTTGAAAGCTATAGAGAAATATCTGAGAAGTATAGCACAAATAAGGATTGCACAATATGAAAAAAATTTAGTTTGTGGCATCTTTACACACAAAAATTGTAATTGTAATCACAATTATTATATGATCTAGTTGCATCCTTTAGTAACATTATATATAACAATATATACACATACACACACATAAAATATACACTAGGAGTTTCTAACTACAAGGATAGGAAATAAATACAATTACTCAATAAAAGTTAATATTAAAGAGTACATATGATTTTTGATGTGTGTGTTTATAAACAAATTATATTTATTGGTAAAAAATAATTATGAATAATCAAATTGAAAATTATAAGATATTTATACATCTTCAAGAAATATTCTACAGTACTCAATCTTATTCCTCAAATCGTAGATTTTTAAGGGGGAATGAAAAATAAGAAATAAAATAGTACTCAATAATATTCTTGACATAAGGAGGACATTATGGTGCATTCAATTTAATATGACCTATTGTTAGAGTTGTCTCCCATCAAAAAAACATTAACAAGAACAAGGAATATAGGAATATCATTGGTTTATGCTCAATGTTTTATTATATGTATATTGACATATGATAGAGGTAATGGCTAATAAATTGGAATCGAATGACAAAATGGACCCCTCTTGAATATGTAGGTAATCTTTTGTGAGGCACTTTTAAATAAAATAATCGATAAGTTGTGAGGGCTAAAATCACATATCTTGTTTATCTTGGGAGTTGATGCATAGTAGTCTTGTTTGTGGGATTGAGTAAGGTACCAAGGGGGTTGGATGGATAATACTCTTGCATGAGACTGAGTAATGTATTCCATTACAAGCTTTTTCCTGACTTATTTTTTGACATCATGGTTAAAGAGATCACTATTTTTGGCCCTTCTAAGGGTTGAAAGGTAGTTTTACTGTTCTAGCAAGGATATGCTAAGCTTAAACTTGCGAAGCTTGTGCATCATTTTCACCTCAAGAGAGAGGCTATTTCATTGAAGCCTATATCCTTCAATACAATACAATGCAAGTTGGAGCCAATATAGTTATCTGATGGTTCAAATGATTTTCTTCCAAATCCTATAGTGGACTAGTTCTACAAAGTTTGCATCAATGATGCAATTAATAAGGATAAACTTATTCTCAATGTGACCAGTGATGAATATTTTGGGGAACAAATTCATGATCATCATAATATTAATAGAATGGATTTAGGTTCTAGGTCCAAAACTAATATTTCCTCAATTTTGAATTTGATAAAGGATTTTTATTATATTTTGTCCTCACAATGTGGCCAATTTAGGTGCTCTTTTGTTTCAATCACATCACTATATTGGTGACTGCAACTAATCTCATTGTATCCTCAAAGCTCTTGGCCATTTTAAAAATATTTTTATCATTTGAAAATATTTCCTATTAATGCAAAAGTGCTTGGTATTTGATCCCTACACCTTGAATACATTAATGCAAAAGTACTCACTACTCAATTCCCATATCCTAAACTAGTTAATGCATAAGCTCTTCCACTAAACTAGACTCTCCACGCATTTGGACATTTTCTTACTCACATTTGCGCGGTCATCTATTCTAACTCTCACCCATCCAATTGTCAATTGAGCCTTTGTGTCCTCCATTCGGCCCACCAATACCATTGACACTACAAGTCTATCTTTGAAAAAAGCTATTATGTGACATAGTGGCAATCTCATTGCAACCTATTCAAGTGTAAAGCCATGTTTTGTTTTAAAAAAAATCTCACACCATAGCATACATCTTGTTTTATTTCCAAAAATCCTTAATTGTTTCATATTCAATGCTCTCATCTTTAAGGCTTCCCATTTCCCACTAGATGCCTCTATCCCTTTTTGGTGGTGACCTCATCTAGTATACTTATTTTCAAGGGCCACCACCAAGTAGTTCCTAGAAACCCTTAGTCATATGGGAGCCTCTATGTATTGGTGTTGACCCTCATCTAGTGTTCTAATCTTCAAGAAAACTATTGATTTCCTTGTTTGGCCCTTAGGGTTCTAAACTCAATCTCACTGTTAAGGATATAAAAGCTCCAATGGTTTGAAGGATTAAACAAACATGATAAGGCATTTGTGTGAGGGATAAATCTCCTTGCAAAGGCACCTACATAGGATCTAAATCATCGAGACATATGCAAATCTCCCCATAGATTAATTTATTACATCCCTTTCAGATCCCCAGATTGACAGATGTTCACCTCTATTTTGCCTAGTCTCTTTTCCAACATTCACTTATTGGTTGGTGGGAATAATCTTACTTTGAGTAATGACTTAGCATTATATGAAAGTATATGATAGAATTGATAGAAATGGAAAAAACTCTCAATGGAAGAAAATGGGATTAAAATTGGAATGAAGAGGATGAGAGTATATCTTAGTAAAATTTACTAATCACTTACTTATCCTATTATCATCAATGGCTTTAAAAACATAAGGAAGAATGATGATTAGAGTAATCTCAATCCATATAAGCATCATTGATCTTATTTACAAAGGAAATTTTAGGTTGGAAATAGAAATTGACGGGTCTTGATGTGATGAAGCTCTAAAATGGTGCTTAGAGTGATTAGACAATCAAGTCACTTGAAAATAGAGGTAGTGTTGAAATACCTCTTCTATTGAATAATATGATATGCTAAAAAAGTGGATTAATAGAGACTAATGGTGATAACTTGAAGAATACCTAAGTAAAACAAAGCTTCTCTAGGAGTAAGATGATTCATATAGATCAAGCCCATTGGCATGCAGCTTTGTACATGCCTTCATTAGATCCTTTGAAATTTTTTCCTTGCGTTTGAATATCTCAGTTACAAATAATGGGCTGAAAAATAATATTTTCCTAGATCTCAATGGTTCTTTCATTGTTGAGAAATGAAGCCTTCAATCCTTCAAATCTTGGATGTCAAGAATCACATTATGAGGAGACTTGCTTGAGTTGCTTCACTAAAACACATACCATCATACACACAAGAGAAAGCTTACTCAAGAATACAATAAGAGAGATGGAGGTCAAAAATATTTTCTTTTGTTTTTTTTCTTCTTTAGAGAGAGAGAGTGTGTGTGTGTATGTTTTGATAAAAATTCAAAGCCATTAATGTGCGAGAAAGGCCCAAAGATAGTATTATAGAATGTTTAATGAGCTTATTAGAGCCATATACAAAGAAAAATGTTTAGTGAGTGTTTGAAATGGATGCAAATGTATATGTGTTTATACACCAACCCATGCATACTGAAGAGAACTTACATACCATATTTGGAAAAAGAAGAACTTTTCCAACATTGCCCATGGTGTGACTAATAAAGCTATGACTCTACTAATTCTTAGAGAAAATGCATTTTATTTTGTTGAGAAAATACAAACATACCTCGCTTGGTTAACTATGATAAAATTTATGATAACTATTTACTATTATTGTTTGTCAGTTTTGTGGAAGAATAGTATACTTGCCAAAGGTCAATGTAATACAAACCTACATCTAGATTGCTTGCACAAATTGTTTGGTATTGTAAATGAGAGAGAGAGAGAGAGAGAGAGAGAGAGAGTGTGTGTGTGTGTGTGTGTGTGTGTGTGTGAAGGTGGTAGTAAAGGTATTGATGGTGGTGGTGGTGATAGAGCTAGTGGTGACAACAGTGGTAGTGGTGGAAGTGGAAGTGGAGGTGGGTATGTAGGGAGTGGAATAAGTGAAGTATGCGGAACAAGAATAGAGGGGTTGTAGAAAAAAATGCACTCAAAAAACTCGCTTCTTGCTCTTCCCCACTTCTTTAGGATGGCACTTCATTTGTGCTTTAGGATTTCTAGCCCTTTTATTTTTTAGGGTTTACCTCCCTCTTGCATTTAGGATTTCGATCACTATGAATTAGGATTTACACCCTCTTTTGGATATCTTGTCCACTTTGTGGGATCTAGAGTGGTCAATATAAAGTGCATAAGAGTGAGCATGATGGCTCTTACAAAATAATACAACCATGAATATAATGTGTATAATACATTGAAGCTCTGAAAAATAACATCCTTCAAAAAATATTGTTAGGAAAAAACACTTTGCCTTTGCCTTCTCGAAATACTATGAACATTTGACTAGAGGTGGCAGACATTTATGGAGGTGACATGATTTTTTCACTCTTATGTTCAATCTTAGCTCTCTTTCTCCTTTTCTTAGCACTCTTTTTCCCAATGGCCAGTCCATTCATCATTGTGGGTCCTTCAATGCTCACTTCCCCAGCCTTACTTTGCATGTGAATGATGGTGCATGAGACTGGGAATATTATCTTCACTGCTTAGGGGTGGGGGGGATCATTATATTTAAACCTTCTATATCATGTGCATTCAAAGTGTGTTAGAAAATACCCTTTCCTTACATGCTATAAGGTAATAAAATGAGCCCTTTTCCTATAGAAACTTATGGGTTCTTTTTTAAGTTGTAATTAAAAAATCCCTTTTGTAAATGTGATCTTATAAATTTTACTAAATAAAATAACCCTTCTATTGATTGCATGTGGTATGCTTACATTTTTTGAGCAAACCCCCCTCCCCCAAGCTTTGCCATTGATAATTTCCACTATGAATAGGTTTAAAGGAATATATGCACTTTTTTCTTATTATTACTTGCCTTGCATTGTGGAAAGTCTAGATATGTTTGTATAATTTCACATTTAGGGAAACAATGGTCAACATTATTTATCTTAGATTGCTCTCGTTTTGTGGACACCTCGAGGAAATGTGACCTCACTACCCACAATTCCAACAAACAATGGGGCCTACACAATAGTTACAAAACAACAGTCCGTGAACATTCAATGTCCTTTGCCATCATAACAAATAAAATGATTTATTTATTCCTTTTCTTTTGCTAATTCTTCAATAAAGTGGATAGGGGTAGTGCTAGGCAAGTGTATGATAATCTGCATAGGACATCTAGGGATTCTTGAGCAATTAATCTCAGCTCATTGCATGGCCATTGGAGGGGCCAACAATGCCAATTGTGGGGCAAGTGTAGGCTATCTAACATAGTTTTGGCCACAATTAAACTATTGGTAGGCAAAGCTAGGAGCATGGAGCCTATGCAAGGCTCTACAATATGTTACTTCATGACCCAATCATCCATAGTTAGTGCATGATTGAGGTGTTTGGGGAAATTCCAAAGGTATGTGGTCCTCACATAGTTAACAATTGCATATTCTTGTGGTATGGTCTAGAAATTTTGAGTGATTCTAACATCTTAAGAAGTATTTACTATTGCATTCTAACATCTACAACTAAGTCTTGGCTTTCCTTGGTTTTTGTGTAGCATTGTCTTGTGGCCACATCCTAACAGGATTCATGTGATCTTTTATCTCTACTATATTCATGGTAAATATTGTCCACATGGATAGCCTCATCCAAAACATTATTGATGTTGGAGCAGTCAAGTTCAGAGCTCCCAGCCAAAGTTTCATAGATTCTTTCATCTTGCAGATGCCCTTGATGAAGGCTTTCATGACTACCTTGCTCGTGGGTATCGGTAGCAAGATTTGTTCATATAGACTCCAAACCTTACATAAATGATATTTCATGCTCTCGTCCTATGACTATTTGGTATTCATAAGCCAAACAATGAGGTTATCCCCATAGTTGACTTCAGTGAAGCATTTAATGAGAGGTCCTTAATCAATATGAAAGAGACCTTCTCAACAGCATTAAGACTAGTAAACCAAGTTCTTCCCTTTCCTCCTATGAAAAGTCCAAGGCCTATGCTTTCTTAGCATCATCAACAAGGTTATTGGCCTCATGGACTTCCTCAAATTGTTTGATGAAGTTGTAAGGATCATCCTCATTATGCTACTTGTCTAGTTGATTAATTAACCCATTAAAAAGCATATATGATTTTTTTATTCCCTAAGGCTTGCTTTCTCTTGCATGTGTGCCCTTGCCCCCTACCTTTCCTCTTATTTTTACTTCTCCTCACTATTTCTTTCCCTTTCCCAATGAATTGGTTGCGGAAGTTATGTTGGGTACTTGTATGCAATGATTTTTTCCAACCAAGTTAATCATGTAATCATTTTACTTAACTTCTTGCTTATCTTGTGTAGTATAAATATGAACTTTTTCATCAAGCGCTTTTGAGATTTATTAGCTGATTTTGAGTTAAATAATGCATTCAACCATTTTACTATTCCATCTGATCATTCCTTTGCTCCATGATATGAGCTACATGTCCAAATGGTAGACCTATGATGAGCCTATGATTGCAATATCTAAACTTAAAAAAGAAAAATTTCTCTTTCAAATATGAAAATACAAGTCCTATCTATTGCACATGTGTTTTGAAGTTGGTTTTTGTATACCCCTCCTATTCCACTACATAAGCATGCAAATGACCACACATCGATGTGCCCTTAGTCGTGGCAAGAAACAAAATGTTGTGCTCCATGAGCTTAATGATGGGACTTTGGACACCCTCTTATTCATTCAAGAGGCTCAATCCATGAAGTACAATGGGTATCTCTTAGCTAGCCTCTCGCAAGCATCACAAATATTGAGATTTGCTTGTAATGAAATTGCATGGCCTCCCTTTAAGCATGAAGGATACCCTTGTAAAGCTTGATGACCCAAGATGTACTCCTTTCATTATCAACCCTTTGCAACCTTTGCATGAGATGTTGAAGCATGAGCTTATGCATGAGAAAGTGCTCAAGAGAAGAAAAAAGAAAGCTTTACCTGTTTGGTCCCTCACACACGCACATACGCACACACACACACACACACACACATACTCTCTCTCTCTCTCTCAATTGAAAAGCAAGAAAGTAAGAAATCAAAATTTTCACACACATGAATAGCATGTTCTATTCTTTCCCATCCTTTAAATATAAAGAGATTAAGGTTAGGGTTTCCCCATTCGCCTTAGGCATCCTATCCCTTTTGTGGTCCTTTTTAGCTAGTCATGCCCTTGTTTACATGTAATTGAGCTTTAATCTTGATGAAATAATAAATTAGATATGGAATGCTAGCTACGAGTACACTTTGCATGGGAGGGAGCCTGACTCTCATAAAATAATGGCACCAAGTGTTATAATTGTTTTGTCCAAAATTTGTAGGCCTATTTTTCTTTTTCTTTATTATTATTGTCTTGCTCTTAATAGCTAGGAAATAGATCAAACTATTTAAGAGGAGATATTCTTCCACTTATGAAGAAGAAGAGGATGACATTGGATCTACTTGGGATAGCATGGTAGATGAGAAAGAGGAACATAATGAAAATGCAAAAGAAGATCTTGATCATGATGAAGAGTAAGATAAGTTGCACATAATGGAGGATGTGTAGGTACAAAAGATGTGGATGCCATGTGGATTTGTTTCAAGTGATTCAAAAGTTATGGGAAGTCTTCTAGTGATTATATATTAGATGGTGTGCCTACATGGTTGATTTGCCAATGTTTATGTTGAATACACCACTATCTATCATTATCATGAAGTGGAAGTGAAATTTACATGTTAGATAAAGACATAGATATCAAATACTTGTTAGTAGGGATAGTACAATGGACAAGTTTAGTGATCTTGAGTGAAAATTGAGTGTGCTTTTGCTGTGTAAAAATAAGAATAAGCTTGAACCCAAAATTTGCACTACAACTTGTGGGTGATTCCTAGCTTCTCTTAGATTGTCTATTCAAAAAGGGTAAAAAAGCATTATGCATGGCTAGAAACTCAGAGAAAGCACTGAAGATAATAGGGAGAAGATTTGTGGATGCATTTATTGTGCATGCAAGGGATTGATATGTGATCTCTAGGACTATAGTGGATTGATTTGTGCAAAGGAAAGAAGTAGTCTATTGTTATTCATGCAAGGGATACATGGATCTACCCTAAGTTTAAAAGGGATTATGTTTTTGTATTGTCCTAAATAGGGGTTTTTATGTGGACTATTTTGGGATTTTTTAATACTATTACTATAATGGATTGAATTAGAGATTATTAGGTAGAGATGCTTTTGGAAGCTTCAAAACAATCAATATTGATTTATTTGGGTTGAGCTCATACCAAACTATTCATAAGCAAGTTTTAGTTTGTTTCTAAACCTGATACCTACTGTTTGATGCTTCATCTTACGTATGGTAGACACTAAATCTTATATATTGAATTAAATTGGGATTTGTCTTTCATATCCTTAAAAGTATTGTCTTTATGCGGATCCATATGTTATACAAAGATTGAGCTCAAGCTCATATGCAAGAAATTAGTTTACACTTTGGTTCCTTCTATATCTTGAAAATTTGTTGCTTCTTGCCTTCTTCTTTTAGATAATTTCTTTTCTCCATGTTGTGCTCAATTTGAGCCCCAATGACTTTCGGCCATATGCAATAAATACCTTGGAAAAGGTAACAATGTTGACCATTAATGATGAGTATACTAATATTTTGAATTTTATTTATTCTCATCGAAAATATGCATCAATGTTTCCCACATCCCTTATAGTGTGCCTAGTGGAATAGAAGAGATACACATATGCACCATCTCCTAAATACTTGCATAATATTTAGGATTTGACATATGCATAAAATTAGATTTTTCATATCTTATAATATTTATCATATTTAAATACATAAAATCAATAGAATGTACTGAATGTTGAGTTATATATACAAAAAGGACCGAAATGAACTCAAAAATGAATCAGAATGAAGTACACTTGAATTTCTTGACTACACTTTCATAAGATTGTGAAATATCAGATTTGAAAATATATGTGCATGCTTTTTTAGAAAGAGGTTATTTGCTAGCCATGGTTTCACACTTCATATATTATGCCCTTAGCATGGTTTTACCTTAGTCATATTAGTTTTATGTGTGGGGCAACCCTTAAATGCCTCATGAAATGCAGTTTATAGGTAGTTGTAAAATTGTGACCTAATGGAGCAAACTAGTGTCATTCTCATTTTTGGGATCATCTCTGATGTTCTCGACATATGTATGATGGATTCTCATTATTATATTGCAGATCTAATAGTTGGTGCCATCATTCATTTAGTTCGTATTCAATTCTCAACATGTTCTTTATGTTCTACCACTCATTCTCTGATTATTAGTGTTGAAGTATGCATTCTTATGTCTCTATGTGATTATCTTTGGGTATCTATGAGTTGCCTAATATAAGATTAGGTATTTTACCTATAAGGCACTGTCTGTTTGCTATACATTCTTTGTATAGATTAGGGCAGGAACACTTTGGCAATCCTGCCATGCTTTTTTGAATCTCTGGTGTGGAAGTTTAACAGCAAAATGACTTCAACTGATGCCAAAAATTTGAAGCTCTGTAAAAAATGATCTTGTTTTGGGGAAGAAAACCTAATTTCTTGTATGTAGTTTGAAAGGTTTTTGGGGTGCAAAATTCATGTAGAGACTTGAAGCTGTACTTGAGATTTGTGAAAAATGACTTTTTTTTTGGATGAAAAATAAATATATTATATACCCTACCATTGTGTCCCATTATCTCTGTGTTAAAACACCATTACAAATGGTAAAGGTTGAGGCCAACAATTCAATTTTTTCTGCATGAAGCAGAGGTTTCTGCATAAAATAAATTTCCTACATGAAGCAGATTTCCTACATCAAGCAGAGTTCTTGTATGAAGCAAAATTCTTGTATATGAAGCAGCGATCGTGCATAAAGTAGAAAGTAATGTATGAAGTAGTAATGCATCGCTGGAAGCAAGATGATACAACCCTTCTTATGCTGTTCTCTGTCATAATTAACATCTTCAACATGTGCATTAGAGTGCTCATCAAATGCTCATCAGCATATTAGGAACAAGCTGCCTTTAACTGATTCATTACAACCGACCTTGTAGATGTCATTTTGATCCACATCATCTTTAGCAACACAACTAGTTATAGTATACATCATCTTTAAAGACATTGTCCTCATCATGTTAACCAATGTGATTTCCATTATCAATCCTGAAAACTTTGTTCTACACCATCATCGATGGTAGAGTCATCACCTTGTTAATCATCATTGCCTACTACTGGATGGCTGCGTTTTGGCTATACGGACACTCTTGACTTATAAGAGCATCATCTTGAGTTGCAACATCATCTCAATGAAGAGATACCCTACAATAATGCACTTGAGCACTCCAATAGACATTATCTTTGTGAACATGCTTCTAAAGTTTCATGCATAATTGTTTCATTCATCAAAATCCATACAACCTGCAACATAATTGCCCTCTCCACCTCCTCAGCCATCAAGATATTCACTATTGATTGTAACAATGACATCTTTTATGTGGCCATTATCATAGCTATGCACAGTGAAGAATGAGAGTAGAGATATTCCCAATCCTAATCCTTCTCACTATGTCAAAGGTCTTTAATCTTTTGAGACAAACCATTGCCATAGCCAATGTACCTCGAGTTCCTTCATCTCCACCTTCTACTTCTGCACCCTCTCTTCTTCCATGGTCATATCTACCTCTTAACACACTTCTTCTACCTCCCCTAAGAGAGAGAGAGAGAGAGAGAGAGAGAGAGAGAGAGAGAGAGAGAGAGAGAGAGAGAGAGAGAGAGAGAGAGAGAGAGAGAGAGAGAGAGAGAGAGAGAGAGAGAGAAGAGAGAACCACCAATGACATCACAAGAAGATGCCATTAGAACTTGCATTTGACATTCGTAAATGAATTGAGAATCTGAAAATATCCTTTATAATATGATGTATGTATTCAGAGGCATTTAATGTAATCAAGATAGACTTATTCCTTCTGTTCATGTATGCTAAGTACATAATGAAAAGGCTTGAACTCTTCTTCCATACCTAAATCATTTCTAAATCTCGAGCCCTTTATCTAGGAGTCCACTTCAATTTTTAGAATATTAAATTATTTGGTACTTTGACGACTCCTCCTCTTGCATCTTCCTTCAACGGCTTGCCCTTCGTCCGGTAGCTTTCCCGAGCCCTTTATCTAGGAGTCCACTTCAATTTTTAAAGTATAAAATTATTTGGTACAAGGTTTTTGACAATTAAATTATGAACTTGAATGTAAAATACCTTGAAATTTTAGTCAATAAATATGTAAACTTAAAGGATAGAAAAAATTTTACAAGTTCTCACATCCAAAGGTTTCTGTAATTTGGGTGTAAAAAATGTTTTTCACGAACATTGGATTAGGGCCGTTACACACCGGTGTGCAGCCGCCCAAGCATCTGTAATCCGGCCAATAAGAAGGCTGGATTTTGAAAAAAATTATTTTCCCTTCCCGAACCTTGAATCCTAAACTCTTCTTCTACACTAAAAGCCTCGGTGGTAGACCTTCAACTCTTAATGCGACGACAGTGGTGAACCCGACGTGAAGGTCCGCTGCGGATGGACAGCCAAACAAGGATGAAGCAAGAGTAGAAACAAAGTATAAAACAGTTGATAAGAAGGTCAAGCCGGTAGCTACTCCTCTACCACCTGAAAGCAAAGGACTGGTAGAAAGGGTATCCAAATAACCAAGCCTTCGTGATCCTAAAGATATTGGTCACGAGTTTACAACAGAAAGTCTACAAAATCTGAAAATTGGTAAAGACTCTTTTCTCTTGCCGGCTGAAAAGCAAATCTTCATGCAAATGTTAAAGAACCATGGTAAAGCCTTTTCATTTTAGCCACATGAAATTGGCTGTGTGGATTCAAGCATTGTGGCACTAATGGTAATTTTTACGGTCCCACATGTGCCTTGGAATCTTAAACCAATTCCGGTTCCAAGGGCTCATTCGCCTAAGTTATTGGAACTTTTAAATGAAAAGATAAAAATGCAAATATTGGAACCATCTTCAGCTCCATATTCCAACCGATGGTTTACCGTACCTAAGAAGAATGGATCTTTATGATTCATTCAAGACTTATAACCCGTCAATAAAGTCACTATAAGAAATGTTGGATCAGGACCAATTGTGGATGAGTTTGCTGAAGCTTTTGCAGGTACGGCAATCTATTCCATGGGAGACTTATATTCAGGCTACGACCAATTTCAGCTTGCTTTGGAAAGCCGTGACATTACCACAATGAAGACGCCTCTTGGCCTAGTCCGCATGTGTAGTCTACCTCAAGGGGCTATGAATTCAGTAGCTCACATGATGAATGCTATGCATAAAGTATTAAGGGAATATATTCCTCAATTGACTCTTCCTTTTCTTGACGATGTTCCAATCAAAGGATGTGAAGTTCATGAGAAAAATGAAGAACTCAATGAACTTGGATGTCGAAAGTTTGTTTCTAATCATATTAATGATTGTGCTCAAATCTTGTCTAAATTAGAAGAAGTTCATCTTACTCTTTCAGGAGCTAAATCTGTTTTTGGAGTCGAAGAAGTCCTTGTGGTCGGTCATATGTGTGGTCCATATGGCCGAAAGCCTTCTCCATCCAAAATAAATGCTATCAGCAAAATGCAGGAAGAATGTACAAATGTTTCAGAAGTGAGAAGATTTCTTGGTGCATGTGTCTTCTACCTTATTTGGATACCACATTTTGCCCATGTTGCTGAAAGTCTTTATCAGCTTCTGAGAAAGGGCCAAAGGTTTATATGGGAAAAAGAACACACCCAGGCTATTCAGAAACTCAAGAAAATGCTGACTTCAGCCCCCACTTTAAAGAGGGTGAATTACTCTAATGGACAGCCCATTATACTCACAGTAGACACAAGTCCTATTGGAATAGGATGGGCAGTTGGTCAAGACGACCTTGAAGGCAACAGATATGTAATCCGCTTCGGAGCAAAGGTTCTTAATGAATGACAAAGAAGGCATGCTCAAATTAAAAGAGAGCTTTGGGGAATAGAAATTGCATTAAAATGTGACAGGGAGTATTTCATGGGCGCACATGTTATAGTTGAGACAGATTGCCTTCCACTCTTAGGCATGATCGCCAACTGTTCCACTCCTGGCATAGCCATGCTAAGATGGATAGTCTATATTAAATCCTTAAATCCTGATTTGAAACATATTGCAGGTAGAGATAATCCAGTTGATGACATGCTTTCACGTGCTAGATATATGGATAAAGAAGAAATGATGGATGAAGAAGAATCAAAATTTATAAATGATGCTGTTAATACAGGTACAACAAAAATTACAGCAAGAACAACTGGTTCAGTTGTTCAAACAAACTTTACAACAGCAAGGAAGGATGAATCAACCAAAGAAGGACAATGGACAGCTAGTAAACAGCATACTCAATGTTTTGTTATGGTTTGTTCACACTTTAAAGAAGAATATCATACAGATAATTGGCTAAAAATTGGCCAATTTTTGAGCACTATGACAAAGAAGGAAGATTGGACTAATGAAGAGTTCAAGAGAATTAAGAGAAAAGCCTATGGTTTTTTTCTTAAAGATGGATACCTCTGGAGGCATGCGAAAAAGAAAGGAAAGGCGCCTGTTCGTGTCTTAGGAGATAAAAAGACACAAAGACAGGTCATGCAAGAATTCCATGAAAGCCTATTGGCTGGTCATAGAGGCATATGGGGCACTTTTGCCAAAATAAAAGAGAAATTTTGGTGGCAAAACATGTATAAAGACATTGAGCATTTTGTTGAGTCTTGTCATGTTTGTCAAATGTATTCTATGGTAAAGCATAGAGATGGGCTTCAGCCTACCTATCCTTTATCTATTCACTATAGATGGGCTATTGATTTAGTAACCATGCCTACAGGAATTTGGAACATGAGATATCTAGTACTTGCTAGAGAAAGTCTCACAAATCAAGTGGAAGGAAAGGCCTTGACAACAAAGACCACTCATGCTGTTTGTAGATTTTTACTTGAAGAAGTATTTTGCAGGTATGGATGTGTTGCTAAAGTAACTGTTGATAGAGGAGAATTGGATGCCGATGAGGCTCGCCATTTCTTTGCTTAATTGGGAATTAAGCTATCTCTTACCTCAGCCTACAATCCTGAAGGCAATGGTAAGAGTGAAAGAGGCCATCAACCAATTCTTAAAGCTTTAGCAAAATCATGCAAAGGAAAGTTGAGGGAATGGCCTAAAATGCTACCATTCGCATTATGGGCTGATAGAACTACCCATAGTGCAGTGACAGATATATGCCAGCTGAACTCATGTATGGACAGCCACCCGTTATGCCCATTGAGGAATCCATTGTCACATGGAGTATCTTGCCTTGGGATGAAGGCATGAATAGAGAAGAATTGCTGTATTTACGCATAATGCAACTTGAAACAAGGCCAGAAGATGTCAAAATAGCCATTGAAAGGCTAAAAACAACAAGATTAAAGAATAAGAAGAGGTTTGACAAGCATCATCGACTCCGTCCAAGAGCTATTCAAGAGCATGACTGGGTTCTTGTCTATGATAGCAGCCTGGACAATCAATATAGTGCTCATAGGAAGTTAGCCAAGTGATGGTTTGGACCATATGTTGTAAAAGTAGTACATAATAATGCTACTTACTCTTTGGCTGAAATGGATGGGACCATGATAAAGATTCCAATAGCTGGGAAACGAATCAAACTCTTCAAACGAAGAGAATCTTCAACTTATGAACTTGATGACTTAGATATAAACCCTCTACTTGAAGACATGCAGGAAGAAAAAGACTTAGAGAATGAAGATGAAGAAGAAGACCCTCCTTGACCTGTAATCTTATGAAATGGCACATGCCGGAGGATATGCAGGTTAGGAGGGGGTGAATGTCAAAGAGTTTATTGTTCATAATATAAATCATGGGATTCTTATAAACACAGAAGAGCTTCACTGGAAGTTATATGAGAAATTTGCATACAAAATTCAGACATTGTTATCCAATAACCACCTTAGTTATACAAGTTCTTTTGTATTTAGCATATAATTTTCAGTTATACCATGTATACTTATGAAAAATAAGTCTATGGGAACCTACAACTTGGTCATCTGGAAGAAATTGACAGTCTGCAGGATAAATCACATTAATTTAGGTATAAAAATATGGTCAGAACCCAAGAAAGATGTCAAAAGCTGCCAAAAATCCACTAGGTCCACATGGGACCTGGAGTAACAGACTTCAGTGACCAGCAAGTGACCTAGGTAGGTCAAAAAGTGACCAGGGACTGAGCAGGGAGCAGCCCGCATTTTTCGGCCCAAAATGCGGGCTGCACAGTCTGAGGCAAACTGGAGAGAGCTGGAGCTATGGTGCATGAAATGGATCATGCAAACTAAAGATCAACAGGCCCAACTACTGAAGATGTAAACATGGTGAGAGCTCCACTTCTCTACCTCTTTGGTCTGACGAAAATGCATGCTGAAATAGTCTATAAAAGAGGGAAATCTGAGAGAAGAGTATTCAGCCTGCTCTTATGCACGACTTCTCTCATTTTGTTTACCATATTCTTGGTCCAATGAAGCCCGACTTGTACCCAAGTACTTGAGTGACTTTGGGGCAAGTAAAGGATGAGGATATTCAAGACATACGGGCTCTTATGGGCTGAAATAACCAGTCATAAATAGGGCAGCCCACTGTTATGGTCCATTTTTATGAGCAAACATGGGATTTTTATGGTTGTAATGGAAGGAAATGACCTCTTTTCTTCAGGACATTGTTCATGAATGATCAGAAGTGCTTCTTCTTGAGTTTATACACTCATTTTGAGCTTGATTATGGGCTGGAATTTTCTGTTTTAAAACAGGGCTGAAGCTAAAATTATACTTTTTCAATTCATTTCATGTATCTTTGGCCCAAATCTTGGATGCATTTGAATCTATCAACAATATACTTGATCCAAAGGGTTGAAATCCATCTATGTACTTGAAATAAATGCCATTAGAACTTGCATTTGACATTCGTAAATGAATTGAGAATCTGAAAATATCCTTTATAATATGATGTATGTATCCAGAGGCATTTGATGTAATCAAGATAGACTTATTCCTTCTGTTCATGTATGCTAAGTACATAGTGAAAAGGCTTGAACTCTTCTTCCGTACCTAAATCATTTCTAAATCCCGGATCTTATTAAACCCCAATCTATTTTCCCTTCCCGAACCTTGAATCCTAAACTCTTCTTCTGCACTAAAAGCCCCGGTGGTAGACCTTCAACTCTTAGCGCGACGACATCGTCTATATTCTAGTTGATGATACATTGTTTTGTTTATATTCTTTTCAGCTGATGAGGGTCTATATTCCAGTTGATGACACATTATTTTGTTTATATTCTTTCCGCTAATGACACATTATTTCATTTATATTCTTTCCAGCTGATGAGCGTCTATATTCAAGCTGATGACAAATTGTTTTATTTATATTTTGTTCATGGAACCCCAGAAGTGTGTCAACTGAGCACACATGATAGGAATAATAGAGGGGACCTAGGGTGCTATATATAGACACACTATATATAGTTAACACAATGGGGTTGCAGTATACTCAATTTCTATAGTAGTAAACAAGGTCATTCATTTCTACACCCTAGACATCCAAGAGATAACACCTAAACAAGGTCATTCATTTCTACACCCTAGACATCCAAGAGATAACACCTCTAGCATAGGTAATGACATACCTAGATGTGGACTTCCTATTGTCTACATGTCCTACATAATCTGTGTCAATGTAGCTAATGACTCCTATATCCTAGCTACCATAGCAAATATACACATATGCAATGCCTTTAAGATATCTCATGATACCCTTCATGGTGCCCTAATGTCACCTTCTGGGTGTAGCCATATAACATGCCACAAGTCCCACTACAAATGTTATGTCAAGAAGCTTGGTTATCAGGGCATACATCAAATTGCCCATTGCAGATGCATATGGAACCTTGGCCATCTCAAGTTGACTACTTTTCATAGTTCAAAAATAGTCCAAATGAAGTTGCTTAAACCATGCAAAACCCTTCTTTCATGATCAATGAAGGTTCTCTTGATGATAGAGACCAAGAATTAATTGATAGACCAAGAGAAAAGGTCAATAGAAGGTGGTGCTAAGCAAGGATAGCTTGTTGCCCTCTTTTCCCCTGTTCTTCCTTGTTCGAAAACAATCCCAATACTCTCCTCTCTCCTCCCTAATATTGAGCAACAAGACTACTTACCTACTTTGGATACTCCTCCACCTTTCCCTTATGGTGTACTCTAGTTAGCATGCCCTCTCTTCCACTTTGATGACCGCATTACACAACAGCATTCAACAATGTATTTGCACCTAAAAATCATGATGAAGGCATGTCCTCTTCTTCACAATTCACTCCACATCACTAGTCTCTAGAACAAGTTGCTTAAGTGACTACACATCCACTATATTAAGCCACATGACCATCAACTTCCAAGACTCACCAACTATCACTGATTGTCTCATATGACCATAACAATGAGTAAGTTTGGGAAGTGTCTTAAGCAAGGAGCCTATCACTTAGTAGTTTTTAGCCAAAGCATGAGTTCATCCACAAGGCAATGCATCTCGAGCTTTCATACTCTATGCCAAACATCCCATGACAATGCACAATCACTTTAAGGGACTTCTTTACTTGTCCCAAAATGTATATGTTCACAAAGAACTCAAGCAATTCCATATGTAAGATGGTAAGCCTAATTGTTGTCCTTTACCTTATCATATAAAGGTTAGTTAGGTAGATTGATGATGAGATGGGATGCATAGAGTCAACCTAAGAAAATTTAGACAATAAAAGAGTACCCTACCCCTAAGAATGTCCATGAGGTTAGGTCATTCCTTGGACTTGCTAGTTTTTATAAGAAGTTTGTAAGGAAGTTTTTGCTCATATCTCTACCTTTGATCATTCTCTTATGCAAAATTAATATACTTAGATAGTGAGCTAGCTAATATAAGTCTCTTGATACCTTAAAATATATCTTGATTCATGTATCCATATAAAGGTCACTAATGCTATTGGGTCAATTATAGGTGCTATCCTTATGCAAAATTCCCATTCCATAGTTTATGAGAATTGGAAACTCAAGCCCTTCGAGTAGCACTATAGCATCTTTGTAAATGAGAAACTTTTGGTATAGTAGTTCGTGCTTTACATATTCGAAAGTATTATCTAATGGGTTCTAAAGCTCTAATTAAAATTGATTAGTAAGATATAAAGCTTTTATTAACATTATCTCTTATTTCTAATCGACATGTTAAATGGGCATCTTTCATTGAAACTTTTCATTCAATCATTCAATATCAACTAGGGTATGCTAATGTAGCCATTGATGTACTTAGTCATAGACCAGTTAACAATGCTTCATTGCATTGTTTGCTTGATTTTGATAATATTAAACATGTCTATTTGAACTATATAACAACAATTGAAATTAAACCTTGGAATCCATGATTTTTACCTATGCACAAGGCCATGATTTTCGTTGTGCATGAAAAGTGGTTCAAAACATAGATACTACTTCTTTTGGCCCCTAGACATATGTGGACGAATTTCTTATTAAAAGAAACTTTTTGTTGTTGCACCATTCAAAGACATTGCCATGTATATGAGAGTATGGTTGTGTTTTTAAAAAAGGTCAATAATCACAAAGATTAAGTGGACTAGAGGAGTCTCCTAGTCATGGGGTAGAGCCTTTGGAGTGGTAGATTGCATCATAGGTTGCTCAAAGTATACCGTAGATATCAAGAAAGGTAAAGAATAGGTTGGGGAATCACCCTTTATGGCTGATATATCATCAAGTATTTTACACATTGATATTGATTAGCATGGCTCTAAGTACAGCTTAGATGAAGAGTTTGGTATTCCAACTATTAGGACAACTTGTGTGAGGAAGGCACAAGAGAATGCTAAGGGACCTAGTAGTGATCCAAGTTTATGCAAGTCAACTAAGATTAAAAATCCAATGCACTAGTTGATGTATGATCGTTATGTAGCTCAACACTATGCGTACATGGCTAAGGTTTTGCACGATGTAGAGCTCAGTTGTTTCAAAGATGTTATTAGTAATGAGAATTGAGATCATGCTATGGATGAAAACATGGATGCACTTAAGATAAATGACATATGGGATTTGGTGCCTTTACTAGAAGAAATGAAAGCTAATGGATGCAAATAGATATACAAAGTGAAGCATAAATTCAAGGGATCTATTAAGTGATATAATAAATGGTTGGCTATCAAAGGTTACACACAATATCATGGCATTGGTTATGAGTCAACATTTGCTCCAATGGGTAAAATGGCTATTGTGAGAACTATCAAAGTAGTGGTTGCATTGAAGGATTAGATTATACATGAAATGGATAAAATGCACACTCCTACGTGCATGGATCATGAAGAAATTCAATATATCATAGATACATGTGCACATAATATATTTATTGGCTAGACACGCATGGTAAGTTTTATGGTGTTTTTACACCATTGCCTATTACCTAATGGATATTAGGAATAATCATTTATGGTCTTATGGTCTCCTTACACCATTGCATATAACCTAATGGACCATGACAAGTCTTACGATCTCCTTATGCTAATATCTATAACCTAATGGATATTTTGAAAATTTATTTATGGATTTCATTACTACTTTACCTACTACCTTCTCTCATAATGATATGATATGTACTATAGTAGATAGATTCAATAAACAAGCTTAATTTGTTTAACAAAAAAACCCTCACTGCACCTCAAGTTGTCAATTTATCTAGTAAGGCTACTTCTCCCATCCTAGATTTTGTAAACTCATCCTTTCAAATCATTGAGGTAGATTTTGTGATTATTTTTGGGTATAATTATTCAAGACTTTAAGATCTTAAATGGATTTCACTTCTACTTTCTACCCATAAAGAAATGACCAAATTAAAGCAACTATTACAACCATCCTTGATCTCCTTATACCAACCAACCGATTGGAACTTATATCTTGTTTATAACAATACTCCACATTCAACTCATTGCTTGTAAAAGGAATCAAGATAGATGCACAACAAAAGGGAGGCAAGCAAGAGTTGAAACTCAATCCATATTTTTTGTCTCTCTCTTCCATTCTCCACACACATATAGCGAGTATCTCTAAAGTGAATAAATACTCATTTGACCTTTAAGTCACTTTACACACATGGTCTTACTTTATTTCATGCATACATAGGATATGACTATATCATATGAGACGTTTCTCAATACTCCCCATTGAGCTCAAAATGAGCTTACAAACATAATACTCCAAGTGCAATCCTAAAACACTCAAAGATGTCTACTACTTGGTCACTTGTATTGACATGTACCAAGTTTACCTCTCCATCCATAACTTTCTCTCTTTGATAAAGTGATAATGCACTTCAATATGTTTTGTTCTTACATGATAAACCAGGTCCTTTGCAAGCATAATGCTATTGATTTATCACAATACATGATAACTCCACCATCTATCCCAATCCATGTCACGTAGAAGTAGTCTCAGCCATATTTGCTCATAAGCTTCCAATGCTACTACACTCTTCTTTTGTGCTTGATAATGCCACTGTAGGTTGTTTCTTGCTACTCCAACTCACCATAGCTAAACCAAGTTAAAAGCATAGCCACTAATAGATCTTCTATCCATAACATTTCTTGTCCAGTCTACATCTACATATCCAAAAAAGATACACTTGATTCCTTTCTCATAGAACAAGCCATAACTCATTGTCTTTACATATCTCAACACTCTTCTTATTGCATCCAAGTGTGATTTGCATGGCTTTTGCATAAACTAGCTTATCACTTCAACCACATAGCTCAATTTATTGTGGTCAAGTAGATCAAACTACTAACCATCTTTCTAAACATAGTAATGTCTTCAACATACTATCTATCATTAGTCATCTTTACATTTTGATCCAAGGGTGTATTATACTAGGTCACATACAATCATCCCATACTTTTTCAACATCTCCAAAGAGCACCGCCTTTGCACCAACTAATTTCCATGGTGTGTCTATCACTTCAATCCCCAAGAAGTATTTCAATAGTCCAAGGCCCTTAATGTCAAACTCCTTTGTGTAAGCCAGGCTTTACTTTTGCAATCTCTTTCTCAAGAGTACATGTTACAAGGGTGTTATAATAAGATCATCAACATAGATGACCACAACCAACATATCATTTTATTAGAAGGTTTAACATAAAGATAGTAATCAGCCATATTCTGTTGGAAATTTATGCTACATAAAAACATGCTAATCCTCTCACATCAAGCTCTACTAGGTGCTTGTTTCAACCAATACAATGATTTCCTTAACTTGTGTACATAATTTGGAAACTTTGTGTCTACATATCCTTTTGGTTGCTCCACATATACTTCCTCTTCAAAAGTACCATTCCAAAAATCATTTTTAACATTCATCTGATACAAGTTCCAACCATAACTAGAAGCCAACTAATCAGATAGTGGTTACGTTGTTTTGCAACTGGATTAAATGTGATATCCTTTTGTAACTAGCCTTGCTGTGTACCTTTCAAGTGAGCCATCTGATTTGCATTTTACTTTATAAACCCACTTAGAGTCAATGGATTTGTTCCCATAAGGTAGCTCAACCAAATCAAAAGTCTTATTCCCCTTCAAACCATTGATTTCTTCTTCTATTGCCTTGCTCTAGTCTTTACCCTCTAATGCCTCAATAAAGCATGTAGGCTCTCAATGCTATACATACCAAACCATGTATGCATAATACATTTTTATGTACCTAAGATGCACTTGATGGTATCTCAACCACTCTTGCATGTGATGATACATACTTTCTTGTACTTCTTACACCTAGAGTTTTAATGTGAGGTATCCCAAACTCATAATCCAATGATTCATCTTTCTGAACTTTCACCAATAAGTTTTTTTCATTTTTTAGCTCTTTTTTGTGTCTTTCTCAATGAACCACATCGGCTCATACTTGCTCTACTTTCTCCATTGTCTTGTAGCCCAGATATATCCTCAACATGTTGAATTCCATGAGTATTATTTGTTGCAATTCATAAATACATCCTCACTGCTATCATAAACATCCATGCCAATTGCAACCTTAGGTTTGTACCATGACTCATACTCATTGAATCTCACATCCTTGCTTATGTAAGCCTCTCTAGTAGTAGGTCTTTCTTTTTAAATAATTAGGGACATACACATGATATACACAACCCTTGCTCCATGGCATTTAAAATCCGAGTTGACCCACATAAGGCACATCCACATCCAAGAACTTGAGTTGGTTCTCTTTGGTATTCCAAAGAAGACACACTTTGTTTCTAGATGGACTTGCAAGCAAAGGGATGTATAGAGACTTTTCCAACCCTTTTGTGATGTCTAATAGAAGTTTCCACAAGTAGATGGGCAAATTTGAGATTTGCATATATACATGGCACTGCATTTTGAGAGTATCTCTCCCAATCTTGACTAGTTACCAAAGCATGATGTAGATGAAGTTGAACCCCCATAAGTATTCTCCTTGGACCAATAGTTTTTGAGTGACCTCTCATTTATCGATGACTCCCTCAAAGAACCCCTTACCACCATGATAGATTTGGTCAACATTTGCATTGCCCTTGGGGATGGTGGTAAACCACATAGCTACATCCATGGCTCTTGGATGTCTTATAGTGAAAAATATTAGGACAAAAATTTGAGCATATTATTATATACCTTATAAACATTGAGAACCACCTTTTCGGTTGTCCCTTCCATCTTTCCTTATATGTTCCATTTGATGACTTCAACAAGGATTTTTGAAATGACTTGTAGAATGTCTTCGAGATGAAGGTTGTTACCTCTTCAATGTTGATGGGGTTCTCCTTCTTAGATTACGAATGTCTTTTCGCTTAGTGGAATTGTCATTGATGTCATTCACCTAAGCTTGATTGTGCTTTTGTTGTGTGATAGGATTGTTGCCTTGCTACTTTCTTACAATCCTTTGTTGTCCCTAATGGTTTCATCATCCACGATTACATCTTCTTGCACAAACTTGTGCATGTAGAAACGTTACTTATTTGTATGGAGATGTTTTGTGTTTTTAATGAGGCTTTAATGTTCAGTTAAGCAAGTATTATTAAGGACAATAGATCCCTAGACAACTTGCACATTTTTTGTTTGGAGAGATAATTGGAGGCTTGTGTAGTTTTGTTGTTTGAGAGCGTATTGGGTATTTATCCAAAGCCAACAAGCTGCGGCTATTTGGAGACCATTCTCTTATGGTCAGCCTGTTCCAAATAGCCGCGCATGGTATAGGACGGGGCCCATCGTCGAAGCAAGGGTGGCTGGCAACCCAAAGTTCGCATGAACAGACGTGGGCTTACATGAGATTCTCTCTCTCTCTCTCTCTCTCTCTCTCTCTCTCTATGTATCTTCGCGATTTGCTCTTTGTTTGCAGAAGCGGCCAGAGAGCTATCTATCGGTCGCCATGGGCCTTACCTTCTCCAAGCTCTTCCAGCGTCTCATTGCCAAGAAAGAGATGCGCATCCTCATGGTTGGCCTGGACGCTGCGGGCAAAACCACCATCCTTTACAAGCTCAAGCTTGGCGAGATTGTTACCACCATCCCTACCATTGGTACCGGTCCCCTTCTTTTCATTTCTACTTCTGTATCATCGTATGCGATCCAGGGTTTGGATCAACGCAACTTACAGAGAATATGGATTGTTTGTCTGCGTCCCAATATTGCAATGCAGACGATGATATTTTCTCCTTCTATGCTGTCTGTGACTCAGGGTTTTGGATCAAGCAAATAAAAGAGAATGTGGATTGTTTGGATCAGGCTAACCATAAGAGAATGTAGTTTGATTTGTGCCTGAGTATGTCAGATGATGTTGCCTTTGCACAGAATATCAGGCAGAGGGCAACCACCTTTGTGAACCTGTTTGTATGCGACAAACCGAAAGAGAACATTGGCAATTTCAGCGATTGCAAGAGACTTGAAAATGAAGTGGAACTTGGTGGTTGTAGGATATGATTTTGACAGGATATGGAAGCCTAGCATAGTGTTATGTGGTGGGTGCAGAGATGCAGCAAATATATCTCTAAACAACTAGAGATATATTTGCTGCATACAGAAAATCACAAGAAGTTTTTGACATTTTCCAATGTGGGAAAAGGGGCTCTTTTCCCTTGTTTTTTCGGTATAGTGTTCAAAATCATGAGCTTCTACTCTGGAGGCATCTCTTATCTAGCTAAGTAAGATCATGGACAGGGGGACTCCTAGCCCCTGCATGATGTGGGAATTATGGTGAGAGTTTGTCTAAAACTTCTTGTTTTGGTGGTTGTAAGATGACAGGATATGGAAGCCTAGAATGGTTTTTGACGTGGGTGCCATAGATGCATTCAAATATTGTGCAATTACCGATAGATTTTTCTGCATGCAGATAATGGATCTGCCAAATAAGCAGTGACTGTTCTTTTCACAGCTGCATGGCTTAACAACCTGAAATGAGACTTTGAACAAGCAGCAACAGAATAGAAACCATTTCTGATATCTTTGGCAAGTGCATGTCTAGATGGTGAGTTGTAGCTCCCAAAGAATTCAAGTGACAACATGTCTATTGAAAGCATCTTGATGAACCCTACATACAAAAGAACGAAAGACTTGTAGGACAGGAAATGAACCCGAAGTCTTTCTTTGTTTAACAGAAATGGCACACAAACAGCTTTGGGGATCCTATGTTCCTTTTTTGGGGTCTTATTACACCTTCCCTAATGCTGTAGTGAACTTCTTTATCTGATTGTGAAAATGCATTGAGAAAAGGTTTGACTCAGCTTCTCTGTCATTTTTATGCCATTCTTTGACTTGTAATTTAGCGATTTCAAAAGAAACTCATTGGGCCTCATTTTCATTTTTAAGGTCTATTGTCCATCAAAAAGCCTGGTTCAAGGTGCTGGCTTTTGACTGAAAAATTCTATATTGCTTCCTTGTGAGTTGTTGTCTAGGGCCACTATCTTTTTGGTCTAAGTATCTTGTTTTGAATGGTGTTGTTTTGGCTGTTGAGAAACTCATATACCTTCCTAATGTTGTTTCTTCAAAATGAAGGCTTTGTTGAGAAACCACTTCTTGAGCTCACACATTTCCTTTAGGGTTTCGCACTGATAGCCCCAAAAAAGGCTGGTGTCCACATTTTTGGCCACTTTTTCAGTGGGCGCCCACACAGGGATGCTCCACCCTAGACAGTTTATGCCTATAAATAGGCAGTCAATTTATTCATTACAGCCTCTCTCTCTTCAGTCATTCTTGACCACCGTCTTCGGTCACCACCACCACTTCCCTTCTCTCACTAGCCCCTTCCACTGCCCTCACACCCCTTCAAGAGGACATTGTGGTTCACGGCTCATGGTTGCCTTCACCCTTCCTCTATTGCTTCAGGCGCCCTGTTTCAGCATCAAGCTTTGCATTTGGAGCATCTTCCACTTGGCGTCACCATCATCTACTTGGGTCAGCACCCTTCTCCTTCAGGCTCCACCTTCACCGACATTTTTCAGTGTGGAAACCTTCTCCTTGCCTAGCATCATCATCTCCAGCTTGGCATTAGTATCCTAGCCTCTGGTGACAGTCTCCATCACGTGGCGTTACTTGTCTCTCACAGGGGCTGCTGGGACTTGCGTTTTTGCAGCTTGGCACCTCCTCCATCACCTGATGTCACTCGTGTCCCAGGGGGGCCTGCCGCAACCTGCATTTTCGTTTTTATAGATTGGCTTCTCCTCCATCACCTAGCATCACTAGTCTATCCACAGAAGTTGGTGGGACGTGCTTTTTTGTAGTCCATCTCATTCTCCATTTGGCATCATCATTATCCATTTGGCGCAAGCATCTAGGTTGCTCTCCCTGCATTTGACAACTCCAACACTTTGGGATTTGCATTTTGTTGCCCAGGTTACTCCGCGGCATCAAAGGACTATGGTTTGCTCCCTCGACAGCCGCCGATGATCATCTTGCACATCTCCGACGGCATCAAAGGATTGCGCTTCTCACTCCCTCGACAACTGTCTTTCACCTTCCAGTGATTACTTCGATAGTCCACTGCTCGGAGGATTGTGTTTTCCTCCTTTCATTGTGCAGATTTCGCACAAGTGTTGCCACTTGATTCATACAGGACAGTGCAGTTATCTTTTGAGCTTCGGCTCCATTGTATCAACTTTTCTTCTCATAGCATGATTCAATGCATCATCACCGTGTTCTTGTGTTTTTGAGTTTCTTGTTAGCAATTAGTCAACTCAGGTATGAGTCTTCGCTGTAGAGGCTGTGGCATTTCATGTAGTATTTTTATGGTGCCCTTTTTAGGGTTGGGGAGCATCTAATGCTAGCCGACCAGCATTAAATGTTGGCCGATTGCATTTATTGCTCCCCCCATTTTATGTCTATATATTGCTGGGCTCCTCCTCCTCTTTGTGTACTTTAGTCTCATCACTTGTGGATTCTTCAGGGGAGAGAGGAGCCGGTGCCAGGGTGCCCACACAACCAGTGATTCACTGTTGTATGATGCTATCTCGTGTTCGATATGGATTCCGTTTCTCGAGCATACATCTGAGTTTTCATTTGTATTTGTGTTCATTCATTCTTTCTCTTATCCTGTGTTTCAGCAGTTTATTTCAGCATGTTGTTTATGCTTCCATTGCTGCACCACTTCTGACATGGTATTAGATTTCAGGATTTGTGTTTCTGCTGTGTTTTTTTGCTGATTTCAGGACTGTTTTCCCTCTTGTTGATCAAGCACTGCTGCTCCAATCAAGCGACCAGTTTTGCCTGCGTTTTTTGCTGACATCAGCATCCGTACAGCCTGCACTTCCATTTCAGCTTGCATTTTGGTGTTTCTGCATCTCCTCCTGGCTGGGGCGCTTACATCATCAGGCCGTTTTTGCTGTTTTTGACTGATTTCTTGACTTTTTACAGCAGCTTTTGTCTTATTTTGATCAGATTTTAGAATATATTGCTTGTGAACTTTTGCTTTTTGCAGTCCGTGCTTGTGGTTTGGTTGTGTTCCCTCTCTCAATCCCTTTTTTTCTCTACTTTTTTTTCTAAATCCTCTCCAAATGGCTCCTCCATGCACATCCACTGATGACAAGCTCCATGGACCTGATTATTATACGTGGAGTGGAGTGATGAAGGCTTGGTTTATTCAGAAGTGGTTATGGTACGTGATTGGCAGAGCTGTCGCACGTCCTCGACAACCTTCTCCTATTCCATCAGATTTTGATGAAGACAACCATGAGGAGGCAGTGCTTACATGGGATTCGGATGATGCCCATGCTTATTCGGCATTACTTCGGTGTATTGCCAAAGAAGTCCTACCGGCGGTCACCTCTTGTACGACAACTTCAGACGTATGGTCGAAGTTATAGTTGATGTACGAGGCTCCTTCCACCATGAGGGTTGTTACTCTCTATGGCTAGCTCCATGAAGTGAAGTTTGAACCCAAGGATGCGATCCAATCATTCCTACTTTGAGTCATCCAACTCCAGGACCAGCTTCACACTATGCAGTATGCCCTCTTAGAGGCACATCTTGTTGGTACGGTACTCTACAAGCTTCCTCGGGAGTTTGATGGCGTGACGAATGCCTTACGGGCGCATACATCTATCACTTCTGTCAGTTTTCTTCATATGTCCTCAATGCTACTTGAGCATGAGGCTACTTTGCGATTACAGGGAAGGCTTCCATCACATTATGGAGGTTCAGGTGAGGCTCTTGCAGCTTCAGAGCGGGGTTCGAAGATGAAGAAGTCGAAGGCCAAGTGTTACCACTGTAGCAAGAAGGGTCATTTAAGGAAGGACTGCAAAGAGTTAGCGGCTTCTAGGAAGAAAAAGGAGTAGAAGACGAAGCGGAATGTGGACTTCTTTGACAAGTCATCCTCTGCCTCAGATTTGGATTCCGATCCTCCAGCCAAGGCGAAGTCCAAGGCACGAAAGGGCTCCTCTTCTTTGGATCGTGGGAAGGGCTTGGTGGCCCCTTCCTTAGCTGCTTTATAGTGGTGGTGATGAGGACATCCCTCACGACTCTCCAGTGCCAGAGAGGGAGTGTGAGAGTGGTGAGATGGGGCAGCTGTGCCTCATCTATATGTCTATGCAGATGCACAGGATCTAGAGAGGGGCATCCCTGATGCATTGACCGAAGTCTGGCAGGGATAAATCTTGGAGCTGGGATTGACATCTAGGTTTATGATGGGTTGATTACTTGACAAAGAGCGGAAGGCTTTCGTCTGGAGCTCACATGAGGGGACAATTTGGCAGTTTTGGCCGAAGGCAGGGATTCCATGGTCACATGTTCCGAGACATGTTTGGCAAATTGATCTTGTATGTCCTGAGTGACATCGGTGACATAACATAGAGAGAGTTGCTATGATTCTTCTCTATTTTCAGGTGGTGCTGTTATGATCGCATCGATGTCAGATACTCTCAAAGGCATCTTGGTGGTGGGCTAGCCACTCATTGCTTGGATATCCATGGTTCTTTTGGTGGTCCTATGTTGTATCGTTTATGATTCCCCATCATTGTACTATTGTATTGTATGAGCTCACCCCTGATTTGAGAGAGGGTGTTAGCAGATTAGTCAGCTCAAGTGTGAGTCTGTGCTGCAGAGGCTGTGGCATTTCATGTAGTATTTTTTTGGCATTTTCTGGTGCCTTTTTTAGGGCTGGGGAGCATTTAATGCTGGCCAACCAGCATTAAATGCTGGCCGACTGCATTTATTGCTCCCCCCATTTTATGCCTATATATTGCTAGTCTCCTCCTCCTCTTTGTGTACTTCAATCATCACTTGTGGATTCTTCAGGGGAGAGAGAAGCCGGTGCCAGGGTGCCCACACAGCTAGTGATTCACTATTGTATGCTGTTGTCTCATGTTCAATATGGATTCCGTTTCCTGAGCATACATGTGAGTTCTCATCTATATTCGTGTTCATTCATTCTTTCTCTTGTCTTGTGTTTCAGCAGTTTATTTCAGCATGTTTTTTATGCTTCCATTGCTGCACCACTTCTGACATTTCTCTCCTCTCTTAGTGTTTGCTGTATGCACTTTGTGTCACTCTCCACAAACCCTACTGTCTTGCATCGTCACTTATTTGGACATGGTATCAGAGCATACTTGTTATTTTTGACAGGCTTGCCATTGAAATTTCGAGTTGGTAATTCATTTCTGGTGTTTGTAGTATGTTTTTTTCAGTCATGTCTTTTTAACTCATTAGAAGATTTTCCCTTGGTTTTGACCTAATTTTGCTTATTACTATCAAAGCAGAAACTTACTTTGATTAGTAATACACTACACATTTTGGAATTAGAAATAGAGGTTTAATGATGTTGTGGGACTACTACTCTCTTTGAAGTAGAGCGAAGTCATTATAAGTTCTTCATTTTCTTAGTTGAAGGTGCTTGGTTTGTTTTGATGGTTGCTATATATCTGTCTTACAGGGTTCAATGTAGAAACGGTGGAGTATAAGAACATAAGTTTCACAGTTTGGGATGTGGGTGGCCAGGATAAGGTGGACTATTTCTTTTCCTTTCAGCATGGTAATACCAAGTAAACGACTTACAGATTTAATCAATCCAATGCCAAACCTTAATGAGTAGTTCTGTGTAACAGATTAGACCACTTTGGAGGCACTATTTTCAAAATACACAAGGCCTCATATTTGTGATAGATAGTAATGACAGAGACCGTATAGTGGAGGCGCGCGATGAGCTTCATAGAATGCTGAATGAGGTGAGATGTCAAGATGGCCAGTCCAGGTTTATTTATCCAAACTCTTGATGTTGTTTATATGGGGTTTGTCTTGTACCAAAAATTTCAAACATATCTCAAAAATTGCGTGTAGCTACAATTGATGACCTTTTTCTTTGTAATTATCTTCTAGGGGTGCTTGCTAATATAGTTTCTAAGAGGCTTCTTATGTGTCCTTGACAGCTCTGAATATAGCTTGAATGGAGAACATTTAATGCCAGAAATTTGTGATGAAGCTTAGCTATAATGTCACCGATCTACATAAAGAATAAGGAAAATAAGTGGGAGGCAGTATTAACTCTTCATTTTTGTGTTCATTCAGTGTGGAGGAGTCATCCATAGAACTTTTCTAGCTTCAACCTCATGTGATTTGCAATCAGAAATGTTTTGATCAGTTGATGCACCATTTACTTCTGCAATGCATGAACACTCTACTGAATGCAAATGTGAATGGCTGCCAACAGCATATTGGTGCTGCACTCCACCTCCACTTCTGAATACACCTATTTTCCTGTCAGGTTAGGTCTCCACGAACTAGCTGCTGTCTGGAAACAGACCAGGCTGACCAGCAAACAGCAAAAAACACAAATAGTCTCCTCCACTTCTTCAAGAAAGAATTGCTCCATTATGCTAGGCCTTGGGTGCTCTAATACCGTGTCAAACATGCTCTCAGACCATGTTAGAAATGCGCAGCATTGCACCATTCTGTTGTGGCATAGGATCTCTAGAGATGAGGCATGAAGGCACTGAGCAAAAAATGCAGCCGTATAAATGACGAAAGCTGAGATATAGTGGACAGCTCCTAAGTGCGGTGCTCGAGCATGTCAGTTAGGGTGTTGAAGAGTGGGGAATTCACTGGTGGATGAGGGCCAAGCAGCCATAAAACAATGAGGTGAGGGTGTCCTGTATAGGCGTACACACATACATGAGATGAGAAATATGGCAGGCACAAAGTGGCTGCCCAAAAGGTGCATAGATCCCTAAGAAAGTGGACAGAGCTTCTAATGTCTTCTGCTGATTTACAAGCAGGAGAAAACACACATGTATAGAAATGAGAAAAATGTGGCAAGCCCAAATTGGCTGCCCAAAAAGTGTGTATGAACAGAGCTTCTAATGTCCTCTATGAGTGGCTGTCCTACAAGCAGGAGATGACCAAACTGCTAATACTGTGTATACTGTTAAAGCATACTTTGAAAGTATTCTCTTTTGCTGCCTATTCTCTGACCTCTCTTCTTTGAGTACTAGAGTTGTGTTAGAGTCAGCCAGTGTGACAGAGGATGTGAGTTTGGTTAATTCGAAGAAGCTAATTCTAGATCAGGTCCAAAACTTGCAGCATGCCTTTGTCCTAAGTGCTTTGTGATGTTAGCATATCTGAATCCCCTTTTTATGGCAGAGTGAAAGAAGTTTTGAGGTTTAGTTTACCTCACCTGGAAGCCAATCTTCTAAGTTGGTCTACTTGAGGGCTCCCTTCTACACAATATCATCAATGCATCATAGGCAAGTTCCTTTATGCCAGCGAGTGCTCTGTGCCCTCTTGCCATCCTTTCTTTGGACAAAGTTCTAGATAGGCATGTTGTTTGTGATATCCCTGGTGACAAAGCATTAGCATGTGACATCATCCACAGGGGTTTCTTGAAATGCGTTTGACTGGCAGTAATGTGAAACTAAAATGCTTCTGGAAACAGTGCATGCGCTGAAATAACATCTGGATGAAGTGTTTTTCTGAAGTCCAAAAAGGATCTGTAGGCAATAGAAGCTCCTTACTTATCACAGTCAGGGTATAACAGAGCTTTGCAGACATAAGTAGGTTCTGTCTTGAGATTCCATGTCAATGATTGTCTATAAAGAATTGCAGATGTAGCCTTGTACAGTACCTGCATGACTGCTGAACTCTTCATAATTTGTAGTATTTATTGGAGTTTTCTGAGTTCTGATTGAGTATCCTGTCCATCTGTAGGATGAGCTACGGGATGCTGTACTTCTTTTGTTTGCCAACAAGCAGGATCTTCCTAATGCAATGAATGCTGCAGAGATTACGGATAAGCTCGGACTGCATTCTCTGCGACAGCGACATTGGTAAGCGCTGTCTGACCTGGAGCTGATAAATCTTCTCTAGATCTTCTGCTATGCAAGGAATTATGGAGCAACTCACAATCATCTAAATTACATTATGTCTCAACTTAGTAGTTGGCAGTTTGGCAAATTTGTTTTCATTAAATATCAGGAGAAAAATCACAGCTTTGCTGATTCAGGACCATTTTAGAGTTCTCAATCTTCCCCTGTTGACTCGTGAAATGTAAAACTGGCAGTAAGACTAGTGCACTAACTTGTGACAATGCAAGCAGGGGCTACAATGTAGATCTACACTAAGATAGACAGGGAAACTGACTTTTGATTGATTAAGGGCTAAATCAAGAGAATAATTACATTGTCTCGGTTGAATTAATACATTTCACTGGATCCAAGTTATAAAGTGACTATATATAACATGTATAGCATTACAAGATTGTGAAACAGCTCTTTGACTGGATTCGACAAAAATCTTGCTAGCACTTAATATGCTTCAATCTCATCTCTACAAGTCAGCCTAAGGCAAAATAATCAATTAGAATTCAATATGGGTGCGATCGATTTTACTTGGTCAAAATGACCTCTGTTGATCTAATAATGCTACTTTGTCAGGCATTTATAACTTGAGTTTGAGGTGCAAATAATAGCATGATTAAGTATCTGGTCTTTGCTCAAAAGTCATGGATCCATGCTGCTTTAGTATGGTTACAAGTGCTTATTCTTGCTCATATGGTTATTATTATATTCATGTCCTTTTGAACAGCTCGAAACAATGGTGTACAAATTGAGTATCAATTTTTTGTCAGGTACATTCAGAGCACGTGTGCAACCTCTGGAGAAGGCCTGTATGAAGGCTTGGATTGGTTGTCAAGCAACATTGCTAGCAAGGTGAATAGTGTTTTTGAAGATAGTGTTTCAGAGAGAAAAGCCAGTAACTTTCTCATACTTTACAGAATGATGCTATCAAATCCTTCATAAAGGTCTGAATTTGTGTTTTCATTGACCAAATGACATTAACATCTGTTATCTGCAGGCATGAGAATGAATATGCATTTTATGTGCTGAAATGGGCTCACCATCATTGGAGTAGTGTCCATGCCTTGTTTGAAACCAGTGATTGTACAGATCACTCTGCAATCAATAATACACTTTACAGGTTGTTCACAGCATGTTTCTTTTTGTTGAAAGACTAAAATAAACACTTTGATTGTGTCATTGTAAAGTGTAAACATGCTGGCAATATATAAGATGATGAAGGAGCGGTCTACTTTCAGTTGCACATGCGATGCCTTCATGTAATACTAGGGTAAAGGGGTCAGTCACTTGGCACCTTGCTAATAGTATGGCTACATCACCCCAATCTTGAACCATGTGCAGTTGAATTAAAAATGCGAGTTTAAAAATATGCTTTAAAGGATAAAGGTGATTGGCCAAGACAACATTTTGAGACATCTAATGTTTTGTTATTAGTTATATCTTGCCATATCTGTTTATAGCTAATACTGAGCATGTTCATTCCTCTAATCCATGCCTTGATTCCAAGTGTTTGACAAACTTGTGAAATCAGAAGAGGTCAGGTTGGCTTGCCATAATAGCACAGTTTTCTTTTTGTGCTAATGGCTCCATGAAGTGGATTGTAACTAAACACTTTGGTGGTTGTCTTTTTGTCTTAAACGCCTTTAAGGCGTCTAAAAGGAAGAGTGGTTTGGTGGTGAATGTATAAAAAACAAAGCTAATGGCTGTGCGCACCAAGCAATTAAAGACCCCACCAAAAGTACATTATGCGGGATAGTCTATAGAGGTAGTATCTACTTTCAAATACTTGGGGACTGAGATACTTGTAGACCATAGATGGCATACATGTGTGGACTGGCGATTAGCGGCAGGGAAAAGCAAGTATTGTCATTTTGAAAACGATTGTAACCGTACATATACTAAATGTTGAAAAAATACGTTGTATGATTTTTGATGCATATGTTCTAAAAATGGTATTATATGGAGTGGAAGTATGGGGGGGAGTATCTCCTCATCTGTATGGAATGACATTGAGAAGCTGCAAAAAGCTTTTATTCGTAGACATTTGAGCATCAAAAGCACCATACCATATGTACTTATGCTTTTGGAAACTGGCCGTCGGCCAATTGAGATACATGCTATGATCGAGTATTGAGAGATGCCACACGAGTGTGTTAGATGGATGATAGTAGACTCTTCAAATGGGCATGGGATGCTAGTACACGCCTATAGAAAATATGAAAAAATAAAGTGCTTTCAACAGTATGGGTGCTAGATATGTGAAAATGGTTTAAAAGGTGGGGAGTGGATAGATATCTAGATATGGCATCCAAAGATATATGTAGGGATACATTTGGATCATACCTCTTACGAGCCTATCAAGCAAGATATCAAAGCAAGGAGCAAATGGCAAACTTGGTTATTACATCATGCATATCTATCCTTTATGTTGGGAATTCTACATGCAAGCAGAGGTACACACGCAGTCATACATAGCCAACCCGCTCTCAGTGGTATTTAGACGGAGTATTGCACGACTTCGAACTCGATCACACACTTTATTGATCGAGACAGGTGTATGGAGTGGACATGCAAGAGAGACGAGGTTATGTAAGTTGTGTGAACTACAAAGTGTAGAATCAGAGGAGCACATGATTATGACATGCCCAACATATGTACACATATGGGGGCTGACTTTGATATCCTTTTACAGGGACTACTTCACCAGTTTCTAACCACTACTCTTATATTGAAGCTAGGGCTTTTATCACCCACATGTTACGCTTTCGGGAGAACCATGCTGCATAGATCGTTCTTTCACCGTGGCTATCATTTCTTACCACGAGGGAGGAGAATCATTGTATATCTAGAAAGGTCCCATGGGACATAATTTGGCCTTCCGTGGACGATAATAAACTACTCTACTCTACTCTCTCTCTCTCTCTCTCTCTCTCTCTTTAACTTTTATATGCTAATGCAAATATGAACCTCCTATATATGGAGCTAGGAATGTTTTGCAAAACCACAACTAAAATTACACTCGTATTGATGAGTATAATACTCTTATACAATGTAAAACTTAATTGAAGTTTTGATGCATTTTTCATATACAATGTAAAACTTAATTGAAGTTTTGATGCATTTTTCATGTGTTACATGTATAAAATTCCAATACAAAGTAAAATGGAAAAACCATTGCACTAAATTGTGTCGTCTAAGAGAGTACAACATTTTGAGTTGTCCAATTTTGTCATGGTGAGTCATACTCAAGAGAATAATTAAATCTAACATTCATCTTAAAGATTTCTTAATTTTGTAATTTCAGGTTATTTTGTAGTTTTTAATATCTTCCCCATGGTTGCAAGATGGATATATCATATAGAGATGTCCTTGTGACTTTTTGCTCTTAAATTTTAGCACATTTGCTTTATTGTAACGCATAAAGATTGCATACATATCGATTATCCACACACATGAACTCTCAAAAGAATTGACCATCATATCCTCTTTTGCATTCGAAACAACAAAACATACATGTTGACAGCTTAAGGGAGGACCTACAACAATATAAATGACCAATGTTGATAAATCTTGGTTGGCCTTGGCTAAGGCCATTTTAATGAACATGTGCAAATTCAAAAAGTGTGGATGTCCTTGAAAGATTGTTGTTCAATGCCACCCTAGGTGAGAAGCATGTTGTCATGGTTGTGCATGGGCAATATGAGAGCTATATCCTAGGATCAACATTGATGGCTTCTTATCGCTTCTTTGTGTACCTGTGAATTGCTTTGATTAGAGAAGTCATTTCAAGCACTTGTATAGAAAGCCTTATTTTGAAGGAGCACTTCCACATCTCCATGAGATTCTCTCCATCATTGATATAGCCCATGAGGGTCCATGTCCCCGTGATTTGAGGTCTAGTGGTAGATACAGTTGCTCGTTCTAGCTTGGATGAGTTAAGTTGCCAACTTGAAGATAAAGCCATGTTAGGTCTTGGACAAGATTGTAGTGGGGATACATTTATATAATATTATTGCAACTAAGGATGGTTTGGTCAAGATGTGTGTTGCTTGTGATGGTCTTTATGGGAAGGTGGTTCCTAGAAAAATTGACATTTTAATGAGAGGTAGCATTTAATAAATATAGTTTAATGTGATGGCAACACTGCTTGGGAATGACAAGCCCATGTCCAAATCTTTGTTTAAGGAAGGGTATGGTCTTTTAATTGTTGTGCATATGCACAAAATAGGTATATTGAGAAAGAAGGATTGAAGTGGATGTAGCTTTGATTGTGTCTTTTTCTCATATTGTTGCACCAAGATATCACTAGTTGATCACTATGCTTGCTTTCCCAAGCTTGCCATGATACATTGCCCTTGACATGGAGACATGATTGAGAGATTTGATCACATTCCTTTCAGGTTCCACATGTTGAGTTATGTAGTGTGATGTGGCTTGAATACTTCCAATCATCATTTGATATTGCACATTTGGTATGATGATGACAATTACTTCTTGTGCTTTGTCATATCTCTAAGCAATGATCATGCACTTTCAAGCGTATACCACTCAAGGTAGCCAATTGTTCTAATCAATACTTGTAAATGCCATTGCATGTATAAAAGCTTCTTGCTTCCAAGTTTAACATTTGTTATAAGGGTGTAGATATGAAACTTAGTGTATTAGAGAGAACTATACTATTATCTTGGTTACTATGATTAAATGCCAAATGTAAAGGATGACTTGATGTTATATGGTTTATTGAAATCATGCACGTTTGTATTAAAGTTTGAGGGGTGGCACAAATTTTCTTGTGTAATGTATTGACCTTATCATAGAGTACATGCAATTTGACTTCCATTTAGAGATTTGAGTAGAGGTAGTACACAAATTGACTTGTCACTAGTAGAGACTTGTAGTTCTCTCATGTTTTAGTCCCTTTAGCATTTGTAGTGAGTTTGTAGTTGAGGTCTCACTTAAGCCCTCTTTGAATCTCTCTCTCTAGGTTCTATGTAGCTTGTCTCCTAGAAGAATACTATAGATCTCTCTACAAAGAGGAATAGGACAGTAGCTAAGGAAAGTACATTTTTGAGAAAGCTTCTCAAAGGTTTGCTAGTTTCAAAAGGTAGCAAGCTTGTGTTGCCAAGGTGGATGTATATCTAGAGATAGTAGTAATGGTTGCCATCCATTTGGGACTTCAAATTGTGCAACCAATATAATTTCTAGATCAATGGCTTAAATGAAACTAACACTGCTGAGTTTCTAAAGGTATTGAAGATAATGTATCATTCAATATTGTGTTGAAATGCATGGATCTAGAGCATGGCTATGGCGGATGGAACACAAAGACAATGTTCATGATAACATAGATTAGATAGACCAATTGTTACTCAAGTGAATTAGGTTCCAAGATAGGAGCTTGGACTCATAAACACAAACTTGAGTATGACACTGACTATGATTGAAAGGACAAAGTATAGTTATATTCCATCCTTGAATGATAAGAAGGTACATCACTTTATAGGCTCATGATGGTTCCCTTTTTCTCCACTATGCATATGGGATTCAGGACGTCTCTTTTTGGAGCATACATAATTTGTCATTTCTCAATACCCCCTCTCAAATGATGAGTCTCTACCCTTGCTAGATTTTGCACCCCCTCCATATGATGTCATGGCTCGAGAGATTAGCTCTTTGGCAATCTAGTCAAGCTAAGACTTGGAACTTTACATTTTGGTAAGGGTTCTTACATCCACTATGGGAAATCATAAGATCTTCAAAACAATCTGTCAGAGTTATTGTTGATGGTGGAAGCATCTTCTTCTTCTTCTCTTTCATTCATAAACTAATTATGGTGGTTATAATTCTGCACATGTTGTGCTCTTTTACAGTGAAAACATTCACTGGCTATATGGCCAATCTTACCACAATAATGACATGTCATTCGATCTTTATTATTAGAGTTGAATCCTCGGCCTCTTGCTCCAACAGATCCTTTGGTGTTGTATAAGATATTTTCCCTAGATGATGGGACACCATCTTTTGCATTCTTGTTCTTCAGTTTATTCTCTTCATCAAGAAGAGAGTGCTTAATATCTTTCTGTGAAAAATTAGGTACATTGTTGAGAGTAGAGACATGATTTTCATAAAGATCTTGGTTTACACTAGCAAGGAGTATAGCAATGGCTTCATCTTTATCTATTATTTTTTTCAAAGTGACAAGTTGAGTTTTTAGACTTTTGAATTTATTAATATGCATAGTCATTGAAGTGTTGTTTTTTATGTCAAGCTTATAGAACTGCATTAACAACTTGAACTTAGAGTTTTTGGCTTGACTTCCAAAGATCTTGTCAAGCTCATCCCAAGTCTTTTTAGCATCTCTGATGCCAAAGATATGGTGCAATATATCATTAGATAGTTTCTAGGCAATGATGCCTGGAGCATTGTTGTTCATATTTTTCCACTCCTTTTCTTGAGCTAGTCTTCTTCAATGATCCCGTCTTCATCATCTTCCTTCTTGCTATCTGCATCATCCTCAAACAGGTCACACAAGTCCTTTCACATAAGGTGGCACATGGTCTTCTTCTTCCAATCATGAAAGCCTTCTCCATTGAACTTGGTTATTTGTTTGAGTTCTGCCATGTTGATGAGCTTCAAACACATGAGATAATACCAAAAAGTGAGTTGCCCAAGAACACAAGTAGATTAGTGCCAAATAACACTAGTTGAGTATCAATAGATACTATGCTTGAAGATTTGAGATCTTTATGTTGAGCTTGATGTTTTCTGTAAATTCTTCTCTTCTTTCTAGAAATAAACTTCTTGAAAACTGACTGAATCACCAAATCAAAGTTGCAGGAAATTCCTTGAGCTAAGAGAGATGTGAAAATGAAGTGAAAAGAAAGCTTGAAGTGAAATGGATATGGAGTCTTGGTCTTCTCTTGAATCTTTGTGGATGACTTCTCAGCTTACTCGGGCACTTCCAGATTTGTAGTAAACTTCAGAGAGTGTAGCTCAATGATTAAAATCAATGTTGATAGCTTCAATGATAAGAACCTGTGAAAAATATCAAGCTTTGAAGGTTTGGCTATGGATTCTTTAGGGTTTTTGTCAGACCCGACTGGTTTTTTGGTCAGAGCAGCCTATAGAGGCAACCATTTGATGAATCCTTTGATGGAGAATAAGCTCATTAGCCAATCTTCAATTTTCCTATGGTCACAGGGAGGATCACGGCCTGTGTGCACAGTAGCAGCAATATGATCAGAGGAGGCGTAGATTTGAACAACGAGCTGGAAAATTCGTAATGCCGAGTAGGGAAGAGGCCAATGTCGCAGTTTGATGTGCTGGCCTGAGGCACCCTGAGTAGGATAATATTTTTCCAGTTCAATGTATGAGTTGTCTCCTCTTCTTTAGCTAGATCCAGGGCCTCCAAGCAGGAAGGGTGTTGCTGATTGGCTATGGATGCCATAGAAGATCAAGTGAAGATAGAGGTGAAAGATAAGACCTTCGACTAGACTTGAGTTGAGCAATGATGAAGAGAAGCTGGTAGAGCAGAGAAGGGAGGAGAGCAAAGCTAACCAATGCTCACCATGGCTCTAATACCATGTTGAAATGCATGGATCTAGAGCATGGCTATGGCGGATGGAACACAAAGACAATGTTCATGATAACATAGATTAGATAGACCAACTGCTACTCAAGTGAATTAGATTCCAAGATGGAAGCTTGGACTTATAAACACAATCTTGAGTATGACACTGTCTATGAGTGAATGGACAAAGTACATTTGTATTCCATCCTTGAATGATAAGAAGGTACATCACTTTATAGGCTCATGATGGTTCCCTTTTTCTTCACTATGCATATGGGATTGCATATGGGATTTAGGACATCTCTTTTTGGAGCATACATTATTTGTCATTTCTTAACATATTGTGTCGAGCAATAAGGTGGACATGGATGTGGCATGTATATATGTAGCATAAATGAAAGGTGCAAGGCATTGAGGTCAATTGGGATTATTTCAACACTTATCAAGATGTCATTAAGGTTATTACTTATAATCTCATACTTGATAAAGGTGGGGATGGGTATACATTGATCAAAAAGGAAAAATCAAAGCTAGTGGATATTGTGGAAACATTTGATTAGTATTGGGTATTTTTGAGAGTTGAAAATATAAAGATGCATGTCCCTCTATATAAATACTAATAGAATCGATAGGAGGTGATCAAAGAACATGGAATTTGCAAGATTATCCCCATACCACTTGAGAATCGTATCCATTTTGCTTATATAAATGTGATTATAGAACTGAAAAAAACCTCCCTTTTCATGCTTAGGATGGACTACATTGTTCTAAGCTACATGATCTCTATAATATTGCCACAAAGTTTAACTAAATTTTCATTTGTGGTATGTGCATGCTGTCATGACGCTGTGCGTGTCCACCACTACCGAAGTCACTTTGGAGTGTCTTGATTGTCGAAATGAGCGGGATCTAGAGCATGGCTATGGCAACTTGTAGGCATAGAGTGAACTCATGATGATAGAGACATAGACACTGTTTGTTACACAAGTGAATTAGGTTCCAAGATGAAAGCTTGGACTCATAAACACAATCTTGTGTATGACTGACAATGACAAGACACTTAACTAAAAGTACAAAGCATCATGACATTGTATTCATTCCATATGAAAAGTGGTAGTCAAGTACAATGCTTTATGGTTGTTGGATGGGTAGCAGTCTTCCCTATCTGTGCATATGGGATTACTGCAGCCTGCATGTCCTAAGCCCAGACTGCCTCATACAAAGAGGCTACATTAGGTGTGATTGCAAATATCTCAACACCCCTCCTCAATCACAACCAGAAAGTACAAAGTGTGTAGAGGCTTTAGTGAAAGTAACACCCGCAAAGTGTGGGCATACCAAAAACATGGAAAAACACCAGAGGTTGTTGTAGAAAAGGCTAAGTGTGGGTACCACAAACATGATGGTCATCCAGAGGCTGTAACAGGGGCCTTACAGAGGCTGTAGTACAAGGCTACATGAGGAGTTTTACATGCTTATGATAAAGACATTTGGGCTAGACATTACAAGGCTAAAGAAGTTGGTAAAAAATTGGATCAAGGACCAGTAGGCCCTTGCAGTTTTCAGCATTACTCTTGACATAGATCTTCAATTCATTGTAGGTCTTCTTGTCGGAGTAGTCCAGCTTGCTCTTCACTTTGCTTGCTGCTGTCGTCGCGTTAAGAGTTGAAGGTCTACCACTGGGGCTTTTAGTGCAGAAGAAGAGTTTAGGATTCAAGATTCGGAAATGAAAAAATGGATTGGGTTTTAATAAGATTCAGGGTTTAGAAATGATTTAGGTACGGAAGGGGAATTCAAGCCTTCTCACTTTGTACTTAGCATACATGAACAGAAGGATTAAGACTAACTTGAATACATCAAATGCTTAAGGATACATACATCATTTCATAAAGGATATTTTCAGATTTCCAATTCATTTATGAATGTCAAATGCAAGCTCTAATGGCATCTAATTCATGTACAAAGATGGATCTCAATCATTTGGGTCAAGTATATTGTTGCTAGAATCAAATGCATCCAAGATTTGGGCCAAAGATACATGAAATGGATTGAAAAAGAATAATTTTAGCTTCAACCCTGTTTTAAAACAGAAAATTCCAGCCCATAATCAAGTTCAAAATGAGTACATAAACTCAAGAAAAAGCACTCTTGATCATCTATGAACAATGTCTTGAAGAAAAGAGGTCATTTTTCTCCATTACAACCATAAAAAACCCATGTTTGCTCATTAAAATAGATCATAACAGTGGGCTGCCCTGTTTATGACTGGTTATTACAGCCCATAACAGTCCATAAGTCTTCAATATCCTCACCTTTTGCTTGCCCCAAAGTCACTCAAGCACTTGGGCACAAGTCGGGCTTCATTGGACCAAGAATAAGGTAGAGAAGATGAGAGAAGTCGTGCATAAGAGCATGTTGAATACTCTTCTCTCAGTTTTCCCCTCTTTTATAGACAGTTTCAGCATGTATTTTTTGTCAGACCAAAGAGGTAGAGGAGTGGAGCTCTCACCATGTTTACATCTTCAGTAGTTGGACCTGTTCTTCTCAGCTCCAGCTTTCTTCCAGTTTCCCTCAGACAGTGCAGCCCGCATTTTTCGCCGAAAAACGCGGGCTGCTCTCTGCTCAATCCCTGGTCACTTTTTGACCAGGCTAGGTCACTTGCTGGTCACCTAAGTCAGTTACTTCTGGTCCTATGTGGACCTAGTGGACTTTTGACAGTTTTTGGCATTATTTTTGGGTTCTGACCATATTTTTGTACCTGAATTAATGTGATTTATCTAGCAGAGTGTCAATTACTTCCAGATGTCCAAGTTATAGGTTTCCATAGACTTATTTTTCATAAATGTACATGGTTTAACTGCAAATTATATGCTAAATACAAAAGAACTTGTATAACTAAGGTGGTTATTGGATAATGATGCCTAAATTTTGTATGCAAATATCTCATATAACTTCCAGTGAAACTCTTCTGAGTTCATAAGAATCCTGTGATTTATATCATGAACAGTAAACTCTTTGACATTCACCCCCTCCTAACCTGCACATCCTCCGGCATGTGCCATTTCATAAGGTTACAAGTCAAGGAGGGTCTTCTTCTTCATCTTCATTCCTTAAGTCTTTTTCTTCCTGTATGTCTTCAAGTAGAGGACTCATATCTAAGTCATCAAGTTCATAGGTTGAAGATTCTTTTCGTTTGAAGAGTTTGATTCGTTTTCCAGCTATTGGAGCCTTTATCATGGTCCCATCCATTTCAGCCAAAGAGTAAGTAGCATTATGATGTACTACTTTTACAACATATGGTCCAAACCATCGCTTGGCTAACTTCCTATGAGCACTATGTTGATTGTCCAGGCTGCTATCATAAACAAGAACCCAGTCATTCTCTTGAATAGCTCTTGGACGGAGTCGATGGTGCTTATCAAACCTCTTCTGATTCTTTAATCTTGCTGTTTTTAGCCTTTCAATGGCTATTTTAACATCTTCTGGCCTTCTTTCAAGTTGCCTTATGCGTAAAGACAGCAATTCTTCCCTGTTCATGCCTTCATCCCAAGGCAAGATACTCCATGTAACAATGGATTCCTTAATAGGCATAATAGGTGGATGTCCATACATGAGTTCAGCTGGCATATATCCTGTCACTGCACTATGGGTTGTTCTATCATCCCATAATGCGAATGGTAGCATTTTAGGCCATTCCCTCAACTTTTCTTTGCATGATTTTACTAAAGCTTTAAGAATTCGTTGATGACCTCTTTCACTCTTACCATTGCCTTCAGGATTGTAGGCTGAAGTAAGAGATAGCTTAATTCCTAGTTGAGCAAAGAAATGGTGAGCTTCATCGGCATCCAATTCTCCTCTATGAGCAGTTACTTTAGCAACACATCCATACCTGCAAAATACTTCTTCAAGTAAAAATCTACAAAGAGCATGAGTGGACTTTGTTGTCAAGGACTTTCCTTCCACTTGATTTGTGAGATCTTCTCTAGCAAGTACTAGATATCTCATGTTCCAAATTCCTATAGGCATGGTTACTAAATCAATAACCCATCTATAGTGAATGGATAAAGGATAGGTAGGCTGAAGCCCATCTCTATGCTTTACCATAGAATACATTTGACAAGCATGACAAGACTCAACAAAATGCTCAATGTCTTTATACATTTTTGCCACCAAAATTTTTCTTTTATTTTGGCAAAAGTACCCCATATGCCTCTATGACCAGCCAATAGGCTTTCATGGAATTCTTGCATGACCTATCTTTGTGTCTTTTTTTCACCTAAGACACGAACAGGCGCCCTTCCTTTCTTTTTTGCATGCCTCCAAAGGTAGCCATCTTTAAGAAAAAAACCATAGGCTTTTCTCTTAATTCTCTAATCATCTGCATAATATTCTTCTTTAAAGTGGGAACAAACCATAACAAAACATGGAATATGTTGTTTACTAGCTGTCCATTGTCCTCCTTCGGTTGATTCATCCATCCTTGCTGATGTAAAAGTTGTTTTATCAGCTGAACCTGTTGTTTTTGCTGTAAGTTTTGTTGTACCTGCATTAACAGCATCATTTATAAATTGTGATACTTCTTCATCTATATATCTGGCATGGGAAAGCATGTCAGCAACAACTGGATTATCTCTACCTGCAATATGTTTCAAATCAGGATTTAAGGATTTAATATAGGCTATCCATCTTAGCATGGCTATGTCAAGAGTGGAACAATTGGTTATCATGCCCAAGAATGGAAGGTAATCTGTCTCAACTATAACATGTGCGCCCATGAAGTACTCCCTGTCACATTTTAATGTAGTTACTACTCCCCAAAGCTCTCTTTTAATTTGAGCATACCTTCTTTGTCATTCATTAAGAACCTTTGCTCCAAAGCGGATCACATATCTGTTGCCTTCAAGGTCGTCTTGACCTACTGCCCATCCTATTCCAATAGGACTTGTGTCCACTGTGAGAATAATGGGCTGTCCATTAGAGTAGTTAGCCTTCTTTAAAGTGGGAGTTGAAGTCATCATTTTCTTGAGTTTTCGAATAGCCTGAGTGTGTTCTTTTGTCCATAGAAACCTTTGGCCCTTTCTTAGAAGTTGATAAAGACTTTCAGCAACATGGGCAAAATGTGGTATCTAAATAAGGTAGAAGACACATGCACCAAGAAATCTTTTTACTTCTGAAACATTTGTACATTCTTCTTGCATCTTGCTGATTGCATTTATTTTAGATGGAGAAGGCTTTCGGCCATATGGACCACACATATGACCGACCACAAGGACTTCTTCAACTCCAAAAACAAATTTAGCTTCTAAAAGAGTAAGATGAACTTCTTCTAATTTAGACAGGATCTGAGCACAATCATTAATATGATCAAAAACAAACTTTTGACATCCAAGTTCATTGAGTTCTTCTTTTTTCTCATGAACTTCACATCCTTTGATTGGAACATCATCAAGGAAAGGAAGAGTAAATTGAGGAATATAATCCCTCAATACTTTATGCATGGCATTCATCATGTGAGCTACTGAATTCGTAGCCCCTTGAGGTAGAGTATACATGCGGACTAGGCCAAGAGGTGTCTTCATTGTGGTAATGTCACGGCTTTCCAAAGCAAGCTGAAATTGGTCGTATCCTGAATATAAGTCTCCCATGGAATAGATTGCCCTTCCTGCAAATGCTTCGGTGAACTTATCCACAATTGGTACTGATCCAACATTTCTAATAGTGACTTTATTGATGGGTTGTAAATCTTGAATGAATCGTAAAGATCCATTCTTCTTTGGTACGGTAAACCATCGGTTGGAATATAGAGTTGAAGATGGCTCCAATATTTGCATTTTTATCTTTTCATTTAAAAGTTCTAATAACTTAGGCAAATGCGCCCTTGGAACCAGAATTGGTTTAAGATTCCAAGGCACATGGGGGACCGTAAAAATTACCATTGGTGCCACAATGCTTGGATCCACACAACCTATTTCATGCGGCTGAAATGAAAAGGCTTTACCATGGTTCTTTAATATCTGCATGAAGATTTGTTTTTCAGCCGGCAAGAGGAAAGAGTCTTCACCAATTTTCAGCTTTTGTAGACTTTCAACTGTAAATTGGTGACCAATATCTTTAGGATCACGAAGGCTTGGTTGTTTGGATACCTTTCTGCCAATCCTTCGCTTTTAGGTGGTAGAGGAGTAGCTACCGGCTTGACCTTATTATCAACTGTTTTATATTTTGTTTCTACTTTTGCTTCATCCTTGTTTGGCTGTCCAAAAGCTTCATAATTTGCAAATTCTTGAATTATGTCATACATATCCAATGTACATACCTGTATGGACTGATTTTCAGCTTGATTTTCTGCATGAACGGCTGTATAAATTTCAGCCATTGTATCATTACAATTCAGCCCATAAAATAGTCCTGAAATTTCTTCATCTTTAGGTAAAACATCAATTTGCTTCAGTTCTTGCTCCATATGACTCAAATACTTTCTTTCAGCCCTGTTCATGGCTGAAAATTGTTTATAACAACCCACTCCATTGGCTGAAAAAACTTGTAAATCAGCTTTTGGCCTTGCCTCCTTCATATGTGGAGGCAATTCTTTATGACATGATGCACTGCCATAGCCTCCACTTATAGCAGCGCTACGCGAAAAACCTTAAATTCTCGGGCATTAGGAGGAACGGGATGATCTCTCAATCGATCCCTATTCCGATGGTGATTAACACAGATAGTTAGGAATTGAGCAGCCTTATCATTATCCTTGCTTCTTATCCGAGCATACGATGAACCATCATCAAGAGCCTTTGTCTCTAAACGAGACTCGGAAATAAATGGTTGTCCAAGAATGATTGGATAACTGCAGGAATCTTGAACAAAGAAATGAAATTCATCTTTTACATTACCAATAGTAACTTGTACATAAGGGCATGCTGCATAAAGATCGCCAGAAGAGTTATTGGCTGCCTTCATATGCCATCCTGGGTCCACATCAATAGGCCATCCACCATTCTCATAGAGACTTCTTGACATAACATTAATTTCCGAACCATGGTCTATAAGGGCAATGCATGGAGTTTCTTTCTCACCGATTTTGACAACAGTTTCAGTAGTCACCCTTGCCCAATGGGTACGGGAATAGTGACTACTTGGAATAAAGTGAGTTTCACTTTCTTCTTGCATATTGTGAAGAAGAGTCTCTTTCTTATGCATGGGCTGCACTTTAGATTGAGAAGTTTCCATCATTATGGCTTCTTCAGCTTATGCTTCATAAATGTCTTCATCTTTGGCTTCTATGGCTGCAATCAATTCTTTGATTGCCTCCAATCGAATCCCTTGAGTTTTCATCTTTTCTTCATCCTGCAAATACACATGAAGTACTTGCAAAAAAGCATGTACAGATTCTTCAGTTTCCTCACCAACATATTGTCTTTTTCGTTTAATTACATCAATTATTACATCATGAAATCCTTGTTTTGCAATACCGAGAATTTCACCTAATGTAAATTCAATTCTGCTTCCAAGAATCCTTTTTTCTAGGATCTGTTTAAGATCCGTTGCGGTCTCTATGTCAGACTGTAACTTGTAACTGGGATGTTTTCTTTTTCTTTTTCCTTCCGTTTTCTTTGCTTGAGGGGCTTCTCCCATATCAAATTCTGGTGGTGGCGGATTTTCAGCAGTCTTCTGTTGGTCTGGTTTGCTTCTTGTTATGCGTTTAGTCGGTCCTGAAGAGGAAGGACCGGCAACATCTTCTTCTCTTCTTCTCTTCTTCTCTTCTTCTCTTCTTCTCTTTTCTTCTATCATGGCTTCTTGATTATTAATTTCAGCTAGCTCGTCCCCTTTCTTACACTTTCACGTCAAGCTTTCCACCTTGGAATTAATCTCCGTTAGATTAAGATGGAGATCTTGCATGCTCTTAATTAGCTCGTTCATGACATCTTTCTTTGGAGATGGAACAACAGGATTTCTTGGTTGCTCGACCATAGAGACAGGAGGTCGAGAAACAGGGACAGGCTCCTTCATGGATTCAGTTGGTGCAAAGGTAGATCCCCATCTTAGGCGCAACCGCTCTCTTCGAGCAATCATATTAACTGCTTTAGTGACATCACTCCAAGCAGTCTTCAATCCCGTCTCAGAGTCAGGATCTTCAAGCCGATCAGTTAGCTTCTCTTGAAGGAAAGGATCTGTAGCCTTTAGAAATAATTCAATCTTCTGGCTTTCCATACCCTGCTGATCGTCAGGATCTAGTTAAGCAAATTTGGTTTCAAATTTGCGGTGAAGAGCAATGGCGGTTAATCCCTTATTGGGCCTTTCGACCCATTCAGTGAAAACTTTCTTCGTCATAAGGCCAGAATCTTCAAGAAAAAATTCTTCTCGAAGAGCCTTCTTGAATGCGGACCATCCCGCATCTTTTTGGGAAAGACCATGAATTCGGTCGTGGAGGCCAAGCACAGCCAAAAGGGCAAAATATCGGCTTCAGGCATGATGAGGAACTCCAAAGAAGACCATCTTGTCAGTATAGAGGAGAATAAAAGAGGACACATTTTGCCCATTAAATTGCTTGAGCTCTTGCCCAACTGCTTCCAAAGCTTTAATGATGGCAGCATCATTCTGCTCTTCTTCTTGTCTTTGCTGTTGTTGCAATTACAACTGCTGCTGAAATTGCAATTGTTGTTGTTGGCTTTCTTGCATCAGACGAACCAACTGTAGCAAGGCATCTCCTCCCGAACTTGACGATTCTCCCATTGTACTTCTTCTTCTGTAGCGGACCTTCATGTCGGGTTCACCACTGTTGTTCTGTTGAGGGTCAAAGGTCTACCACCGGGGTTTAGAGTAGAAGAAGAGTGTGGGATTCAAGGATTGGAGAAGGAGGAATGATTTGGGTTTGACAAGATTTGGGTTTTAGAAATGACTTAGCTGAAGTCTTATCAAGCTTTTTCTGTTTATCTAGCAAACATGAATGGAATGAATGACTTTGTCTTGATCACATCAAATGCATTTGGAAATAATAAGCCGTTACATAAGGGATACTCTTAGATTTAAATCAAATGCATATTCCAAATGCAAGCTCAAATGGTTTTTATTTCATGTATATGGATGGATAACAACTTCAAGAAACAAGTATTTTGATGGTAGACTCAAGTACATTCAAGGCATGGTTCAAAAACTCAAGAAATGCATTGATTAAGCATAAATTTTAACTTCAGCCCTATTTTAAAACAGTAATTTCCAACCCATAATCAAGCTCCAAAAGTGTACATAAACTCAAGAATAAGCTCCTCTAATCATTCATAAGTAAAGCCCTGAAGTTAAGAGGTCAATTTCTTCTATTACAACCACATAGATCACTTTTTTGCTCATCAAAATGGACAAGAACAGTGGGTTGCCCTGTTTATGACTGGTTTTTTCAGTCCATAATAGCCCATACACCTTCAAAATCCTCCCCTTTGCTTGCCCCAAAGTCACTCAAGTACTTGGGTACAAGAGGGCTTCATTGGACCATGAATAATGTAAAAAAAATGAGAGAAGACATACATAAGAGCAGGCTAAATACTTTTCTCTCAAGTTTTTCCCTTTTATAGACTGTCATACCATTCATTTTCTTCATACCAAATGGATGGGTAAGAGGAGCTCTCACCTTCCTTGTTTGTATCTCCTTCTTCAACTCCTGTTTGCCTTCAGTTTGCATGCTTTGGAGCATGCACCATAGCCCACAACTCTTCTCCATCTGCCACAGGTATGCAAGCCCACTTTTTGCGCCGAAAAATGCAGGCTGCATCCTGCTCAGCTCCCACTTATCTTTTTGACCACTTAGGTCACTTACATGTCATTTAAGTTCATTATTTTAGGTCCCCCATGAACCTAGTGGACTTTTGGCACTTTTCTTGATTTCTAACCAAATTTTCCACTTGAATCAATATGGCTTAGCCTGCAAACTGTCAATTACTTCCAGCTGATCAAGTTGTGGGTTCCCATAGACTTAATTTTTTATCAATATACATGGTACAACTGAAAGTTGAATAACAAATACAAAGAACTTATGTAACAAAGTGATATCTAAGTTGGTTGTTGGGTAACAATGACTGAGTTATGTATGAAAATTCCTCATATAAATCCTAGTAAATTTCTTTTGTGTTCATAAGAATTCCATAATTTATATTATGAACAATAAACTCTTTGACACCGTCCCCTTTCCTCTTGTCCTTTTTCATCCAATTTTGCAACCTTCAATTGAAGATCCCGCATCCCTTTGACCAATTCATCCAAGACATCTTCCCTAACAAAGGGAACATTTGCAGGTACAGCCATAGGATTAGCCATAGAAGCGAGTGGCTTACTGGATACTTCAATCGTCTTACTCATAACAGTGGGCAAGCTAGAGACATGAAATCTTTCTCTTCTTCTATGCTTCTTCACAAGTGCAGTAACAGCTTCCTTGACATATCTCCACTCTATTTTCAAACTTATCTTTGTAGTCTGATCCTCTAGCAAATCATCAAGCTTCTCTTGAAGCTTAGGATCAGCTGCTTGTAGAAACAATTCAATTTTTTGACTTGCAAGAGCTTGTTGTTCTGCAAGATCCAACTGCTCAAATCAACTTTCACATTCTCTTAACAATTCTGTAGCCACAAGACCCTTATTGGATTGTATAACCCACTCCTGAAAAGTCTTGCACGTAATCAAACTGGCATCCTCAATGTAAAATTCTTCCCTAAGTGTCTTCTTGAAGGCTACCCAATCTACATCCTGCAAGTATAATTCAGTAATCCATGCTTTCAGCTCATGAATAGTAACACGTATAAAATACTGGCTCCATGCAGATTGAGCCACTCCAAAGAATTCTATCTTTTGAGCATAGGTATGTACATATACAGATACATTCCTGCCATTGAATAACTTCACCTCACGCTCAACTGCTTGTAAAGCATTCATCACAACACTTTCTGTTTGAGCTGCAGCTTGCATCACCTGTTGTTGTTGTTGTACCTGAATAAGCATATTCATATTTTACACCAACTATTGCAAAACATCATTGGAGATTATATTCGAAGATTCTCCCATCTTGTATTTCCTTCTTCTGTGACAACGTTTCACGTCAGGTTCACCAAATATCGGAGGGGTTTTTGTCGAAAGGTCGAATCCACCGGGGATCAGAAGTAGAAGGAAGTAGAGATAGGAGATAGAAGAGAAGATAGAGAATACCCAAGTGGTAAACATGACAAAAACAAATCACAATGAATTGAAGAAATATGTATTGAAAGAACCTGGAATCTTTCCTCTACTCAAAAGAAATCTCCAGGCATTAGTTCTCCTAGAGCTCCTTCGTAGACCAAAAACGTGGATCAGAAAAATCAGCTCTTTCTCTAGTGTGCGGAACCCAAATCGGATGGCTCCGTTGGCTCGAAAAGGGGGTAAAACGGCAAGACACCTGATCACGGATCTCTTAGATCACTCCTTCTTCTTCTTTCAGTTCAATCTGCAGTCTTCAGCCTGTTTACAGCGATCGCAATGCGTGCGATTTCGTCAATCTGTCCTTCTTGTGAAAATCCCCTAACTGGCTGAAAAAGCCACTAGCTTTTTGCATGCCATCCTAATCTACTTTCATGCTGTGTCCTCATAACATCATGACAACGTATCATTGCTCGTCTTAGGTACATATGCAACCAAGTATGAAGGGAGCTTTCAAGGTGAAAGCATCTGCAATTGCAAATGTATCAAAGCACTAGAAGGGTAAAATTTTAGCTCTCAGATAAAGGAATGTTGATTCTCACCTTGTAACCAGAGGTATTTGTACAGCATGTATTCATGCAAAAACAAATACACATTGTGCCCATTGTGCCCTTTCAACGTAACATTGCAAACAGTAAGTATTTGCAACTCATTGAGAATGAGAACTTTCATGATATCTATGTAACACCTTGTCTTGTATTTACAGAAGGGCAAAATGTTGAGAGTTTCATTGGTTCTTTTAAGTGTTACCACCTCAAAATTGGTTTTCTCTTTGAGGGGCGTACAGCTAAGTAACTCACAGAGATGACCTTATTTTTTTCTATGACTCCAAGTACATATTACCCAAGGGGAGTCGAGAATATGGAACTCTTGAGTATATGCACATATCGAATCTCAATAGCATAGAATGGCCATTGTGTAGTAGCGACATTTTGCACGTGTGTAGCACAAAAATTTCAGCAAACATATTGAATTCTATGAAGCCAAGCACCGGCTCAATGAATGTATATCTAAGTTGGTTCATACCAATTGCAATTTTTGCACACATGTTCAAGGAATGTAAGGGTTTGAGACGTACCAAAAGCACATACGTCATTAAAAATACATCAGAGGATTATGTAACAAGGATTCTAGGAAAAACTTAGATATAAAAAATAACTCACAGTCTTGACACAGTGGAGTGTCGAGTCACAACAAGGGACATGGCTTTTAGGTAAACATTTTCTCTCTTAGTTGACTATTATCTTACTTTGGGATGAATCGGCTAACTTTCCTTTCCAATTACAAGTACTTTATCGCATGACAAACTTTATGCCTAGTGTTCAAGTATCGTAGATGGATGCTCAAGGATAAATGGTTGTGCTTTGATCAAGACATGCATGAAAGTGCAGCTATGGATGTTACTGTCATTTGTGAGGGCCGCGAGCCCCAAGTGCTGCAAATGGAGGATGATTAGTCCTTGAGTATATTAATGCGCCAAGAAATTACAATGTTAATGCAGAATCCATCTGTTAGCTTCTATTTTAAACTAGATGGTAGGAAAATTCGAAGCTAAACTGAGGATACTGTTACCAACGGAAAGTATGTGGCTCCACATATTTTAGAAATTATGGAGTCTCCCTAAAAATCCCAACACCACAAGTTGTAATATCCAACACTTGTAAATTTTTTGATTTTTTTGGCCAATAGAATATTGTCGCTCACAAACTTGCAATATTTAAAAATTATGGTATTTATGCAAAATCATACACTTGTTATACACTTTCCACATCAACACATTTACATATGCATGTAAACTTTACAAAGATGTAAGTAAATCCATAACTAAATATCGTATGTGAACAACCCTTAATGGTTTAAAACTTAAGGTTTTTAAGGTAGAACTAGTTTAGTTCTTGTTTCATTGTTTCATTTCATAGTTTCTATCTTCATCTCTTTATATCCACCACATCCCTCCTACCTACTCGATGGATGCTCGCGCACACTTTGATGAGTGGATCCACAAGACTATCTTTGCCAACCAGGGTGATGAGATATTCCAGGTTTTCTCTAAGAACTTCAACCTTGAAAGCGTGCTCTCATCGCTGGATCCCCCCTTCAAGTTTTGGAAGACTTTGTGAGCACCATTGCTATATGCACATACTCCATCGAGGGATCTGACATGACTTGGATGCCTCTGGAACAGTTCATGGTATTTCAGGCAGGGAAGAATCACCAAAAAGTGGTGAATAGGTGTCTGGACCATGTGGATCCTTCGCATAGAGTATGCACTATTCCCATGGGAAGTGCACTAGGTACATCACCTTTGGATCTCGTGGAGTGTGATTGCGCATTGGCAATTTACCTCCTTGCATTGGATACACCCCTAGAGGAGGAGAGCAATGAAGATACAACTCCACAGGCTGTTTCTATCACATACACTGGAGAAGAACCGATTGAAAAGCTCATAAATGTTGAAGAGGAACATCGAGTGGTGATAGAGCAAGGGTTGGCTCTCATGGTGCCATCTTCTTCAGAACAGCCACAAGTCAACAAACCCAACCTTGCCTCCTTGACATCCATTGATGTAGATGGTGTACAATACTTACTTCTATCAAATGTACTGCAATACTTGGAAATGAAGGAAGAAGAGTTGTTTTCTATCCTAGTCAGAGATTCAATGGAAGACCTGATTGATTATGATTACATGGATGTGCATCCAACAATGGCAGAGATTGGAAGATATGATGGCACAAGCTTAGATATTGTGAGTGCGATCATAGCAGCATAGGAGCATATTACCTCGGTTGAAGAAGATTACCTTGTGCCTGATGCTGAATTTAAAGCACTACAGCATGATTTGTTCAGACCAAGACCCCAGCTTCCTACCAAGGAGTTTGTAGATCCCTCTACCCAAAGAGGTGCCTCCTTGACACACACAAGGAAATGAAGATACAAGATGATCTCGAGAATGTGAGATTTCTAACTACCATATATTTTTATGCAATGAAACTTTATGGTAGGGTGTGTTGGGTCCCCCGGAGTCCACCAGTTGAATCTTGGCCAAAAATGATGCCTACAGTTGCCCTGTCCAAAGTCTGGTGCTTGGGGCCACTTCAGCCAAAAATGATGCCTGCAACTGCCCTGTCTGAAGTTTCATTTAATACAACAAGCCTTTTTTAGTGTTCTTGAGTCCCTCTAACTAAAAGATTTTCTATCCCAAATCCAACATTCATTGCATGAGTGGCTCATGGGTTGAGGAGCCTAAGAATGATAATAAGAAACATTGTGAGTATACTGAGCATGATTTTGAGTACACTTTGCTCTTCCATCACTACATAGGAAACCTTAGTGTCATACATCTTGCATTGATTACATACATGTCAAGTGCCATACATGGGTATCTTGATCACTGAGAGTGTGTCCAATCAGGGGATATCTCATTAGGAATGGAATGATCATGAGGGAACCTACACCTACATACAAGTATCAAACCCAACACACCCTTCCATCAAGTTTCATCTCTTTTTGATAACTCTAGGTTAGTCGCTAAATATATTGTTTGATTTGACTTTGTCATTCAGGACATACTATATATAGATGACTTTTCATCAAGGCAAGGAGGAGCTGGATATGCGGATCAACGCAAGGATTCAGCTCTTAAGGAGTATATTGGTAACCTTGTTATAAATTTGGTGGTCTTCCATAAGAAGTGCTCACTAGGAGGGCAAGAAAAAATCATGAAAATTAGAGCTTTGACTAAGTTTGGATCTTTTCGAGTGATACCTGTGATATCTAGCTTGGAGAAGGTGGTACTAATCAAGTGATCAAAGCTTCTTTATTTGTTTGATCAAACACAGGGTGGAGCTATATGTGTGCTTGCGACATAACGCAACCTCGCTAAAGTGTTGAATCCACTTCTCCTGGAGAAAGAGCTGAAGAAGAAACTCATATTTTCATCGGAAGTTGGCCCCTCCTCTCCACCGAAGAAAAAGCCAAGGAACAATTGAGAGTTCTTGTTGGTTAAAGCAAGGGATTTTTTAGGTGCCTTTGGGGAAGAGGAATCTAGATTCTGGGAGGATTGCCACGTCCTAGAACCTTGCTTTCCCTTCTAGGTAGTGAGGATCTTTAGCTCTTGGGCTAGCTCTGTTCTGAACCATGTATGGATTGGGCTTTAAGGTTCCGTGTGATCAGATATTCTTCTTGCAATTATGATACATGGCTGTACAGGATAGAGGCTAAATCTTTCATCTATGATGCCAGTGAAGAGGATCTCTCCGGGAGAGGAAAGGAGGATTGACCATTGTGACTTCAACAAACACTGAGGATGAGATGAAGCAGAGATTATGAGATAGACCACAAGAGCCATCAAGTTGTATGAGCAGAATACATGCAGATCAGAGGCCGAAAGCGTCATACATAATGTATGTCGATGCTGGGCAATTGATTGTTATCCATGAGCTGAATCCCGCTATGCTGTGCCTCTGTAATTCTGTGGTCTCTTGCCTCAGAATTTTCTGCTATTACTGTTGCTTCTTGTCCAGAAGATGGATCAACATACAATGCTACTACGGCTTTTTTTTATAAAAAAATTATCGACAGTCTGCTGCTTTATTTTGGAATAGGTTTTCATCCTTCGTGGGGTCTTTGCGGGAGGCAGACACATCGGAGATCCTTTGGCTTTCTTCACCGTTTCAAGCATGGCCATGTTCCCTTCCAATTCCTAAAATCAGATGTGTAGAGATTAATTTATGAAGTTGTTTGGAACCCAGCTGCAGTCTGTGTTAGGAGACAATGTCAACAACCAGAAAACAGGAGGAAAAAGATGCCAAAGTATTGAAGTTTGAGGCCTTCTTTGAACAAAAACTGAAGCCTGACCTTGTTTGGGTCATATCAGAGAGGGACAAGGGAATAGAGCAGTAAAAGATATTCTCAGATTTGTCCAAGACTATCAAATTATTGCAGCAAAACCGAATCAAGAAGCTGAAAACCCTGATAAATTTCGGCTCAGAAGTTTATGCATAAGCCGAAGTGTTTGACACAAGTAAAATCTTTGTGGATATAGGACTTGGTTTCCATGTTGAGTTTACTTGATCTGAAGCTCTGCAGTTTATTACAGTAAAGCAAGAAAGGCTGTCCAGAAATATCCGCGCCCTCCGATGAGCTTCAGTGCTCCTCGACTCTCAATGTGTTGATGATTGGGCTGAGGATTTCGGCATGTTAGAGACAACATTGAGAAAACCTCAGTATTGAGGATTTTTTTCTTCTGCCATAGGATTACTTCAGTTATGCCTATTTCGTTTACTTTAAACAGTTGAAGGTCCAGCGGGGCAGATGATCAGATTACTGGGCCATCAGATCTACTGCAGTAGGGAGGAGAGAAGCGGATATTTAACAGGGAATGACCTCTCTATCACACCAAAAGAACAATGATCTTCTGAATGATAGTGTGGCAATTATGCCAAAATGGAAAGGCCAGTCCTTTGAGAGTTTAACTTACTGGTGAATCCTGGAGCATGACAGGGAGAGCAAGCTATCTATTGCTGCAGAGAATATGGATGAAGAAGCTGATGGAGAAATAGGTATACTAGAAACAGAAGAAGGACTCGACCTGTTTGTGGATTTGAATGATCCTGGATAGTTGGCTCATTCGGAGGATGCGCAGGTTTAGAGGGGGTGGATGTCGTTCTGCTGCGCATCCGAGCCGTATACACCTCCATTTCTTTTGTTGTGCATTTGTGTTATTTTCTGCGTGTGATTCATTGTGTGTGAGATGCATTATGATAATCCGCATCCAATGTATATATTCCATTAGTGTGTGTGTATGCTTTTGTTTGGATGCATGATGTGTGTGTGTTAGAAAAATATGAAAAACTGATGCCAAAGGACATTATCAAGCTGATAATTTCAATGATGATCTCTAAGAAAAGTGCAGGGAATTATGGAATCAAAGGAAGGTTTGTGGAAGCGATCATCTAAGTTCAAAAGTTCCCATGACATAGAGTTGAAGGAAGTTTCTCAAAAGCTGCTTAAGCGAGCAAAGCACTAGTGAAGCACCAAGGGAGTATTTTGCCATCCAATTTTCAAGGCCGAAGTCGAAGTTTATGCGCAGATTACTCATTGTAAAGCTGACTGTCAAAGGGGCAATGCATGACTTCAAAGATAAACCTCAAAGTCAAAATCAATGTTGGTGCTTAGATCTTGTAAGGGTGTAAAGAAACTATCTTGTCAAAGAGGAGTTTTTTTTTTAATCCCTGTTCAACTAAAAGAGGAGAAGGGGAGACTAATTTGGTTAAAAAACCGTTTTTGGAGGGAAAAATCATCTTTTGGTAAAAAAGCAAGGGATTTTTCAGGTGCCTTTGGGGAAGAGGAATCTAAATTCTGGGAGGATTGCCACGTCCTGGAACCTTGCTTCCCCTTCTGGGTAGTGAGGATCTTTAGCTCTTGGGCCAGCTCTGTTCTGAACCATGTATGGATTGGGCTTTAAGGTTCCGTGTGATCAGATATTCTTCTTGCAATTATGATACAGGGCTGTACAGGATAGAGGCTAAATCTTTCATCTATGATGCCAGTGAAGAGGATCTCTCCGGGAGAGGAAAGGAGGATTGACCATTGTGACTTCAACAAACACTGAGGACGAGATGAAGCAGAGATTATGAGATAGACCACAAGAGCCATCAAGTTTTCTGAGCAGAATACATGCGGATCAGAGGCCGAAAGCGTCATACATAATGTATGTTGATGCTGGGCAATTGATTGTTATCCGTGAGTTGAATCCCGCTATGCTGTGCCTCTGTAATTCTGTGGTCTCTTGCCTCAGAATTTTCTGCTATTACTGCCGCTTCTTGTCCAGAAGATGGATCAACATACAATGCTACTATGGCTTTTTTTATTAAAAAAATCATCGATAGTCTGCTGCTTTATTTTGGAATAGGTTTTCATCCTTTGTGGGGTCTTTGCGGGAGGCAGACACATCGGAGATCCTTTGGCTTTCTTCACCGTTTCAAGCATGGCCGTGTTCCCTTCCAATTCCTAAAATCAGATGTGTAGAGATTAATTTATGAAGTTGTTTGGAACCCAGCTGCAGTCTGTGTTAGGAGACAATGTCAACAACCAGAAAACAGGAGGAAAAAGATGCCAAAGTATTGAAGTTTGAGGCCTTCTTTGAACAAAAAATGAAGCCTGACCTTGTTCGGGTCATATCAGAGAGGGACAAGGTAATAGAGCAGTAAAAGATATTCTCAGATTTGTCTAAGACTATCAAACTATTGCAGCAAAACCGAATCAAGAAGCTGAAAACCCTGATAAATTTGGGCTCAGAAGTTTATGCATAAGCCGAAGTGTCTGACACAAGTAAAATCTTTGTGGATATAGGACTTGGTTTCCATGTTGAGTTTACTTGATGTGAAGCTCTACAGTTTATTACAGTAAAGCAAGAAAGGCTGTCCAGAAATATCCGCACCCTACGATGAGCTTCAGTGCTCCTCGACTCTCAATGTGTTGATGATTGGGCTGAGGATTTCGGCATGTTAGAGACAACATTGAGAAAACCTCAGTATTGAGGATTTTTTTTTCTGCCACAGGATTACTTCAGTTATGCCTATTTCGTTTACTTTAAACAGTTGAAGGTCCAGCGGGGCAGATGATGAGATTATTGGGCCATCAGATCTACTGCAGCAGGGAGGAGAGAAGCGGATATTTAACAAGGAACGACCTCTCTATCACACCAAAAGAACAATGATCTTCTGAATGATAGTGTGGCAATTATGCCAAAATGGAAAGGCCAATCCTTTGAGAGTTTACCTTGCTGGTGAATCCTGGAGCATGATAGGGAGAGCAAGCTATCTATTGCTGCAGGAGAGGTAGACAGTTTCGCCAAAGAAGACTGAACAGGAAGCCGTTTGTTGCATTTGCCCAGCTTGCTTACAGACGAGAATAGCCATTACCCTAATCTCTATTAACACCTAAAGAAGAGTGGAGGCAGGTTTGAGGAAGTCCATCGATGGAAAGAACCAGCTTCACCTTTATAACTTCCAGAGTATCTTGCACTCAGTTGAACCATAGCTAAATTCTGCCAAGCTGATTGATCTGTTTAACACGATCCTGGCTCTGCTGAAAGCTTGTACATGCATTGAGAAATAAAGAAGAAGAGCAAAGTCTTCATACTAAAGTTGCTCAGAAAGGATTTGACAAGATTCTTTCAATTGGAAATTGTTGTAATTTACTTGACAAGCAATTTAGTGAACTTTGGCATCAAAAATTTGAGTTCTTCTTGTTAGCTCTTCCCTTGCTACAACTTGAACCCCGTGTTCTGCAGCTCTTGCAGGAACTCTACGACAACGGTGGAAATGCCTCCCAAGAAAGTCCAAGGCGCAGTCGAGGGAGGGTCATCTGCCAGCATCCACGTGGACATCTCACCCCAAGCCCAAGTTTTCCTTCCTAATTTTTATTCTGTATTGTTGTAATTCAATCATGCAAGGCTAATTGTTAGAAATAGGATATATCTTTTGTCCTAAATGCTCACGACGAAGGAACTTAGTCATTAATACTTTCAATAAAACATGCAAAATAAAGGAAGCTTGAACACTATAACACCATATGACGAAGGACGCTTGGGTGCCAGAGGGGGCTCTGGCTGTAAATCCCTCGCCTTCCGGGCCCTGCACAAGAGGCTAACATGACTCAGAATTGGATCTCGAGGCCCACATACTAGTCTACGGGCGAAAACTTGGATTAGTGATCCCTGTCGATTGTTGGATAGCCTTTAGACGGATTGTAGATAAGCCTACAAGCTGGACTCTTTGTATTTCAAAGATAAATATGATAACCTGTTAATAAGGAACTTGTCTGATATTATTTTTCTATGTCAAGTGATAAGATTACGTGAAGGAGCTAGTGCCTAACGGGTTAATTAAAGAAGCTAGTTGTTACATATCCAACTAATGTGTTAGGTAATTAAATAACTAAAACAACCTAAGGAAAGTGTGGAGGATGGGCCATAGGTCCATCCTACGGATGGGTGGTCTCAATTTTGATGCTGTTTTAGGGGAATGGAATGGGACTATACCTTATGGCAGAGAGGTTGAGCTTTGCATCCCTCTCATTTCCCATTCTCCTTGAACCAAGTGCAGCGTGATTCCGCTTTGGACCTGGCGTTTCTGCGTAAAGTAGTTCGCTTGGGTCTAATGCTAGTTGCCGTTACGAAATGACCAATAAGGAAAAACCCTAATTTAGGTCGATCCTAAGTGGGAACGGCTTGAATACTTCTGCTACATGGCAGATGCGGAAAGCCCTAGATCGCAAACCCCGTAACATTCCATGGGAGTGCCGGGCGGAGCTTTCTAGACATCCTTTCCGATGGACTGCTAAGACGTGTCCTGAAGACACAAGTGGACACGTTACAGTTGGTATCAGAGCCGACCAACAACGGAATTGTTTTTATGAAATCTTAATAAGTTGAAGTAAAGCAAATGTTGCTCTTCCAAACATTTCCTTACTTCCAATGCTGTCTTGTAGAATTACGAAGCATGGAAAAAGTTCTTGGTATTTCGAGTTATGTTTATGACTGCAATGCATTCTCCGCATTATCGACAAATTGTTGAGATGATGAACATCCTAGAGAAAATCTATAATCCATCACCTTTGTACAAGGAACGAAGATGGACGGCTGCTTCAGGTATCTACTATATAGCCGCCCACCGGTTTGCTTACCTACAAACCAACCTAAAAAGGATCAAGTAGTTGGAAGACTTGAAAGTCGTGAAGCTGTTCATTTTTGTGGAAGCTTACGTAAACTCAACTTTACATATTCGAGGTTGGTGGGTTGAGATGAACTCATATGTATATGAGGAAGTAACCCGTGTGATCCCCGCCGACAGGTTTAAAGTGTTAGGGTGCCATGAAAAGAATGGGTTTCAAAGGAAAGGATACCATGAACTTCCAATGATTTACTGATTCCTAAAGATCCATGACCCGAAACCATACTATTATATAGTTCCTATAGATAAATGTAATACAACGTTGTATTCCCCAAACTAAATGTAACAGTTGGCCTAACATCACAAGAAATGTTGTATTCCAAAAATGCTATGCCCATATAAATACAAATAAGACTTCTTTTTATCAATGTCTGATTGTGCATGATAATTGATAAAAAGTTAAGTAGTTACATTGCTTACGTGATAGCAAAATTGAAGATGTAATATAAATCAATAATAATTATTGTATAATAATGTTAAGAAACCTTTATCCAGGCACAACCCCAGGTACAGGTTCCCAACTCGCCTCCTACATCAAGTACTGTTGTAATCCAGGAGAAGAAGTTTCTTCTCAAACAGATTAAGCCGCCCGAGTTTGACGGGAGAGGCAGGTCCGTTCAAGCTGATGCTGAAATTTGGATTGAATCCATGGAGGATTACTTCGAAGCAGCCGGTATTGCACCCGCCAATCAAGCTATGCTCTCCAAGCTAAAGCTCACCAACAAAGCTAGGCTTTGGTGGAAGCAATGGTGCAGGGATTAAGGGATCATGGAGGGATGAGTTACCTGGGAGAAGCTAAAGAAAGCCGTGTAAGGAAGATACTTACCACCTGCATATCGCCAGAAAATGAATGAGTTCTACGAGCTAAAACAGCTGGGACTCACTCTTGATGTATACTACTCTAAATTCATCTCACTTTTAAAGTATGCGCCGTAGATGGACATGACATAGCAGGTGTCCAAATTTTGTGTGGGTTTAAATCCACCAGTAAATACCCATCTCGAATCTATGCGTCCATTAGATCTTCAGGACGCACTCATTCGAGTGGCGCCTATAATTCAGGAGGTGCAGTCTAGACCAAGGGGTAACAAAGCTTGGTCTTATAGTGACCCGAACAGAGGAGCATTCAGACCTCAAATGAAGAGAGTTCAAGGTCATAATCAGGGACAAAGAAAGAAAGCAAGGACTAACAATGTCAACAGCTTTGTTCCTACTTAAAGCAATGGCCGAAATCTCCGTTGTTTCCACTTCAACAAACCCGGTCACTTCAAGAGGCAATGTCCTAAGCTTGGTGGAGGACATCGCCAAGCACCTTTCCAAGGAATGGGCCATGGTCAAGGAGCCGCTACCCGAGGCAAAGGAAGAACCACCTAGTGTAAACTTTTGTAAACTTGTAAACAGAACACTATGTAACAATGCAATGCTACTATATATACAAAGATGAAATGTAATGATAAAAAGGTGTTTATCAATGGATGAGTAAAATTAACTACTACAAGTTGTGTTCTAAGTTGTATTGATTATGACTTTTCTATTATGTTCAATGTATACAATGCGCTATGATTGCAAGATGTTACATGTATAATGTTTTACTTGAATCATTTATGACTTATGTGATGATCTTCATTTATGGTTTGTGCAGGGTATTTAGTAGAAGTCCGTGTCTATTAACAAAGATGCATGACTACAAAAGTAAAACCTTTGTCAAGGCTACAAATTCTTCCATACATTTCTATATCACAAATGCATAGTAGTATAAAAGTGTAATTTTCCACTTAGTTTTGTTGAAGCTAAGCCTAGCATAATTTGCCAAACTTGTGGAGCTCTCTAACTTTCGTAATTGTTATTTAGACATTATTTAACTCTCTAACTTGTCTAACTCTCTAACTTTCATAATCGTAATTGTGGAGCTCTCTAACATTGTTCAACCTTTGAGAATGGATGAATTGATGACAATATTTAGACATGACATTGTTATTATGTCTCAGCCCTTAGGACTAAATCATAGTCTCTCATATTCTTATTCTCTCTCTCTCTCTCTCTCTCTCTCTCTCTCTCTCTCTCTCTCTCTCTCTCTCTCTCTCTCTCTCTCTCTCTCTCTCTCTATTTGCTTCCTCTCTCTTCTCTTTGAAGCCACCAACAAGCCTTTCACATGGATAAACTACAACGAGAAGACAAATCAATGAGTTTGCTACCTTTGTTTGGAGAGGTTGCAATGGTTAGGTAAGAGGTAACTATAGCTGCATTGCTTGAAATGTTTGAAATAATAGGTATCCTATTACGTCTAGTACATATGATATTAGATATACTCAATTCTCCTCTCTTATAAGGTGCCACCAATGATCCATGGTACTCTAAGTTGTAAGGCTCCCATAATGAGAAGAAGCTATGTGTGTGCATAGATATTGGTTTGATTCTAACTTAAATCTAAGATGAGGTTTATGTGATTGGGTGGTAAAAATGTAACTTGATAAAGGTAATGTTTCCTGGCTGACTAGGGAATAGTCATAATATGGTTGGGTAGGCCGAATAGACTACCTTTCCAAGCTATAAAAGCAAGACCTCTCTAAAGACATTGTTAATATATCTTTCACCCAGTCAAAGTTCTTCTAGCTACCCTACTGTTTATATATCATCTATCTAGATCACCATCTAAGATTCCTAGTGGAAGCACACAGGTGGACAAATCCATCTTTATATAAACTCATTTGAAATTAAAGCAGTTTCTCTTCTTCTCATATTTTCTTTGTATTTTGTACTCCTTGCTCAACTTTTGTCCACTACATTGTGTAATTTCTACATGGTATCAGAGCCCAAGGAACTTTGAGGGGCAAAGAGTACATGAGAGGCAAGGGCTTCAACAACAAAGAGGAGAAATAATGTTTGTTGCATTAGGTATTAGTGTTGGTGCATTAGGTGGTGGTGGTAGTGGTGCTCTATCGACAATTCAAACACTGAGGATTCATCCACCAAATTTCAATGAAGCAAGTTAGATGGTACAAACTACACTTTGTGGAATAGTTTTAAAATTATAACTATCCTTGATCCTTATGAGCTTCTAGAGATAATGATGGGGACTGCTAACCTAGAACCACAATCCACCCCTAACCCATCAAATTTGAGTATTATGATTCTTCCAAATACAAATATTCTATGAGCTTGGAAATGAAAGAATGCAGATGTGTTGTGTATCTTAGTTACAAGCTATTATGACAATCTTTTGACCTTGATTTAGCATGCAACCAAGGCATGAGCTACCATCTTAACATATAACTACTGTGATAATAGAGTTGCTTCACCCATCACCGCAATGGCTTTTCTAATGGTGTGATTGTAGGTTGGTGAACTTTTTCCTAATCATTAAAAGATGATACTTCCTTCTCCTTGAGGGTAAAGACAAATCTTGGGATAGATTCATAGTGGACTACTTCTTTGCTAGATGATAAGGTGAAAGAGCTTATATCCTCCTCCTTCACTATGTGTGGTTGCTCCTGAATGCCATGGTGGGGGGACTTGCTTGAGTTGCTACACCAAACACACATCATACATACAAGAGGAAGCTCACTCAAGAATACAGAAAGAGAGATGGAGGCCAAAATATTTTCTTACTAGTTTCTTCTTCTTCTTCTACACACAATACAATATATACAAAGTATAGATAAGATAAGATAAAATATAAAAGAAAGTGATCCACTAATTCAAACAATACATAAGTGTAAAAATTACATGGTGCAGCGAACAGAATCTGAGAAAGAGATAGAGAGTACACAACAGATACTTCTCAACCATACTGCTTCACAGCAGCAAAACAAGCTACCTTGTACTCTACGTCAATATAAGACAATGCCACTGTTGGCTGCTTCTTACTAATCCAAGTGAAAATTCTTGAACCCAAAGAGAAATAATAACTAGAAACTAACTTCTTGGAATCACTATCCTACCCAACCTGAGTCACCGTTCCCCACAAGAGAAGTTTCAACTGTATGTGATACTATATTCAAGAGTTTCCTTCAAGTATCTAAGCACCCGCATCCGAGCTTTCCAATGACTCTCATGAGGTTTGTTTGAGAACCTGCTCAAAACAACAACATCAAAATTGATATCTAGCCTGGTGTTACACACAAGTAGATCAGACTGTCAACTAGCCTCCCATACTCCCAATGTCTACTAGTATTGATGTATCCTTAACGGATTACTTTGCATTCACCTCCATAGGTGTATCTATCTCCTTGCACTCAATCATGCCAAATGCCTTCAAGATCTCCCATGCATACTTCTTCTGAGGGATGAAGATCTTTCTTGGCTCTTGCCAGACTTCAATCCCCAAACAATAGTGCAGCAAGCCCAAGTCTGTCATTTTAAACTCAAAACTCAAAGCCTTTTGAGTTTGGTTAATCATGTAACGTGTCCACCTGTTTCCTTCAGGACACGTTTTAGCAGTACATTGGAAAGAGAGTCTAGATAGCTCCGTCGGGCACTCCCATGGAATGTTACGGGTTTGCGATCTAGAACTTTCTGCGTCTGCCACGTAGTGGAAGTATTCCGACCGTTCCCACTTAGGACCTACCTGAATCAGGGTTTCCCCTAATTGTCACTTTCCTAAACAGCAACTAGCATCGAACCCTAAGTGAACTAATTTATGCAGAAACACCAGGTACGAAGCGGATTCAGGCTGCACTTGGATCAAGGAGAATGGGAAACAAGAGGGATGCAAGGCTCAACCTGTCTGACCATAAGGCATAGTCCCATTCCGTTCCCCTAAAACAGCATAAATCGGGATTCTGGTAACCTAAACCCTAGGTCAGTGCCCTTGCTGTTCATTTCCTTTGAGAAGATCTCCTTACTGTCCATTTCGATTGAGAAAAGTTCACGGCCAACCGAGACCACCCATTCATAGGACGGACCCATGGCCACATCCTCCACACTTTCCTCAAGGTTGCTTTAGTTGTTTAATTACCTACCACGTTTAGTTGGACATGCATCAAGCAGCTTCATTAATTAGCTAGTTAGACACTAGTTCCTTCACGTAATCTTAGCACTTGACATAGAAAAGCAGTGTTAAACAAGTTCCTTTACAACAGGTTATCTTATTTATATTTGGAATACATCCATAAAGTCCAGCCCGCAAGCTAATCCATAATCGGCTCAAAGGCTATCCAGCAATCCACAGGGATTACTAATCCAAGATTCCGCCCGTAGACTAGTATTCGGGCCTCGAGATCCAATCCCGAGTCACGTTGGCCTCGTGTGTGCACGGCTCGGAAGGCAAGGGATTTACGGCCAGAGCCCCCCTTGATCAGTTGTGACTTGGCAAGATCCCCCAAGGGTTTGTTTGTTCACCCTTTTGTCCTTGGGTTAGGGCCATACCCTATTAACCCAACTTAATACTTTAGGTTTCATAAATCAACAATAAATCCTGGCAACCATGTCGCTCTAACTTGATTGATCCTTTGCTTCCAAGAAAAATACCTAACTTTCCTTAACTTGGCAATTTTTCCCAAGAAAGGTGATGTAATAGGATGATTACTCATCCTCTTGCAAGTTAAACTTGTGCAGAACCCTGCCAACCTCATTCCAAGGAATGCAAAACTCTCTTGTGATCAAACCACAAGGCCATGCGACACTGCAACTTGTTGCACAAGTGTCGCATCTATTCCATGGGATCATTTCACCCATTGAACGACGTTTTCTGGTCAAGGGAATTATAATTAGACAAGAAGCAGGGCTTAGGGTATCTTCTTACCCAACTCACTCCTAATTGCACTAGCTGACAGCGTTCGGTCCTAGGGATTCCAACTCAATTTGAGTTTTAGCATTTGAATGAGCAATCCTTAGGGTAGAAACCCTAGATCATTTCTTGCATGAGCATCCAATTGTCCCTACATTCCGTGAATGTGGGTAGGACCTTTGGTTATGAAGGTTTCGATTTGGCAACAAGTGCAAAACTAGGCCGAGTCCTTAACGTGATAAACCCTAGTTAGCACTTGGGTTACTTACCGTATCGGTTGAACCATCCTATGCGAATCCCTTGCGCGTTAGGTGATTTAGACAATTCGATCTACTTGTCTTGCGCCAAGGACAAACCATTCCTAGAGACGTTAACTTGATCTAAAGGAGAAAGCTAGTTGTAACATATCACAATTCACATAAACACGTAATTCATTGCTTTTACGTATCTCTAAATTCACAATAACCCTAACTGCTCTTGTTAAAATCAAATCGCATGATAAATTGCAGACTAACTTCCATTGAACCTACTAGGTCTTATATTCAAGGATCATGCCACAATTCTTTTTCTAAGCTTTTAAGATTTCATGCATCAATAAACCATGCATCCTTTCCCTAAATACAACTCTTGATGAATGAAATTTTTTGTACAACGAATGTGCAACAGGCACTCCTTTCCTAACTACAACGTAGTGAAATTCATGCCAAAAAACTAGAGTTAACCTATTCCAATTTACAATCACGTGCCACACGCAAATTCCTAGAATCATTTCCACGCTCTTCTATTTCCTACGGGGTTAATGACTTTCCCTAATGAATCATTACTTTGAAGATTTTCTAAAAATGCAACATGTGATTAATCTTTCCATGCCTAGTCAAAGGTGCACTTTAATAATTTCAACCTTAATGATAGGCAATAGGTGTTCTAGGCCATCACTTTGACATGCACGACAAGGCAACATACTATTAAGGACGTTAAATGGATAGACAATTTCTTTATATGGAAGATACCAATGAGACCAATTTCATGTCATGAACTAATTCTAATAATTGTTCAAATAGTCAATTTAATTCCACTTGCATTTAACTTGACTAGGTGAATTTGAGCATGCATAGGTGCTTCCTAATCCATGAAGTTATTGTGATTAATACAACACTTTTGCGTGGAATCAAAATTAGTAAAAACCTGGACTCAGGGAAATATCCACATGAATATTAGGAGAAGATCCTCCTGCAAGCGCAACTTGCGACTTCTTGGGGGCCATCATAGGTGTGACTACGGACTTCCGGAACACCTTTGCCCTTACGCAATGGGTGAATTTGCTCGCCTTGGTAAGCAGCCTCAACATCTTGCCCTTCTCCCTCGTACGTAGAAGATCCCTTCCGAAGTGCGGATCCTTGAGAATACTGGCTTGCGGGATTTGGGCTTATGGGAGGCCTTGCAGGGTTGGAGCTTGGTTTGTGGAAATGGGACATCCTACAAAAGTTCTTGGGAATGGGGCTTTTATGAATGGAGTTTCGGAAATTGAGGCCTTACGAAAGGGTATGCGGAAAGGGAACTTACGAATGGTGCTTCTGGGAGTGGAGGCTTTATGAGCTTCTTTAGAATAAACCGGGGTGGCTAGGAATGGGCTTACGGAGGCCTTGTAGGAATGGGGTTTAAGGAAGTCCCCCTTAGAAGCTTCTTAAAAGAAGCTTCTAGCTATGACCAGAAGCCACATGGAAGAGGGAGGGGGGTAATAACGTGGTGGAAGATGACATCGCTTGGGGGGGGGGAGGGGGGGGGGGGTGATCGACTTTCTGTGACGACATGGAGCCTCAACGCCACACACTGCAACGACGACAACAACAGAGGAAATGGCCGCTGACGGCGAACTTGGTAATGGTAGCAGTGGCACCCTCTGACTCGCAGCAGCCTCCCCCTTTGGCAACGGCACAGCAACCTCTCCGACTCGCAGCCTTTTCCTCTCTCTCTCCACGCAGCACGGCGTCAATAGTAGCTTTTCTCTCTTTCCACGGCCTCAACACGGCGTCAACTGCTTCCCCTTCCTTCCCACCCACTAAGGGGGGGTTTTTATAGGCCAAGGGGGGAGAGGGGAGCTGCACCACACGTGGCCACTGCATGGCATCCCCCCCTCCTCATGCAGCCCCCCACAACTCCAATAAGCCCATCCCCCCACACTCCCTCTCCTCGAGCCGTGCATCGGCTAGGAAAAAGGGATAAATATAAAAAAAATTACTTTAATAATATCCATTTTGCCCCTCCCAAGAGGGTGTTTACCTGTGGTTTGCAGATTTGAACCCCCGGGCTTGCTTTGCCAATGCGGAGGTCTCAATTTCTCTCGTGCGGGTTATAGATTAAACTACCAGCAATTTCAATACAGAAGATAACCTTTGCATGAGTTTTACGCGGTGTGTGGGAAGTCGGGTTTAGTAATATTTTTTAAGCGAAAATATTACATTCTCTCCTCCTTGGAAGAATTGAGATGCCCTCATCTCGAGAAGAACTGGGGGTATTGTCGTTTGAGAGTGCTTTCTTCCATCCAAGTGGCATCCTCCTCGGGATAAACTTTCCACTGGACGAGGCATTCTCCCAAGGTTCTAGATCTCAGTTGTCTCTCCCTAACATCTAAGATCCTATCAGGCCGTAGCTCAAGGACTCCTTGGCTAGGCATAACAACTTGTTGGCCATCAAGTACATGGCCAGGATTGGGTACATACTTCTTCAATAGGCTGATGTGGAATACATTATGAACCTTTAGGTTCTCAAGGAGTTGTAGTCTATAAGCATTGGGTCCTAGGCACTTGAGGATCTTGTAGGGTCCACAATACCTTGGAATTAGCTTCTTGAAATCTCCTAAGGATAGGGAACTCTTCTTTGGGCGTACGCGAATAAAGACCATGTCTCCTTCCTCGAAGGTTCTATCTTGACGTTTCAAATCCGCGTATGCTTTCTGTCTATCCTTGGCGGCTTGGATATCCTGTCTTATAAATGCTTCGTTGGAAAGAAGCATTATAGGCAAATTCAACCAAAGGCAAGTATTGAATCCACCTTTTTGGTCCATGGCAACAGTGTGCCCTTAGCATATCCTCGATGACCTGGTTGACTCACTCCGTTTGACCATCAGTTTGGGGATGGTAGGCTATACTAAAATAGAGTTGAGTCCCAATGGCTTCAAAGGTAGCTCTTCGAAAGTGTGATGTGAAGAGAGAATCACAATCACTAATGATTCTTCTAGGCAACCCATGTAGCTTGAATATCTCCTTGATAAAAAATCTTGCAATGTCTGAGGCTTTATAGTTTGTCTTAACAGGAATAAGGTGTGCAACCTTAGTAAGCATATCAACCACAACCATGATGGAGTTGTATCCTCCCTGAACTTGGGGTAGGCCAACAACAACGTCCATGCTGATGAATTCCCATTTCATTTTTGGGGAATGTCAAGTGGTTGCAACTTTCCAAGCATTTTGACATGTTCGGCCTTAATATGTTGACAAGACAAACACTCAGTGACATATTTGAGAACGTCGCCCTTAAGCCTCTCCCAATAGTAGCTCTTCCTCTAGATTGAGGGTCTTGGCATAGCCAGGATGTCCTAAGAAAGGGGAATCATGAGCTTCCCAAAGTATCTTCTGCTTGAGTGACTGGCTTGCTCGTATGCATAATCTTGTTCTATACTAGACAAGTCCACTACTGATAGAGAGTTCATGATACTTAGAGTTAGCTTTTGGTCCTGATCCTTGATAGGGATCTCCCTTAGCATCTTTTGATAGGTTGGATCATGGCATGCTTCTTCTCTAGCTAGCTCAAGTATTGGGTTGTTTGGCATGGATACCTTTGTAGCTAGAGATCTAGTTGTTGATGTTGAAGTGCATCGGAAACTACATTCTCCTTTCCAGGTCGATATTTGATTTCAAAATCATACTCCTCCAGCACTTCAATCCACCAACGTTGCCTCATGTTGAGCTCGTTCTGGGTAAAGATCCACTTGAGACTGTTATGATCCTTCACTAGGGTAAACTTGTTACCTAGCAAGTAGTGTCTCCAAAGCTTGAGGGCATGGATGATAGCTAATAGCTCCAGGTCATGGGTAGCATAATTCTTCTCATGGGTCTTCAGTTTTCTTGAAGAGTAAGATATAGGATGACCTTCTTGCATAAGCACACATCCTAAGGCAAGCGTGCTAGCATCAGTTTACTACTTTGAACTCCTTACTGAGGTCCGAAAGTTTCAGAATAGGTGTTGCTACCAAACTTTGCTTTAATCTATCAAAGCTAGATTGTTCGACAGTTGACCATGCAATCGATGTTTGCTTCTTCAGTAAATCCGTCAGAGGTGCTGCAATCAAAGCATAGTTTTTTGTAAAGACCCTATACCATCCTGTCAATCCAAGAAAACTGTGTATTTCTTTGACAGTTGTTGGTATTGGCCATTCTAAAACATCTCAGACTTTGGCCAGATCCACTGAGATTCCTTTCGCTGATACGATGAATCCCATATATTCAATCTAACGTTTGAAGAATGCACACTTCTTCATCTTAGCATAAAGCTTATGTGCCCTCATTGTCTCAAGGACAATTCGAAGATGGGGTTCATGGTCTTCTTCCTGTTTAGAATAGACTAGGGTGTTGTCGAAGAAGTCGAGTATGAAGTCATCAAGATATGGCCTAAAGATATCCTGCATTAACCTGTTAAAGGTGGCAAGTGCATTCGTCAGCCCGAATGACATGAGTAGGAACTCAAAGTGTCCATATCTTGTGTTGAAGGCCATCTTTGGGATATCTTCTTCCTTGATCCTTATCTGATAGTATCCAGACTTGAGATCAATCTTGGAGAAGATCTTCGCACCTTGAAGACGGTCAAGAAGTTCATCTATTCTAGGAATAGGGTACTTGTTCTTAATCGTTGATTGATGCAATCATCTGTAATCAATACATAGTTGAAGCGTTCCATCTTTCTTCTTCTGAAACAGCTCAATTACTTCCGGGATGGACATTCTATAAGGCCTCTTTGCAATTGGCGCAGCTCTTGTCACTAGCTTGATCTCATGATCCACTTCCCTTTGAGGTGAAAGTTCTGTCAGCTCTTCAGGAAATACATCCGCGTACTCCCTTAGCCATGAAGGTCCTTGACTAGACTCCTGCTTCTGATCTAGCTTATTGAGCTTAATCAAGTAGACATGTAGTCCCTTTCTAACTCTCTTTATAATTCGAGATGCTTTGGCCAATTGAATCTTCGGCTTTCCAACCTCTCCTTGAGTTGTGGCTAATTCCCCTTCAAAGTTTCGAAAGGAAACTTGGCCCTTTCCACAATGAATGTGGGCGTCATTAGGTTTAAGCCAATCCATTCCGAGCAAACACTCATGGATACCTAGGTTCATGACCCAAAATTTGACCGAAGTCGACTTTCCTCCCATAAATAATTTCACCTTAGCAGTTTTCCTGGTACAAGTGACCTCACGACCATTTGCTAATTCCACAAGCAAGGTAGGTGCTTCTACTGTGGCTATTCCTAATCTTCTTGCACAAGCCGGTGAGATAAAGGAATGCGTACTGCCACAATCAATCAAGGTTTTGAAGCCTTTATCTTGATAGTCTGATGATGTATGAATCACTAAAAATTGGCGATTCGAACCTTTCTTGTGAAGGGCGGCATGGACTGTTGCCCTTTCAAAGTCTGCTTCCATGGTCGAGTCTTCTTCTTTGCATAATTCCCTATTGGCAACACAAGCGGTTCTTCCTCTACCTCGGGTGGCGGCTCCTTGATCACGGGCGGTTCCTTGGAAAGGAGCTTGATGTTGTCCTTCGCCAAGCTTGGGACATTGCCTTTTGAAATGACCGGGCTCATTGCAGTGGAAACAACGGAGATTGCGGCCATTACCATAGGTAGGGGCGAAGTTATTGACATTGTTGGTCCTTGCTTTCTTTCTTTGTCCCCGGCTTTGACCTTGAACTCTCTTCGCTTGGGGTCTATATGCTCCTCTGTTCTGATCATTATAAGACCAAGTTTTGTTACTTCTTGGCCTGGCCTGTACTTCTTGAATTATGGGCGTAGCTCAAATGAGTGCATCCTGTAGATCTGTTGGGCGCATAGATTCGAGGCGGGTATTCACAGATGGGTTTAAACTGGCACAAAACTTTGACACTTGTTGTGTCATATCCATCTGTGGCGCATACTTCAGAAGTGAGACGAATTTTGAGTAGTATGCGTCAAGAGTCAGACCTAGTTGTTTTAGCTCATAGAACTCATTCATTTTCTGCGTGCGATACGCAGCTGGTAAGTATCTTCCTTGCACATCTTTTTTTAGCTTTTCCCAAGTAACGGATCCTTCCGAGATCCCTTGATCTCTGCACCATTGCTTCCACCAAAGCCTGGCTTTGCCGGTGAGCTTCATCTTGGGGAGCATTGCCTGGTTGGTGGGTGCAGTACCGTCCGCTTCAAAGTAATCTTCCATGGACTCTATCCAAATCTCAGCATCAGCTTGGACATTCCTTCCTTTCTCGTCAAATTCTGGCAGTTAGATCTACTTGAGAAGAAACTTCTTCTCCTGAATCACGGTCGTACTTGATGTAGGGGTCGGACTGGGAATTTGTGCCTGGGTAGAGGATTCTTAACGTTAACAACTCGCTAATCGTTATGATTATATTTTTATATCCAATTCAACTTTTAGCCAAGAAACCTAGCCACTTAACTTTTTATCAATACTCATAGACAAGACACTCATTCATAAAAAGAAGTCTTACTTCATTCATATGGGCATAGCCCTTTCGGAGTACAATATTTCTTGGGATGGTAGAGCAACTGGTACATTAGTTTGGGGAGAATAATATTGTGTTACATTTAGCCACGGGAACTCGATAATAGTATGGTTTGGGGTCATGGATCTTCAGGAATCGATAAGTGATCGGAAGATTAGGGTATCCTTTCCTTTGGTACCCATTCTTCTCATAGCATCCCAACACCTTGATCCTATTGGTGGGGATTATGCGGGTCACTTCCTCGTATACATATGAGTTCAGCTCGACCCTCTGACCTTCGACATGTAAAGTTGTGTTTACGTGAGCCTCAACAAAAATGAACAGCTTCATGATCTTCAGGTCCTCTAACCACTTGATTCTCTTTACGTTGGTTTGAAGGTACACAAACCAGTGGGCAGCTATGTAGTAGATTCCTGAGTCACTCGTCCATCTCCGTTCCACGTACAAAGGTGATGGATTATAAATGCAGTCTAGGATGTTCAACGTATCGATCCTTCGTCGATAATTTGAGGAATGCATCGCGGTCATAAACATAACTTGGAACACTAAGAATCTATTCCATGCTTCATAATTCTACAAGACAACATCGAAAGTAAGGAAACGTTCTTAATGGCAACATTTTCTTTACTTCATCTTATTAATATTTCTTATAAAGACAGATCCTTCGTTGGTTTGCTCTGATACCAATTGTAACGTGTCCACCTGTTTCCTTCAGGACACGTTTTAGCAGTTCATCGGAAAGAGAGTCTAGATAGCTCCGCCCGGTACTCCCATGGAATGTTACGGGTTTGGGATCTAGGACCTTCCACGTCTGCCACGTAGTGGAAGTATTCCGACCGTTCCCACTTAGGACCAACTTGAATCAAGGTTTTCCCTAATGGTCACTTTTCTAAACGACAGCTGCGTCGAACCCTAAGCGAACTACTTTACGCAGAAAGGCCAGAGACGAAGCGGATTTAGGCTACACTTGGTTCAAGGAGAATGGGAAACGAGAGAGATGCAAGGCTCAACCTCTCTGCCCATAAGGCATAGTCCCATTCCCTTCCCCTGAAATAGCATAAATCAGGATTCTGGTAACCTAAACCCTAGGTCAGTGCCCTTGCTGTTCATTTCCTTTGAGAAGATCTCCTTACTGTCCATTTCGATTGAGAAAAGTTCACGGCCAACCGAGACCACCCATTCATAGGACGGACCCATGGCCACATCCTCCACACTTTCCTCAAGGTTGCTTTAGTTGTTTAATTACCTACCACGTTTAGTTGGACATGCATCAAGCAGCTTCATTAATTAGCCAGTTAGACACTGGTTCCTTCACGTAATCTTAGCACTTGACATAGAAAAGCAGTGTTAAACAAGTTCCTTTACAACAGGTTATCTTATTTATCTTTGGAATACATCCATAAAGTCCAGCCCGCAGGCTAATCCATAATCGGCCCGAAGGCTATCTAGCAATCCACAGGGATTACTAATCCAAGATTCCGCATGTAGACTAGTATGCGGGCCTCGAGATCCAATCCCGAGTCACGTTGGCCTCTTGTGCAGGGCCCGAAAGGTAAGAGATTTACGACGGCCAGAGCCCCCCCGATCAATTGCGACTTAGCAAGATCCCCCAAGGGTTTTTTTGTTCACCCTTTTGTCCTTGGGTTAGGGCCATACCCTGTTAACCCGACTTAATCAATACTTTAGGTTTCATAAATCAATAGTAAATCCTGGCGACTATATCACTCTAACTTGATTCATCCTTTGCTTCCAAGAAAAGTACCTAACTTTCCTTAACTTGGCAATTTTTCCCAAGAAAGGTGATGTAATAGGATGATTACTCATCCTCTTGCAAGTTAAACTTGTGCAGAACCCTGCCAACCTCATTCCAAGGAATGGCAAAATTCTCTTATGATCAAACCACAAGGCTATGGGACGTTGCAACTTGTTGCACAAGTGTCGCATCTATTCCATGGGATCATTTCACCCATTGAACGGTGTTTTCTAGTAAAGAAATTATGATTAGACAAGAAGCAGGGCTCATGTCTTCTTACCCAACCCACTCCTAATTGCACTAGCTGACAGCGTTCGGTCCTAGGGATTCCAACTCAATCCGATTTTTAGCATTTGAACGAGCAATCCTTAGGGTAGAAACCCTAGATCATTTCTTGCATGAGTATCCAATTGTCCCTACATTCCATGAATGTGGGTAGGACCTTTGGTTATGAAGGTTTCGATTTGGCAACAAGTGCGAAACTAGGCCCGAGTTCTTAACGTGCTAAACCCTAGTTAGCACTTGGGTTACTTATCGTATCAGTTGAACCATCCTATGCGAATCCCTTGCGGGTTAGGTGATTTAGACAATTCAATCTACTTGTCTTGCAACAAGGACGAACCATTCCTAGAGACGTTAACTTGATCTAAAGGAGAAAGCTAGTTGTAACATCTCACAATTCACGTAAACACGTGATTCATTGCTTCTACATATCTCTAAATTCGCAATAACCCTAACTCTTCTGATTAAAATCAAATCGCATGATAAATTGCAAACTAACTTCCATTGAACCTACTAGGTCTTACATTCAAGGATCATGCCACAATTCTTTTTCTAAGCTTTTAAGATTTCATGCTTCAATAAACCATGCAGCCTTTCCCTAAATACAACTCTTGATGAATGAAATTTTTTGTACGACGAATGTGCAACACGCACTCCTTTCCTAACTACAACGTAGTGAAATTCATGCCAAAAAACTAGAGTTAACCTATTCAATTTACAATCACATGCCACACGCAAATTCCTAGAATCATTTCCACTCTCTTCTATTTCCTATGGGGTTAATGACTTTCCCTAATGAATCATTACTTTGAAGATTTGTCTAAAAATGTGACATGCGATTAATCTTTCCATGCCTAGTCAAAGGTGCACTTTAATAATTTCAACCTTAATGATAGGCAATAGGTGTTCTAGGCCATCACTTTGACATGCATGACAAGGCAACATACTATTAAGGACATTAAATGGATAGACAATTTCTTTATATGGAAGATACCAATGACCAATTTCATGTCATGAACTAATTCTAATAATTGTTCAAATAGTCGATTTAATTCCAGTTGCATTTAACTTGACTAGGTGAATTTGAGCATGCATAGGTGCTTCCTAATCCATGAAGTTATCGTGATTAATGCAACACTTTTGCATGGAATCAAAATTAGTAAAAACCTGGACTTGTGGGCTCGGGGAAATATCCACATGAATATTAGGAGAAGATCCTCCTGCAAGTGTGACTTGCGACTTCTTCGGGGCCATCATAGGTGTGACTACGGATTTCCGGTTTGCCTTTGCCCTTACGCAATCGGTGAATTTGCTCGCCTTGGTCAGCAGCCTGAACATCTTGCCCTTCTCCCTCGTATGCAAAAGATCCCTTACAAATCGCGGATCCTTGAGAATACCATCTTGCAGGATTTGGGCTTATGGGAGGCCTTGCAGGGTTGGAGCTTGGTTTGTGGAAATGAGCCCTCCTACAAAAGTTCTTGGGAATGGGGCATTTATGAATGGATTTTCGGAAATTGAGGCCTTACGAGGGGGTTTGCGGAAAGGGCTCTTACAAATGGTGCTTGTAGGAATGGAGGCTCTATGAGCTTCTTTAGAAAAAATCGGGGTGGCTAGGAATGGGCTTACAGAGGCCTTGCAGGAATGGGGTTTAAGGAAGTCCCCTTAGAAGCTTCTTAAAAGAAGCTTCTGCCTATGACCAGCACCCACGTGGAAGAGGGAAGGGGGTAATAACGTGGCGGAATATGACATCGCGGGGGGGGGGGGGGGGGGGGGGCGGTGATCGACTTTTTGTGGCGACATGGAGCCTCACGCCACACGCTACAACGGCGGCAGCTCAGTAGAGGGAATGGTGGAAGCATGCTTATCCCTCCAGCTGGTGGCAGACTTAGTAATGGCAGCAGCGGTGCCCTCCAACTTGCAGCAGCCTCCCCCTTTGGCAACGGCATAGCAGCCTCTCCGACTCGCAGCCTTTTCCTCTCTCTCTCCATGCAGCATGGCGTCAACAGTAGCTTCTCTCTCTCTCCACGCCCTCAACACGGCATCAGCTGCTTCCCCTTCCTTCCCACCCACTAAGGGGGGGGGGGGGGGGGTTATAGGCCAAGGGGGGAGAGGGGAGCTCCACCACATGGCCAGTGCATGGCATCCCCCCTCCTCATGCAGGCCACAACTTCAGTAAGCCCATCCCCCCACACTCTCTCTCCTCCAGTCGTGCATCGGCTGGGGGAAAGGGATAAAATTTTTAAAAAATTAATTTAATAATATCCATTTTGCCCCTCCCAAGAGGGTGCTTACCCGTGGTTTGCAAATTTGAACCCCCGGGCTCGGTTTGCCAATGCGGAGGTCTCAATTTCTCTCGTGTGGGTTATAGATTAAATTGCCGGCAATTTCAATACGGAAGATAACCTTTCCACGAGTTTTACACGATGTGCGGGAAGTCAAGTTTAGTAATATTTTTTAAGCAAAAATATTATAGATCATATCCTTATAGTCACCTATAATAATAAGGTCATCCACATATAGGACAATCACTATAGACTTTTCACCATCCGTGTAAACATACAAGTTAGCAAATGAGAACATCTTTCAAATTTTAAGTTTAAAAAGAACTTATCTATTCGTTGGTACCATGGTCTAGGGGCTTCTTTCAACCCATACAATGCCTTCTCTTGCATACGCACTTTGTTCTCAAAATGGGGGGTCTCAAACCCTGGTGACTGAGCCACGTACACCTCCTGCTTGAGGTCACCACTTAAGAACGTTGACTTAATGTTCATTTGGTAAACTAGCCATTGCTTGTGGGTGGCCACTGCAAGTATTGTGCAAATAGTGGTCAGTCTAGCAGTTGGGAAAAATGAATCTTGAAAATAAAACCCTTCAACCTGTGAATATCCCTAGGCAACGAGTCTTTCTTTGTACTTTTCTAAGGTACCATCAGTCTTGTACTTTACCTTCCAGATCCACTTGGTTCCAATAACATTCTGCTTTGCTGACCAATCCACTAGCTCCCAAGTGTCATTCTTCATTATGTTGTCATACTCGACTTCATAGCTACCTTCCATGCTGGATCTGCAAGTGCCTCTTCTAAGTTAGTTGGCTTCTTTACTTCTCTCATAATCTTACCCATCAAGGCCATATGTGAGCAGAAGCCTTTCTTTGCTCCTTTATTCTCTGAGATCTCCTTGGTTTGGTTGCCTTCTCCTCAACAGATGTAGCCATAGGATTATTGTGGTTATAGAGTTGCTTCACCCAATCCAGCAATGGCTTTCTTGGTAGGGTGATGCCAGGTTGGTGAAATTTTTTCTCATCATCTAAAGATGATGCTTCCTCCTCCTTAAGGATAGGGACAGCTCTCAGAACAGGTTCATAGTGGACTACTTCTTCGCTTGATGATAAAGTGGAAGAACTTGCCTTCTCCTCCTCCATTGTATGTGGCTACTCCTTGAACACCACGTCATGGCTTGCAATGATCTACTTTGTCTCTTGGTCATATAATTTGTAAGCCTTCTCCTCATCACTATAACCCAAGAAGATACATTTTCTTCTTTTTGGTTTTAACTTTTTTCTCTTCTCATCTGGAATATGTGCATAACATTCACATCCAAAAATTTTAGAATGTGAGACAGATGGTTTCTTACCCATGTAAGCCTCATGAGGTGCTATTTCCTTGAGAGATTTTGTATAGCTCCAATTTAGAATGTAGACTACAGTATTAGCTTCAGCCCAAAAGTGGTTAGGCAATCCCTTGCCCTTTAGCATGCAACTTGCCATCTCCACAATGGTGCGATTCTTGCATTCCACAACACCATTCTACTGAGGTGTGTGAGGCGTCATCAATTGACGCTTGATCCCTTTGCTCTTGCAAAAGTCTTCAAACTCCTTTGAGTTTAACTCACTACCACCATCTGTTCTAAATTTCTTCACACTTTTCCGTGTTTCATTCTCAACTAGTTTTAGCCATTGTTTAAACTTACCAAAAGCTTGGGCCTTATCACAAAGGAAGTACACCCACATCTTCCTACTATAATCATCGACAATCAACATAAAATAAGAAGATCCCCCCAAGGCCTGTGTAGGCATCTTATTGCACAAGTCAGCATGCACCAACTCTAGAGGAGCATGTGATCTATTCTTGCTTTCCTGTGGAAATGCCTTTCTTTGTTGCTTGCCCATCATACAAGCTTCACATGTTTCCTTCAATTCAGTCAACTGCAGGTAGGTGAGCAACCATACATTGCTTGTGCATCTCCTTCAACACTACAAATCCAATGTGTCCAAACCTTTCATGCCAAAGCTTGCTTGTGCCCACTCTAGTAGTGGCTGTAAGAGCACTTAGCTCATACATGTTGTTTCTTATTTCTCCTGTGCCAACAACTTTGCCAGCATTGTCGAGAATTTCTGCAACTATCTTCTTGAACCTCACTTCATGACCAAGATCAGTTATTGCAACTAATAATAGATTTCTCCTAATTTTGGGAACCTACAACACATTTGAAAGCATTTTGACTTCACCGTTTGCAGCAACAAAAGAAATTGTACATGTGCCCATAGCAGCAGGGCATTTTGTATCATTTCTAACTGGCACAATGATGGATTCTTGTAGAGGCTGTATAGAACTGCATAGACCTTTCTTATTGGTCATGTAATGGGAGGCCCCACTGTCCAACACCCATGATTTAGTGGTAGATTCTTCTTGCGCTAAGCACACTTCCTCAATGGTCGCCATGAATAACTCCAACTCTGCTTTAACCATATTGGCTATCTCTTTCCCTTTGCTTTTAAGGATACAATTCTTTTCATCTACCTTCTTGACACAACAATCTGCGATTGCATGTCCTTTCTTCTTGTAGTAGAAGCACTCTCCTTGAAACTTCTTATTACCGCCCTTATTCTTTTTGTCACCATCATTTTTGGTGGAGGAACCACCTTTGCCTTTTGCATTGGCAGAGACTGCAACATCTCCATTATTTCTTTCTTCTCGAGCTTTCAGCCTCAACTCCTCCATAAATAATGCACAAAACTTCTCAAAATTCAAAGCTTGAGGTCTCGCCTGAGTATTAAGGGCAGTTACTAGTCCATCAAAACTTTGTGGAAAAATACAAAGACACCTGCAAGCTAGCTCGTCGCTAGTCTTTTGTATCCCACTGCCAACCATGTGGTGGCATAGATTTTTAATCTGAGTGATGAATACTTCAGCCGTCTCTCCTTCAGCAAACTTCTCCACTGCTAGTTGATTTTCCAAGTTTTGAATCCTTGTTTGGTTTTTGTTTCATACTGACTCCTCAATGCATTCCAAGCCTTTGATGCTTTGGTTGTATGCTGAATTAAAGTCATAACAGTGTCAGAATAGCTTGTAACTAAAGCACACAATGCATCTGCATTCCTTCGTTTCCAATCTCATAGAATATCTGCATTTGGAGGAATCATCACACTAGAATTTGATGGGTTAGGGGTAGGGTGCTATGGTTCTGTGTCAGTCCCCAGCACAGTCTCCAAAAGCTCATAAGAATCAAGGATAGTTGTAATTTTGAACTTCCACAAGGTGTAGTTTGTACCATCTAACTTGCCTTTGCTGAAGGTTGGTGGACAAATCCTTAATCTTTGAATATCGATACAGCAACACCACCTCGTGCACCTGTTCTTGATGTGCTAAAGACGCTTCTAGAAGACAACATAGTTCCTCTTTGCTGTTGAAGCCTTTGCCTCTTTCACATTCTTTAATCCCTAGAGCCCCATGGGCTCTAATACCATGTAAAAATTACATGGCACAACAAACAAAATCTGAGAAAGAGATAGAGAGTACACAATAGATAAGAGGAGAATTTAAAAAAATACATTAGCTCAAAACAACTGATACAAAGATGGCTCTGTCCACCCATGCACTTCCACTATGAAGCTTAGATGGCAATCTAGACAGAAGATAGGTGAAGAGCTTAAGGATAGCTCCTGGAACCGTCTCTCCGAGTGGGTGAAAGATAGATAATTGATAGCTATAAAGGGTTTTAGCTTTTATAGCTTGTGCAATGGGTCATGATGGATGCCTTCCATATGCACCTGTTTTTGTTGACCTTCCATGTGCACATGTGTCTGTTGACCTTCCCTATGCACATGTATCTGTTGACCTTCCATGCGCACATGTGTCTGTTGACCTTTCATATGCACATGTGTCTATTGACCTTCCATGTGCCCATGTGTCTATTGACATTCCATGTGTGCCTCCACTAGTTGGCTAGGGAATATTCTAGGGAATATTTCCTTTACCATTGACTAGGGCCCCTAATAACTCCCTTACCCCACAACTCGATGAAATGTGCCTTGAGTTTCTACCAACTTAACTACTCTGTCTAACCCAAAGATTAGACCCACAATTGTCACCTTTTTGCCATCCTGTCACATAGGCCTCATCTGACATACAAGTTAGGACTCAACTATATCCGGGCTCACATATGGCTTCTTCTCATAATGGGGGCCTTATAACTTTGAGCACCATGGATCATTGGTGGCACCTTATGAGGGTGAGGCATTGAGCATATCTAACAATAAGTAACTATACTAATTGAGTGGTACTATAATTATGCAAGTTATGGATAGGCGCAACAAACTAAATGTAGTAAGTAATAAGTTTGTGGCCATATGAGAATCATAATGACTACCGACATGCTAAGTATAGACATGCAGATCCACTTAGCTAGGCAGCTCATCATTAATTTCTACACGTGCTGAGCTTGATATCTCATCACTTCTTTCTCAAGCTCAAATGTATCACTACAACTCCAAGTAAGCTTTGAAACTTTCAAAGCTTCTTTATATCAAATGCCTTTGTGAAAATGTTAGCTATATGATCATATATGCTCACATATACCAAGTCAATATCTCTTACAAATACCTTCTCTCTCATAAAGTGATAGTGTACCTCAATGTGTTTTGTTCTACCATGGAACATTGGGCTCTTAGCTAGTTGTATGTGGCTCATATTGTCACAGTGAATGATAACTGGGCCATCTCCCTATACATTCAAGTCAGCCAATAACTTTTGTAGCTATACCACCTTACATGCTACCGTAGTAGTACCTCTATACTTAGTCTCTATAAGTACTGGGTAAAGCAATTATAGGTTTTTTTTTGCTACTCCATGTAACTATTGCACTACCAAGGGAAAACATGAATCCACTAGTAGATCTTCTCTTAGACAGGCTACCAACCCAATTTGCATTTGTGTATCCAAACACCTATATATTCTTACTTGCCTCATAAAAAAGTCTATAATGCAAAGTGGACTTCACATACCTCAATATGCATCTAATTGTACCCAAGTGAGGCTTTCTAGGAATTTGTATAATCTAGAAAGGCCAATATCATAGCTCAAGTTGGCCTTATGATAGTCATGTAAATCAAACTTTCACTATTCTCCTAAACATAGTAATCTAAGATTTTCACTTTGTCCTTTTTTTCAGTGCCTCCATAGGTACTATCCAAGAGAAAGGGTAGAAAAATGGAAGAGCTTCTTATCCATTGCTTGCTTTCTCAAATCCTTGCTTCTTCTCCTTCACTTCAGCCTTAAAGACCAGCCTCTCTATGTGGTGGTGCTCTAATACCATGTCAAGTATCACGTAGTGGGGGGACTTGCTTGACTTGGTATGCCAAACACACATTATACACACAAGAGGAAGCTCATTCTCATCAAGAACATAAGAAGAGAGATGGAGGAGGTGAAAATATTTTCTTGCTGGTTCCTTCTTCTTCTTCCATACACAATACAATGTACACAAAGTATAGATAAGATACAATATAAAGGAAAGTAGCCTACTAAGTCAAATAGTGTATAATTGACTATACTAATTTATTGGTGCTATAACTATGCAAGCTATAGGTAGGTACAACAAACTATATATAATGAGTAATAAGTTAGTAGCCATGTGAGAATCATAATGACTATCGATATGCTAAGTATATATGTACAAACCTGTCTAGCTAGTCAGAAGTCCATTATCAATGTCCACACTTGTTGAGCTTGCCATGTCAACACTCATGAGGAGCTTTTATTTTAAGAGTCTTTGTGTAAATTTAGTTGAGAATGTAGACTACAATATTAGCAACTTCCATCCAAAACTAGTTAGACAATTTTTGCCCTTAAGCATGTATCTTTTCATTTTCAAAATGGTGCAATTTTGGTGTTCAAAAATGCCATTCTACTGAGGTGTATGAGACATCATCAGTTGGCACTTAATCCCTTTGCTCTTGCGAAAGTCTTCAAACTCCTTTGAGTTAAATTTACTACCACCATATGTTCTAAACTTCTTCACACTTTTTCCTATTTTATTCTCAACAAGCTTTAGCCATTCTTTAAACTTACCAAAATCTTGAGCCTTATTGCAAAGGAACTACACCCACATCCTCCTACTATAGTCATTGATGATCAACATAAAATAAGAAGATCCTCCCAAGGCTTGTGTAGACATTTTACCTTACAAGTCAGTCTAGATCGACTCAAGAGGAGCATTTTCTTTATTTTTACTTTATTGTGGAAATGCCTTTCTATGTTGCTTGCCCATCATACAAGCTTCACATTATTCTTTCATTTCATTTACTATAGATAGGTGAGCAACCATACCTTACTTATACATCTCCTTTAACATTACAAAATCAATGCGACCAAATCTTTTATATATACCAAAGTTTACTCAATGTGCCCACACAAGCGATAGATGTAAGAGCACTTAGGTCATAAAGGTTATTTCTTCTTTCTTCTTTGCCAAAAACTTTACTAGTACTGTCGATGATTTATGTACTTGTATTAGTGAATCTCACCTCATGGCTAAGTTCACTTATATAAGAAATTAATATAGCATATTTATCTTAATATCTAGAACATACAATATTAAGAGTGGGATTTAAACACCCATAAAATGCCAGATAAGTGCTAAATGATGCAAAATTAAAGCAAAAATGGAAGCTCGATGGAAGCGAAAGACGCAAATCTGACAATTTTAAGTGGCCATGGAAGATGGGAATTCAAATTACTTCAAAAAAGACCAACATTTGCAGTTGTTATGGATTTTTCATAATTTTTTGTGTGCCAAAATGAAGAAGGAAAACTTCCTAGCCATTCAAGACTTCAAGACAGATGCGCAAAAATTTTCGGATCATGAATCAAGTGCTGAACGTGGGAGAAGCGGAGGCCGATGAAGGGTCAAAATTTAACCAAGATTGGAGGAGTCATGCACTTCTCAAATGGGAGGATAGCCATAATAGGCATAAGTGGACACTTCATATTCTCTCTATTGTCATGTCTTTGACATGTATCACATCTCTTAACATATTTAAATGAATCCTAGAAGATAGACGGCCACCAATAACCAGCTCGTAAAGCCTTTTGTGCTGTCAACCGCCCAGCAAAGTGCCCTCGACAAGAGGAGTCATGGCACTCTTCCAAAATAAAGGGAACCTCGTCAAGCATCACGCATCCGCGATAGATATCATCAACACCTTGCCGATATAATGTCCCTGCGATTAAGGAAAATTTCAATGCATGTTGTTTAATCTTTCTCTTCTCGGGTTTTGATAGAGTAGCTCCAGTCTCTCCCATAGAAAGATAGTGTGCTATAGCAGCATACCAAGAGGGAATAGACATCGTATCAATCTTAAACAATGTTTCCATGTCACTTCCTTCAGCCATGACCTCTTTTGGCTCTTTGAAATCCACAAGACACTTGACAATGCCCTGAAGCTTCGGTGGCTTGCTCTTAATCTCGTAACCAAACTCCTGCAAAGTGATTAACTACTTTGCTAAACGATCAAGCGGCAGTAACTTATTCAACAACAATCGAAGCCCTTCCGCCTTCGTATAAAAAACCACCCTCTCATAAAGAATATAGTGCTTGAACTTCTTGGTCGCAAATACCATCGCGAGGCACAACTTCTCCATATAGGTGTAGTTAATTTTCAATATGCCCAACTTCTGACTAGCAAAAGCTATCAGATGGTACCACTTTTCCTCCCTAATTTGGGCCAAACAGCAGTAGCTGATACTATACATAGTTGCTGTTGAAAATACATAGAACATTTCACCCCTATTTGGTGCTTTTAAAATAGGTGCTTTGGCAAGCTCCTACTTTACATCGTTAAAAGATACTTTGCAAGCATCACTCCATAAAAACTGTCAATTAAAGGACAATACGTTCGTCAATGGCAACGTTCTCTCTGCCAAGGCATTGATAAATCTTCGATAATACCCCACCGATGATAGAAAGCTATGCACTTCCTTTGGAATACGCAGTGGACTCATGGCGACTATGACCTTGATCTTTTCAGGATCAGTCGTAATCCCTACGGAACTAACCACACATGGCCTAACAACATCCATAAGGGACTCTGAAGATGCACTTCCATGGGTTGAGAGCTATGCAGAATTGTATGCAACGCTCAAAAGACTTCCATAAGATAATTAAGTGTCTATCTCTTACGGTGGCTGCCCCAAATCGTCAATGAATACTTTCAACTCCTCGGGGGAAATGTCACCAAAGGTCTTATCGGCTATTCCCTGCCATGAACCTGGTGCATTACATAACTGAAATGCCATCACATGGTATGCAAAGGTACCGAAGATAGTTATAAACGTCATTTTTAGCTTGTCTTGCTCAACAATTGCCATTTGGTTATATCTTGCAAAGCAGTCCATAAACGAATAGGTTTCCCTACTTGCTAGTTGATCCAAAATTTGGTCAATAATCTTTAACTGTTTACTTGTTCAACTCTCTAAAATCTACACAAATCCAGATTTGATTATTCTTCTTCTTCCTGATCACAACTGGTGAGCACCATTCATATGTTGAACAAGGAAGATCAAACCCACTTTCCGCAACTTCTATAGTTCCTCGAACATCCCGTCCCTTAATTCAAATGGCATACGCCTTACTTTTTGACGTACAGGGTGGGTACCTTCCTTTACAGGAATAGTATGCACAAATAGACTGGGAGGAATGCCCCTAAGTTCATCATAGCTCCAAGCAAAGATGTTGCGGAACTCCTAAATCAGAGACACATAGTCCTCTCTCTACTCCAAACTGAGCATAGAACCCAATTTGATTGGCCGCGAATCATTAGGCATACCAAGGTCTAGCTCAATAACATCCGCGTCTCTTATTCGATCATGAGGCTCTATCGGCTCATTCAAGGTTATCTGATAAATATCCTCTGTATTGGACCCTTCCTTAGATCCATCACTCGATGTCTCACTATTAGATGGATCATCTACTATTTCTAATTCAATGGAGGATAAATGAGCTCTCTCACTCTTAGGAGACTCAGGGTAAGCATCCACTATTACACGATGGGCACCTCGACCTAGAATCACTCAACCAGCGGGTATATCGACTTGACAATCTGTTTGCAAAATCCAGGGCCTTCCTAGCAAAACTCAATAACTAGGATGTCCTGCAAACCTTATCACCCTAAAGTCCAAATAGCATTCCACGCTTGCAACAATAACGTGAACTTTAGTGATGCAACCTTCCGGTTGTCTTAGACTATCATCCACCATCCTAAGAAGTGTGGAGTCGTCTTTTTGAATTTTGGAGACCTAGCCGCTCTATCAAGTCTGAACTTAGGATATTGATGGAGGATCCAGTGTCCACGATAGTGTGCTCTACTAATATTCCATCCATATACGCTAGAACCCTAGGGCAATGCTTTTCAGCATGATCGAACCAATCTTCTCCCACTCTAGCTATGCCCAAAGGTTCTACTATATACCCGATACGCAGGATTTTTTTGAATTCCTTGCGTACTCCGAGACAAATTTTAATCAATCGCAGCAAATTCACATCTGGTTTGACTTCGCAAAGAGAACTTGCTAGGTCAATGTCATGATAGTTAGCCAAAGTTCTCTTCTCGCGCCAAACCATTCTTTCCTTTGGTCGTTGGACCGCTGGCTTTAGTGCTTCTTTTTTTACTTTCGTCTTCTTTCTTGGCATCTCTCTATCCTTCTCGGGATCCACCTTACCGTCAACAGGCCTTAGAGGTCCACCTTCCATATCCGGATTCAGGACTCGCTTTTCCCTCGCATCCTGCTTAGGGTTTCCCTCAACAGGTTTTAGAGTTTCTTTATCACCCTCTTTAATCTTTTGCCCTCTTGTTACGACTTGTAGATTAGAAGTTTTTGCATCATTGACACGTACAGCCTCAATATGGTGGACTCCATTGCCATGAGACAACTCCTCTACAATAGCCTTTCCTCGTTGCACTATTTGTCTTGGTCCCTCATCTTGCTGGAGATTATTCCCTTGTGCACGATGATTAACTGGACCAGGTTCTTTACTTCCTTGTTGGAGAGAACTGATCTTACTCCAACAGATAGCAGCTAAGTGGCCAGACTTTCTATAAATATCGCATTTGACATTCAGGAAATTCCTAGGGAAATGTTGGCCACCACACCACTTATAGCTAAATCTTGAGGGGCCACCCTCTTCAGGGCATTGGCTCCCTATCAAATTCTGTTGCTTCTTAAGGAAATTGGCATCCACAGCTATTTGTCGATATTGTTCAGATATCATATCGGTATAGTGCTTCATCATGTCCTTAACTTCACCAAGGACATTAGAGGCACTCGACTCGTAGCCACGATCGTCAGTTTGTCGTCCCATGGGACTAACCACTTGATTAGGGATTGGTCATTCACCTACTAGGACAACATTAGGATTCATTGTTTGGCCCCCACTATTTAGTAAGGCTGCCTGACTAGCCATGGGCATAGTCATGCTAGGAGGAGCTAGTAACATCGACCAATTCGGCATGATCCCTCCTCTCCCATTTGTGTTTGGCATGGGATCCCCTTGTCTACCATTGGTCAAGGCCAAGTTATTACCATTCCAATTTATCCTTACTACATAAGCCGCTTGCAAGTGTGACTCTACTCCTGCTTGGGTAATAGCAGTGTCAATGTCGGTCAAAGCAACACTACTCAACTGCACCTGGATATTAAAATCCAATCCATATAGGAAATATTGTAACTGAGCAGCTGCTAGAATGGGGATATAGTATTTAGTTTACAAAGAACTTGCTTTAATTTCTTTGCATAGACCTGGACATTCTCATTTGGCTCTTGGCGTGTTACATTCAAGACATGCAACCAATATTGTCTACCCTTCTCACGAGGCAAACTCTCTACAAAAAGTCGTAAAGAATTAGGCACTGCTAGTTATGGTCCCGGCTTAGAGACCGTGGTACCATACTACTGCTCTTCCTTTGAATGTCATGTTAAAGAACCTCATTAGTAGGTGTCCTTTGTCTTGGATTCAATAATTGAACATGAGTGTTTGAAACTCCTTAATGTGGAGTTCTCCATCTTCTTCTGCTAACCCATGGAAAATGGGTAACGATGCTCCTAATGCCGGCAAATCCGGTGTCCCTGCTAGAATTGCGATAGGTTGTGCCATAACTACAACCGGATTAACAATAGGAGTTTGTGTAGGTAAAACTACACCCCCACTTGTTGTGGGCTTATTAACTCGAAGTAGGGAACAGGAGTTTGTGTAGGTAAAACTACACCCCCACTTGTTGTGGGCTGATTAACTGGAAGTAGGGAAGTACTAGGACTTCCAGTTGCACTCGAAGACCCACTCGTAACACTTAGGTTACTAGAACCACTGCCACTTATGCACAACGGGCTGCTCCTTTGAGGAGAATAACGACTTACGATCTCCAACCGCCGTCTAGCCCTCTCAGCACGTTTTGCTTTTTGTATTTCGGCTTGACGGTCCTTGTCAAAGGACATAAACAAACTATTTGGTCCCTAGAAACCCTATATTCGAGAACCACCACTTGTTGGCAGCTCTCGGAAGATGCACCACTAATGGGACCTAAAATGGGCTAGCACTGGCTAAGGCACTAGTTGGACCTCATGCCCCTCAACACACAACCCCACCTCACGGCCTCGCGGGGGCCAGGAGCGTCTGTCGAGGGATACACTATCCTAAACACTAATCACTTCACGTTTATAGTCTGTAATCCAACGGATGTTCCCTTTTCCCGTCTCGTCAAAGGGAGATTATACATATATCGGCAATAAATGCCACATGTCACATAGACACAAGGGTACCCCACCGATTGATTGCCGTGGCCCTACTGCAACTCTCCTATATCTTGGGGATTCGCCCCTCAATGTGCTACTTTCACATATAGACACATTCAAAACAAACTCCCCTCTTAGTGCCAATATATTTAACATTCCAGGAATGCACTTATCCTCACTTATCCGTCCCCTTGGACCCACCGTCTAGACCTACAACTGGGTTTCTCACTCTCTCTATGTGGGTCAAGTCCTAGAGAAACCAAGTGCTATGTATCCAAGAGCTTGTAATTGATACCATTTAATGATGCTTGATGCAAATGTGCATATGATTAAGTGCTCAAATAATTGAAAAACAGCCTCGTGCATTGTGCAAATCCATTCTTTTCATGTTTTCATATACTAACGTGTAATTGCTGCGATGAGAGAAGACACCGAGCCTTACACTCGTGATGTACTTCCCTTTATTTAACTTAACGTCATCCTATATGAATAATGCACTAAATACATCATATTTTATATTATATTTCAATACTCAAACTCCCTTCTCTCCCTACTGTTTGGAGTTTTGCTTCGTTGAATAGGTGAAGGGATAATTTCATGTGTATTTTGTACAAAATAAGCAGTAAATACTCACAAAAACATATAAATGGAGATAACCCGAGGAAAACCCTCATGCTTTATCTTCATTATACACTCACAGACACATCCATAATTTTCCATAATTTTCCTCGTCCATTCCCTATTTTTTTCCCTTTTAAAAAGTATTTTTTCTATTTTTCCTTATTTTCTCTTATTTTTATCAATAAAAATGGAAGAAATTTAGCATTATTCAAAACTATGGCTCTTGAGTCCTTAAACAGCAACTACATAGATTTTATTGGTGTTTTGTTTCATGAGTTTCCCATTTTAAGCCCAAAAACCCCATTTATACTCTAAAAACCATGCTTTTCAGGTTTATTTCCCGTTTATTTTCCACACTTTAAGTGTATATTTTTTGAGTTTTTTATTATGAAAGACTAAAACCAACAGCAAACAATATGTCCATCAATTTTCAGCCCATATGAACATTGCTAACCTCATCAAATGCAGAAAAAGAGCAATTTTCTTTGTAAAAATGTCACTACCGTGTATTTTTTATTATTTTGGGTTTTGAATTTTGTTGTGGGTCTGCAAATCAGGGCCCATTTGATGCTTAGCCCACCTCCACACTGCCATCTTCAGCCCACCTTCGGTTTGGAAGCGATTCGGTGCCATGCCGGACGAGCATTCATCAACCGGGCTTCATTCTTCTTCACACGTAGGAACTACCCCTTGCAGGAGAGAGAGGGAGGAGAGAGAAAGACTAAAAAATGAGATTTTTAAATCCTCCATTAAAATGGGCAAGCTTGCAGCCATCTTGTTCCTCTCCCTACCATGATTGAGAATCTCCCTCTCTCTCTCCAAACGGGTTTGAATCAGAGAGGCAACGAGCAAAAATGAGGAGGCGCATTGACGCTTCCCTCTGTTTGACAATTTTTGCATTAGTTTCAAGGCTTTTATTAAGCCTAAGGTTTAAAACATTAAAATAACCAGTTCATCTTTTTGTGTTCACACTGTCCCGCAAGTGGGTTTTTCAATTTTGAAGGCCCATACAAACTTCGATTTGCAATCCGATTGGACAGGCGGCTTCGTGGCATTGAACTCCATCAATTGGCCTCTCCCACGCACTTTACAACTTCCCAATCCAGTAGCTACTTTATAACGCCAAACCTTGCAGGGATTAAATGGAGGGTCAAACGACCTCTGATTGACAAACCGAGACTTGTGTTGGATTCTTGATGTTGAAATGCATCTAGGAAAACTCTAGCTCGGCCATCTGCCACCGTTTGATTTTTCATGAAAATCGGCTCTTTAACACCTTTCGAGCACTTTCCGGCTCCAAAATGAGCTTCAACGCTTCAAGAACATGTCCAAATTGCGTCCTAAAATTCAGCTCTCAATCGATTAAATTAGGGTCTATGCAAAGTCTCTACTAAAAGAAAGGAGGATGTGTCCTTGATCCAGGAATTACATGACATCTTTGCCTAGAGTATGAGGAGATGAGAGGTATTCCTCCCAGTTTAGCTATGCATACCATTCCCTTGAAGAAAGGTAGCTGCCTTATGTGACAAAAAGTGAGACATATACCTTTTGAGCTAAGGGAGGGACTATTTGAGGAGTTGTGAAAATTGCATAAGGCTAGCCTGATATTTCTTGTATAACACACGCAGTGGTGCTTGCCAGTAATTATTGAGAAAAAAAAGAATAATTAAATTTGACTTTGCATCGATTTTAGGGAGCTCAATAAGTAGATGATCAAGGATTACTATCTACTACCATTTATTTACCAAATTCTGGATTAGTTAGCAAGTAGAGATATCTATTCATTTATGGGTTGCTTTGTTGGATATAACCAAATGGCTATTGCAGAGGAAGAAAAGTTGAAAATTTTATTTATTACTATATTTAAAACCTTTACATATCATATTTTGGCATTTGGGTTATCCAATGCACTAGGTTCTTGGCAATGTACAACTAATAGGACTTTTAGTGATATTTCCCTAGAGGAGTTTAAAATATTTATTGGTGATCTGGGGGTAGCCACCACAAGGGAGAGGCAATTCGTTATTCTATGAAAATATTTTGAGTGTTACAGGCAGTTCTGCATCTTAATCCAAGAAAGTGTCTTTGGAGTGCCCTATGGATCACTATTAGGCCATGTGGTTAGCTTGGCTAGTATTGTGATAGATCTTGAAACAATAATGGTCATTGTTGCTATGAATCCACCACGTAATCCTAAGTAAGCACATAGCTTTCTGTCATCGTCACTGTGGAATACTATCGAAGATTTAGCAATGCACCGGTAGAGAAAACATTGCCATTCATGAATCTATTATCCTTTAATTATCTGTTTGTTTGGAGTAACCCATGTTGAGTCTCCTTTGAGGACATAAAGCAAGAATTAGTGAAAGAACCAATATTGAATGCACCCAAAGGAGGTGAGGTCTTCTATATATTTTTGGTAGCCACAATGCATGGCATCAATTGTTGTTTAGCCCAAATTTGGTAGGAGAAGTGGTATCGTCCAATTGCATTTGCAAATTGTAAATTGGGGATATCTGAGGTTAATTATACCTACATGGAGAAGTTATGCCTTGGGATGGTATTTGCGATGAAGAAATTTAGACATTAAATTATTTATGAGAATGAAGTATTTTATATGAAGGCAGAGGGGTTGAGGCTATTGATGAATAAGTTGTAGCCACCTGACCGCCTAGTGAAGTGGTTAATCACTTTACAAGAGTTTAATTATGAAATCAAGAGTAAGCCACCAAAGTTGTAGAGCATTGTTGAATATATTGTGGATTTTGGGGAGCCAAAGGAAATTTTGACTAAACACAATGACCTTGATGAGGGTCTACTCAAAATTGATATGGCTTCCATTTCATCTCGGTGTGTTGCCATAACGCACTATCTATCTACAGGAGAGACTAGAGCCACTTTGTCAAAGGATGAGAAGAGAAAAATTAAACAATAGGATTTGAAATTTACCTTGATTGTAGGAACATTATATCAATAGGAAGTTGATGATGTTTATTGGCAATGTGCTATGCCTAATGAGGTTCCATTTATCTTGGAAGAGTATCATAACTTCGCTTATGGAGGACACTTTGCTAGACAATGGACTGCACAAAAACCTTTAAGAGCCAAATATTTTTGGCCGTCCATTTTCTAAGATGCATTTTCATATGTCAAGATATGTGATATATGTCGTCAAAGACATGATAGTAGGGAGAATAGGAAACGCCACGTAAGTCCTATTATGGCTATACTACCATTGGAGAAGTGCAGCATCAATTTCATGGATCCTATCACCCTATCATTCTATGCACATAAGAGGTATATCATAGTGGCAACTAATTATTTTACAAAGTAGCCAAAAGCACAAGAGACAAGGAAGGACAATGCAAAGGAGATTGCTAGCTTCTTGCTTAAGTAGATTATCTATTGATTTGGTCTGCCAAAGGAGTTAGTGTTGGACTATGAAACCCATTTTTAGAATAAGGTGATTAAGAACCTAACTAAAGCATGGCATATTAAACAAAATAAAATGACACCTTATAATCCACAAGTGAATGGGCAGGTTAAAAGTACCAATAAATAGCTTGTGGGTATTTTATCAAATATATTATCAGAAAAGAAATGAGATTGGGATAAGAAGCTATATGTGACTATGCGGGCATATAATACAACCTTTAAGCAAGTTACTGGCCACACCCCATTCAATTATGAGCACTTTACGACTTTAGCACACCTTGATGAGCTCAAATTGCAGAGTTTGTTATATCAAGAGGTAGCTAAGTGAGGAATGAAGTAGCTTCATGACTTAAAGCAAAGAAATATACCTTCAAGAAAAGGCACTCAGTTTTATACTATGATATGCAAATAGGGAGCTATTTCTTGGGAAACTAGAACCTAAATGGGATAGTCCCTACAAAACAATTAGAATCAGGAAAAATAAGTTCACAACATTACTAGTAGATTTGCATGGAGGAGTGGAGTTTAAAAATAAGATTAATCTAAATAAGATTAAACCTTATTATCTTTAGACATCCTGATGAGATAATTGTCTTGTAGGTCAAGGCTGGACTGATTTGAAACTTACAATAGAGGCTGAAAGTTGGTTGGTGGGGCTATTAATTCCCTACTTAGGACACCCATACTTGGAACAAAGATACCATCAAGGAAGACTTGTTTGGTGGAGCAAGGGTTATAAAGTGATTGAGCAAGAGGATGGGACATTTTTCTAGGATATCAAAGTCTTTTTCCATCGTTGTTTAAGGATTTCAATGAGCATCCCTACTTGATTCAATGAAGAAGGTGGAATAGAGCCTTTGGTTTATCCTCTATTTGACTATCATACTTATGAGAATAAAAGAGTCAACAATAGCCAGATGCATGAACCCTTTATGGACATATACATTATATTTTGGTGGAGCATCTAGGGATCCCAATAAGAAAGGGAGTATTGGGGTAGTCATTAGAGATCCGTGACATAGAATCAAGATGAAATTTGCTACCTATCTTGGGTTAGGGTTTAGTAATAATATGGCGGAATAGAAAGTCTTGATCATGGGATTGAATATTTCTAAGAAATGTAGTATTTGCCAATTACTAGTAAAAGAGGATTCCTCGTTGGTTTTGAATCAATTCAATAAGATGTACATAGTACAAAATCCCATTATTTGTATGTATTATTGTGCTATTATGAACCTGATTGATGAGTTTGAGAGAGTGTCTCTTCTGTTGGTTCCATGATATTGGAACCAGTTTGTTGATTCGTTAGCAAATTATGCTTATGAAGAATACCTATTTTTCAACTGTGGTCCTATTTTAGATTGCTCCATCAATGATGAAATAGGACCTGGTCGATTATGGGGCTTTTATATAAAACATGCTTTATATGGTAGGTGATGGTTAGTATGGGTAATTCAAAGAGTAGTTGAGACCCATTTACCATTGTTGTTATCTTGGACCTATAGGGTGGTTAGATGACATTTTATGCATGCATCTCTTGCTGCATATGAAGAAGGTATGGGTCATAATCTAATGTATCTTGTTTAGGGCTATGAGCCCTCTTTTCTCCTTGGAATGGAGTGCCTTGTTGTATATTAGTACTACTCCAAGGAGGGATGTCTATAGGATGTATTGGTTTTTTACTTTAGGGTAAGAGGGTCAATTGTTTTAGTTTCCTAATGTTATATTTCATTAGGTCAAAGAGGGCCATGTATTTGTTTGGTGTGGGTACATTTAATGGTTTTCAGTTCTAGTGTTGTACCAAACAAGTCTGACGGAGTACTTGGAGTGAGCCTTTTGCTATGCCGAAGCTTCTTGTGGCCAAGTCTAGGTGATATCCTTCCTTTATGATTTCTTTCCCTTTATGTTGAATGATTCTGTCTATCTGTGGGGACTTTTCCTTTCTTGTATTGGGGACCGATAGTCAATGCATGAAATTCCAAAGGCTAGGTTATGTGTGTCTAGGGAGGTTTAAGTAGTTGCCTACCTCCTGTGAAGGCATTGTCAAGAACTCTAAGAACTATTTTAGAAGGTAGTCCTAGTGACCGTGCCCTGCTAGCCTGCTATTTTAGCCATTTCTAGTAGTTTTTGTTAGTTGTGAGGCAATTAGAGAAGCCTGCCAAGTGAAAAAAAGAGAAGAAATAATGCATCTATTTGATGACTATAGTATATGCAAGTGTGTAAAAAGGGATTCTAACCCTTGAACAAAAGAAAAAGAAATGAAACAAAAGAAAAATCAAAGAGTAGATAGTCATTGCCTTGTGAAGGGTTTGTACATTTCTAGGGATGAGTCGACATGGGACCCCGATGCCTTGTTTTCCAAGAGGTGATGTCTAGCTAGGAAAAATAAATAAGGCTAGTTGGAGTGAAAATAAAAGTTAACAGAAGGAAAAAAGGATTAAGTGTCACCTTGCAAGGGCTTGGTAGGTTCTTGGGTACCGAGTCAGGATGACCTAAGGTTGATGCCCTATTCTCCTTGGGTCACTATACTCAGGTCCCTCCTTTTTACATGCACAAGTATCAAGCATAGAAGTATTAAAAAGTGGTAAATTAAAGGGATATGAAAATGTAAGACTAGGCTATAGGATTCCTTGCCTAGTAGGAGCTCCTAGTCTAGTTTTCCTAGGGTAGTTAGGTGGTTCAAACCACCACTTAGGATGATTTCTTAGTAGTTCTTTTTTGCTTGTTTGTAGTATTGGAGTAGTTGGTCAACAACTAGCTTTGGATCTCTATTAGGTTATATCTAGCCTTTTGGTGAGATGGAAGTTGGGACTGCAAAGCAAGCCTAGGAATCGATCATACTAGCCTTCGTCTCCAATTTTTCTCTTCATATTTCTTGACTCCACATGGAGAATGGTTGACCAGTTGAAGAGATGGAAATTCAATCTTTCTCTCTCCTCCAAGAGGCAATTCATGCGGGGGAAAGAAAGAGAAGAATCGGATGTAGAATGCTTGCTTGGCATGTAGTATCGGATTGTTGCAAGATGCTGAGAATTGATGATCCATGCTATGTGGAGATGAATGGCAGTTCTAGTGGCTATCCATGCATTTAATTTCTGTAACCCAAAACACATAATTTAGTGGTATATCCATTTTATGAAGAAAATTTGCTTGTTTTTTATTGTTTATGATCCAAATGAAGTGTATATGCAATGAAAATTTGTATGAAGGTTGTTTGATATATCCTTGAGAGCTTCAAGTGGTAATATACAAAATATTTCATTAAAATGATTTTTATTAATAATTAAAAGCTCACATGTGGTATTTAAGTGAAAAAATAGGAATTTTTTTATTTTTCGAATGAAAAAGTCATACTCTTATGGAATAAAATAAAAGATAATGGTGAATCTCAGTAATACTAATCAAATTGAATCAAAAAATTAGAAAATAATATTAAATTTTTAATAAATTAATTAATAAAATTAAAAAATTAAAAAAATAAAAATAGGTTTTATGTACAAAAATTTTACAGAAGATTATGAATGTATTTATGGATGTATGATGGGTGTAAGGCATGAGATTTAGCCCCGTTTTCATGTTATAGTGCATGATTTATTATTTTTTGAACAAGAAAATGACATGGAAACATTTTCTATATCTACCACCGCAAGCATAACATTAAACGGTAGGGAGAGGGGAATTATGAGTGCTGAGTATAGGTTGAAATCTAATTCTCTACACCTACCACCGCAAGCATAACATTAAACGCTAGGGAGAGGGGAATTATGAGTGCTGAGTATAGGTTGAAATCTAATTTTTATAATGTTTTTTTCATATAGAATATATTTATTTTAAAATTCAAGGGCTTCAATAGGACGAGAGTATACTTGGTGCTGTTCATATGCGATGAAGCAAATGCATTAGTATGAAAAGCATAAAGAGAACAGTTTTTGCATTATCATAGTGCTATTTTGAATAAAAATAAAATGGTTGAGCATGATAGATCATCCAATCTTGCATTGCATTCATTATATGGTATTGAAAATATATGTCCTAGTTTACATAACACTTGGTTGCCTAAATGTTGACCTATGTGTTGAGAGGCTGAGGAGTCCCTCACTATAGGATAGTACGTTCATTCTCTTTGGGGCCTAATCAGGTAAGGATTGACCTGTCTCCTGGAATGAATATTTTGCTTCTCCTCAACAAGCTCTTCAACTCCCTAAGATTTTTTCCATTCTAGAAGAATTTGTAGGGGTAGATGAAGTTGGGGCTGAAACCAGGGTTGGACTAAGCGGCTACTACTCCATTCTAATCATTTTGATTTGTAGGTCTTTTAAGTTCTTTAAAATGTCATCCATCATATCTTCGACAGTCGGATTTGCAGTTGGTCTAACAAGCACAACACGAATAGGCATAGGCATAGACACAATTTGAGAAATAGGAGAAGTAGTGGATGGTGCAATAGGAGAAGTAGGAGAAGCCATGGAAGGGGAAGACATCACTATTGGTGACTGCATCCCATTCTGCAATCGAGTCTTCCATCTCCACCTCTTTGTAGTGTAGAAACCGCCATCAACATCATCCTACCAATGTGCTACCAATCCGTCTTCAATCCCATAGGCTATGTATGGTCCTCTAATAGCTCTCCCAACTCATCCTGAAGTGCAGGATCAATCGCCTGCAAGAATAACTCCACTTTCTCTGAGTTCAGAGCTCTTTGCTCTAGTGCATCCAATTGGTTGTATTGCTCTTCAAACTCTTGCAACAATTTATAAGCAACAAGTCCTTTCCTACTCTCTAAATGTCTTTCGCATAGCAATATCATAATCGTCTAGAAAATATTCATCTTTAAGCGTTTTCTTAAAAAAGCATCCCAACTAGAGTCCTATACAAACAAATATGTCACTCTAACCTCCAAAGTAGGTGTGACAAGCCATAAGAAATACTTGCTCCAATTGGTCGGAACTCTGAATAAGTGCATCTGGCTTTCAAAGGCTTTAATGTAGCCTGAAACATTCCAGCCTATCAAATAATTTTCGCTTACTATAACCACAGCCTCAATTGCCTTGTCGTTGATCCAACTGCTACTGCTACTGCATAGATAATTGCATCTAGATTTTGCATCATAATGGTTGAAGAAAGAGTTTGTAACAAAGTCTTCATCTCATCGGTCAAAAAAGAAGAAACAGTCAATGTTAAAGGTGGGTCTCCTATCTTGATGATCAAAAGCGATGCTTTTCACATCGGGTTCATCAGATGTTGCACGGAATACGTGCAAGAGTTCGTGAAAGTCGCTCGTCGCAGGGATGCTTTGCAAGATGGCAGCCCTCTTTCATGAGAATTGCTTGTCGCAAGAACACTCTTTGGGGTATGATACAGAAAACTTCAATTTTCCAACATCAAATTGTCGCAAGGTTTGACCACCATACACAAATATCCATACACAAGTATGGGACTCTCTACTCACTTCTTTCCCAAGACACAAAGCTGGGTAACAAAGGAAGGGACCCCTAAAAACTCCTCTCACCTACTTTATATAGTTTTTCCAGAAGTACTCACACGTTGTGTTTGCTTTTGAAAAGCTTTTCAAACGTTCTTGCTTTTCATAAAAGCTTAATAAATCTATCTACACTTAAAAGATAAAATATTTAGGCTTTAAAAATAAAAAACCTTATGCCCTTAAGACTTAAGCTTTTTTAAAGCTTAACAAAGCCTTTATTACCTTGCTTTCGAGATACATCATCATCCTGCGTTCATGAATGCCACCATTCAAAATGTTGCCAACTTGCTCTGCGATAATGCCGTCCCATGTGTCTATGGAATATTCTGTGAACGTTCATTGTGCCCTGAATATACCACCGTCTCTCTACTTGCATCATTGATCTGCTCGCTCAGCTTTCAAGGTGAGGTTGCGATCAGAGCCATAAGTCTTGAGGGAAAAAATGAGCTGCTGCAAGAAATCGTATCCAGCCCCAATACATCATCACCAGCAATGGCGCGCAGAATATTTGCTCCTGCACTTTTGAAGAAAGACTTAACACCCTCATTTTGAATGACGTGAGAGAAGCAATCAGGTGAGCCTGAGTATTTAACTGCTCCCCAGATGTCATCATTCTAGGACCCCTCTCTGTCGTCATTATCATATCCTGCAACTACTAAGGATCTGTGCTAGAGCTTATCAGTTGTTGCCACCCTTCAATTCAGGAAACCTGCCGAATCTTCTACCATTAAAAAATGTCGCCATTGTTGCCCGAAGTCAATGAAATTCGCTATTATTGCTCATCAAATAATGCTGCCTCCTCATTTTCAAGCCTCATTATGTCAATTACATCAATGACACCAATCACTCCACGTCCCATATCAACAGTATGCACCATGCCTCCCACATGTTTATATGCCTCAATCAACCATCCATGCCAATAGAGAAAAATTCCACAATTCCACTGGTCTCTTTCAGCTTGGCTACGTCCAAGTGTAAGTTCAAGAGTTCTTCCAAGTAGTGTATGTTTATAAACCCTCTTTTTTTTTCAAAATTTTATGAAGCCGCCGTGTTTTGACCAGTGTACCCTGCACATAGATATTCATTTTTGTCTCTAAAGACGTGACCTCTAAATAAGTATGGAGCGAGTAATCTAAAGGAACCTCTCTCGTCATTTGTGCTAGCTGTGAGCACACACGACAAAAGTGCATTGTGATGTCAAACCTAGACTTATGTCCACCTTCTCTTTTCACTTTGGAATCCCACTGCAAGCTATAAATTGAACCCCAGTGGTCAAGATTACATATTTACACAGTCGTTCTTGTGCCTTCATCACCAAAAACTAATCATCCATGAGTAGGTCACCTTCGTCAGCAATTCCATTATCCATGCACTAATAGTAGCTTTCTCCAAAATTTGGATCCGAATACATGAGTACTTGCCTTCCCTCTTGATCGGTAATACTAATTCCAACAAGTGTCTTTTGTGATATGGGCACATCTTTTGCTCCTCTTGACATGTGCATAGTTAAAACCAACAATGTCCATATACTGGGATCACCTGATCTATTAGCTTATCATTGATACTTCCTTCAACTTTTCTCCTTTATAGTACTTGCCAATGCTCTCTTGATAATAATCTCCATTTATCCTCCTACTATGCAATGTGACCTAGTAGATATTTGCTATTGAAGATAACCTCCTCTAAGCTCCTAAATTGCCTTACCACGTCCGAGAGATCCAACTCTAACATGTTAAGAGAGAGACATTGAGGTGCACTGCCACTTTATGAGAGAGAAGTTACTTGCAAGAGAGATTGACTTAGTATATGTCAGCACACAAGATCAGATAGCTGACATTTTCACAAAGGCATTGGGTGCAGAGAAGCTTTGAAAGTTCCGAAGCTTACTTGGATTTGCAAAGATAGAGTTGAGCTTAAGGGGGAGTGTTGAGATGGCAAGCTCAACACGTGCAGACATTGATGATGGACTGCCTGGCTAGATGAGTCTACACATCTACACTTAGCACATTAGTAGTCATTATGATACTCACATGGCCACTGACTTATTACTTATTATATTTAGTTTGTTACACCTATCTACAGCTAGCAAAAATATAGCGCCAGTCAATTAGTGTAGTCTACTATGCACTATTTGACTTAGTAGGCCATTTTCATTTATGTTGTATGTTATCTATACTTTGTGTACATTGTATAGTGTGTGGAAGAAGAAGATGAAATCAGCAAGAAAACGTTTTGGTCTCTATCTCTCTTCTTATGTTCTTGAGCGAGCTTTCTCTTGCATATACAACGTGTGTTTGGCACAGCAGCTCAAGCAAGTCCCCCCACGTGTGTTTTGCATATACAACGTGTGTTTGGCACAGCAGCTCAAGCAAGTCCCCCCACCATGTGATTCTTAACATCGGGGTGCTTAAGAGAGGAAGCAACTCGATCAGGCATCAAGGTAAGCTCACTACACTCGTAGGGAGGGATAATGCATCGGCTATGTGAGAGATATCCATTAGTGCTCGCTTGAAACGCTTGAAGGAATAAGCAATGCGTGGGTCTTGGCAGTTGAGCGAGAGCTCCCATTACATTTTAGATCCGTCTTGTCGGGATCAAGGATTCAAGCTTGAGTGCTTGCGTGCTTCAAATCAAGGATCAAAGTAAGGGTTTCGTCCTCGGAGCTTGAGATAAATAGGAGGTTTTACATTTTTAATCCATGCTACAATTAAGTATTTTTGGTTTTTGATGATTAGTTGAGTAGGAGAAATCATTTTAGTACTTTACTTTTTATTTTTGTTGTGTAGGTTAGGATTGAGAAATCGAAGCGAAAAACTTAGGGTTTGCTACTGTAAAACAAGCCCAAACAAAGTATAAACAAAGAAAATATGAAAAAAATGAGTGATTAGATGTGTTGGAATAGCAAGGGGAGTATCGATGAGATTAAGATTGTGCCCCCAGCAAGGGTTTAAGACCCCGTGAGGCAAGGGAAAGCATCATTTTTCACTTGAAATTGTGAGAGAGAGAGAGAGAGAGAGAGAGCTTGGAGGCCTTACTTGTTGGCAATGGATTGATTGAGCTAGATCAGAGGTTTTCGTGACATCCAGGTATATGAGACCCTTTCTCTACATCCCTAGTTTTATTCTGGAGAATCTAGAGTGTTAGCATTGCTTATATCAGTAGCTTTTGATTAAATCATACTTGAATATGTCATTTCGGTCATCGGAATCGAACAGCGATAGCAGTGTCTGATTCCCAGAATCGGACACTTGGACCGCCTTGTCCAATTTTCAAAATTAGACACTTAGGATCGACCAAACCTACCACTTCACCACTCGGACAACTCACTCCTGTCATCCAATTCTGAATCAGACATGTGGGAATTGGACACACCACCTCGTCCACAATTGAACACTCAACACGTCTGATCATGAGACAATTGGACCATAGAATCAGACCTAGTGACTTGTCCGATCGGACACCAACCTGAATCAAACCAAGCACCCCTATCCAATTCCTAGAATTGGACATATCCAAATTGGACCACCCCCCATGCTGTTCGATCAGACGTACCCTGTCCAATCAAGACAATCAGACCTGACCCTCCAATTCCTAGAATCAAACACACCCTAAATTGGACACTGGTAAATCCAACGTTTGATTCTCAAAATTGGACTCTGGTAAATTGGGCATAGCCTGAGAGACAAAATCTAGAAATTTGACAAACCCCGACCGACGTAGAGCATGACTCACACCAAAAGAACTCACCAAACGCCTTAGAGACAATTACAGACCTAGAAATCGTAGCCAAATAGCCAAGAATCATGTTGATGTACATTTCAACAAACTTGACATGCTTAGTGTTGTAGGTTGATTGTAAGACCCTGAATTGACCCTGAACAAGCTAAACAACACATTGTAGACCCTAACAAGCGGCAAAGGAAGGCCAGGAATCAAGCTTAGAGCCCCATCAGGCCATGAGAACAAGTAGGAGTGTGAAAGCTAAATAGTCATCTTGTCTTCACACTTGTACTGTGGTGCAGCACCACCTGAAGTACACTTGATAAGAGCTGAAAGCCTGATTGCACACAGTGCATGAAAAAGAGTACACATATACACACTAAGTGACTGTAAATTGAGAATTACTTGTAAGTAACAAGGAACACACTCAGACGTAATAACCTAACGGAACCCACCAGTAGGAGAAGACCCTAAGACTTGGTTGGGTGATTGAAACCCTAAGTTTAGGATCCATCTAAAAATAGAACAGAGAATCTAGGCGCAGCAAGGATAGACCCCATTGGAGAAGTGAATCTATCCAACCTTATCAATCTCATCGACAACTTGGTGGAGCACGAGACTACAGACATGGCAAAGACAAGCACTAACCATGAGGAGCTCAACCTAGAAAGTCTCCCGACCGAAATCCCAATGGCGGTTGGTTGCCAATTACGACCTAGAGGCCCAAACAAACCACCACGGTAGGACATCCAAGGATATCATAGCAGACCTAGGAGAGGAGAGAAAACTAGCATGCAAATCTTTGCGCAGCCTAGTGACCTACAATTAGGAATATCAAGCTAGGAACTTGCACGATAGAACATGGAAGTGCATGAAATACGGCGGGTGCTAGTGCTAGCAACAGAAATAGGACGGATCCTGATGCCAAGAGGGAAAGAGTGCTAGAGAGAGATCTTACGATGTGAGTGAGCTTCTCATGAAGTGACTATCAGACAACGCTTACATTGAGTGAAGTGCCACTGCAATGGCAACCTCATTGCTTGCAAGATTAGGAGTTACTCAGGGCTCCAAGAGCCAATCTAAAATCTCGATAGTCGCAAAGCAGCTAGACAAGTACCGGCCTAACGATGACCCATATAGCTTCATGGAGCAGCTTGAGCAAGTCTGTGAGGCCAATGGCCTCATCGATCTTACTTTGCGCTCGCAAGCTTTTGGTCTGTGCTTAGGAAATAAGGGTAGGACTGTGTACACGAGTCTAGACACTGCCGATTAAACTGACTTTAACAACCTCAAGAGTCTCTTCATTAAGAGATTTTTCTATGCCAAGATACTCCAACAACCTGTTAGTACAACTCATGAACATCAAAAATAGAGAAAAGGAAGATAACCGAGATAGACATGAGGAGTCTCTTCAAGAGAATCCCAACTAGCGAGTGACCAACTGAAAGAGCAGTATCCATGGTATTCATTAATGGGATACGAAGTGAAGAGCTCTACAAGGCCATAGCAGGCAACTCAAGCTTGCAGCGAGACGTGCTGTGACAAGGGTCTTTGAAGAGGCAATCAGAGTGGATGACCAGCTTAAGGAACAAAGATCCATGAGCTTGAATCCAGATGAGCCTAACGCTAGGACTTTAGAAAGAGCTCCAGTATTGAGTGAGAGATCAGGCCTGAGTACTCAGGATAAAGGAAAGGGCATGGACTCAAGTCAAGAGCTAGCAGAGATGAAGATGGAGCTAACCAGATTACAAGAGATGATGAGATGACCAACACGTCCTCATGTCCAATGCATGTATTACGGCGGAAATGATGCCAGGAGGCATATTCCACGGTGGATTCCGTGAGGTTTTGCAGTGTATTCCGTAAAATTTTATTATTGGGGCTCATACACAACGTGGATTCTTTGTGCGAAAAGTCGATAGAGATGCCTATCCTTTTCGGGCGTTTTGTTAATTTAATGTGTAAGTGGGTGATTCCATAGCGGGTGATTCCATAAAATACATATTTAAATTAATAAACGTTTATGAGTTTAGAGTGCACACTCGTAATAAATTAAGGTTAGGATTGATTTCTAACCAATTTATTTTTGTAGATGAAGACTGCTAGGTATTCACTTTTGTCAGTTTAATTAACAATTGTGAATGCTTCAGTTGATGTATAGAGCAAGCAGCGGTGTGGCAGTGGAAAGCATTGGAGGATAGCGTGTATTCAAATTATCATTTATTTTTTATGGGCACGTATCTTAGGCATGGCGTCCATATTTTGATGCACTTATTTATCAAAGTGCTTGATATTTATTTATTATTTTTGTATGTGCATGGGCGCACGATTTAAATATTTGTATTAGACATTGTATTTGGGTACCGCCTGACTTCTTGGGTGCCCAATAGCATTAATTCTTTAGTGGCACAAAAGTAAACACAAAAGCTAAAGCGTGCTAATTGTAAATTGGGCTATTTCTTGAGCTTGAAGATGAATAATATATTAAATATATGCTTTTTGGAGCGCTCACACAAGGCATGGGGGGAGATTGCACCCAATTGGTCTCTTGTTCATGTCGTGCAAGCTTTCTTCATTGGTTTTTGTGTAAAAAGTAGAGTCCTTTTGTTCTTGGGGATCTTCTGACGCTCACTACGCACGCATACAGCGTCCGATCTGTGCATCAGTGGTATCAGAGTGAAGCTGAGATCAAGAGCTTCCAATCGCTTACCATCTCCCATGAAGGCGGAGCTCGTAGAACGATCGAGCTCTACAGTCAATCTCCTGGTGAACGGTCGATACCAGCTTATTCCTAGCAGTCAAGAACCCCCTGTTGTACACTCAGATCGCGAGAGACCAGCTTCTGTAGGCGGAGGACCACACGGATAGTTCCTTCATCAAGTCATTGATTACAGATAATAAATTTTCCTCCATAGCTTCAAAGCCTTCAAAGCTTTAAGGATAAGTTATAAGCTTCAAAAAAAGAGGCTTATTAAAAGCTTCATTAGTTGTTTTATTCCGCCTGCGGTGGCAGTATGAACTAACCGCCATCGATTCGGCTGAAAACGTCCTCTGGTCCACGAAAATTAAGCTTAGTCACTAAAGCTTAAAGCTCCAAATCCTCCAAGTTCCTCAAGTCACTAAATTCTAACAAGTCATCTCCAACAACTACAATAGCGGCAGTTCGTATTCAGTTACACAAGACCTACTTTACTATTCTCTGGAAGCCCTTGTTCACACCTATGAACTGACAAAAGCAGATTACAGCAAACAATCATTAATACGCAGTCTATACGCACAATTATTTTCTTGGAAGGCGATTGTGACGTTGAATCTCACAGTCGTAAAGGACAAATACTATAAAAGCCAAACAAAATATATACAAGCCTTGTAAACCCGCCTTTGAGCTACGCTCATCCCGCTAACAAGGTTTCGAGTGTGTGAGGTCTTTTGGAATTTTGCAGGATGACTGATCAAAACATGGACGATTTTATGGCTGAAGGTGATTTACTCGAACCAACAATGGAGCAAAAGTTGGATTTGATTATGATGCAGCTACAAGAGGAACAAAGAGCACAACAAGCTTTGCAAGCTCAATTGGCCAATCTGCAACGATCTACCGCCACCGACCAAGATGGATCGCAACCTGAAGATCTTATACGACGTACCATTGATGCAACACTTGAAGCCCAATCTATTCGCAAAGAAACAAAGATAAGTAAAAGAAACTTCAAATTTCGTACTTTCAATGGATCACGCAATGGAAAGACTGCTCTTGCTTTTATCAGTCAATTTGACGATTATTTCCATGAAGAAACATATGCTGAGAAAGACAAAATTAAATGTGTCACTAACCATTTAGTTGACCGAGCATCCTTATGGTGGACTATGGTTCGTAAAAGCGTTGATTGTCCCACTACTTGGGAGACTTTCCAAAAGAAATTTTTGCAAAATTTCCTTCCTCCCCAATTCCACAAAAAAGCAATCAAGCAATGGGATCTTCTACAACAAAGGGATCGCGAACCTATTTCCCAATACACTAAACGTTTCTGGAATGCTCTATTGCAACTACGTATGCTCGAAGATGTACCTAAAGCAACTCATAAACGCAAGTTTATGTCTGGCCTACCTGGACATTTCTATGCGTGTTGAGTGTTGAAATGACTTGTTTTTGGCTGATTTTTGTTGTTTTTGAGAGCTGAATGGTTGATTTTATGAGATGATTGATTGGTTTAGAAGAGGTTTGAGAGTGTTTTGGATGATAATGATTGAGTTTTGGAAGATCATGATGTTTGTTGGTGGTTCTGTGATGTTCTGATAGGTTCTGATAGGTTCTGTATACCTTCTGTTTTGCTCTGTTTTGGTCTGTTTTGTTCTGATTGTCTTCTGTAAGGAGGGATGGAGTATTGATTGATGAAGATTGAGATATTGTGAAAGTTTATTGAATGGTTTGTGAGAGTTTGGAATGATTTGAGAATGAGTTATGTGGTTTTGATGATCTTCTGTAACCTTCTGTAGAGCTTCTGTCTCTGTTCTGTTTCTGTTATGTTCTGTTCTGTACTGTAGCTGTTCTGGTACTGTTCTGTAGACTGTTCTGTATGCTTCTGTATGTGTTCTGATGGATGAGAGTGTAGCTTGGGAAAGTTTTCTAGCCTTGGAAAGAGGTGAATACAAGTGCAAAAGAGCTGGAGGAAGTGGAAGAAATAGCTGCTAAAGACTCGAGTGAAGACTAGAGTGAAGTGACAGTAGTGAGCTATGAAAGGACACTGTAGTGGTTCTGGTGACTTTTCATATCAGACATACCTCTTGGGAGGGGTATCCACGACCTAAGAGGGATTATTGAGGGTGATTTTGAGAGATTTTAGTGAGGACATGATGTATTATTGATAGAGTGAGAGAGAGAGAGTCAGAGATAGCCAATTCTACTCAAACAGAGTGATTGTATATGAGAGATTGAGAGAGAAGACTATGAAGATATTGAAGATGAATACTATGTGATGTATTTCCATTCAAAGATGGTGTATTCCTTTGCTTTCTTTGTTCTATTGATGGATTTTATGAAGATATTGAAGAATATGGTTGATTCTATTAAAAACCGTGGGAGGTCTACATAATGCTGCATGAAGATTTGTTGTGCCTGGTGTTCTTTTCTTCATTGTGATCATATGAAACATGATAAAAAAGCTTGTTGATGTTACAAGATAGATTTTCTTGCAAGAGAATTCCCTTTTCCTTGGTGTTCCTCTCGGGGCTCCAATGCGGAAGTCAATATGTTCAAGCCAACAACACTTGAAGATGCAATTTCCTTGGCCCATGACACTGCAGACAAAATTCATGGACGAGACAAGCGACCACAACAATTCCCAACTAATGGTAACTTTGGTTCCGAACAATTCAATTCAAATTTTTGAAGATTCAATCAAAGTTGTTTTCTTCCATCTTTATTCCGTAAATCTTGGATACGACCACCTGCTTTGCCATCAAACACAAATCCAAACCCTAAGCCATCTCTTCAGTCAAATCCCAACATTCCTAAACTTCCTACCATTACCAATAATGTATCTAAAGCAAAACCCATAGTTTGTTACAAATGCCATCAACCTAGACATCTAGCACCCAATTGTCAATCCAAAAAGCCATCCGTCCATATCAATTATCTGGGAGCAATAGAAGATGAAGAACGTGAGAAAATGCCGAACTTTAGGGAAGAAGATGATGACATTGGTACTACTTCGGATACTTTGCCAGGTATGCCAACTCCCCATTCTTTATTAACAATGAAATGTTTTGTGCATGGTAAAGAAAAGACTATTTTACATGATGATGGGAGCATACATGACTTTATTTCTACAAAATTAGTCAAAGAATTTGAATTTACAAACTGTTTCTATACATTATCGCATCAAGGCTGCATTCCTAGGTACGAGATATAATGGAACACAAGAGGTGCATAATTTAGCAATTAAAATTGGTGATTATATTGAACGAAAAAATTTCTTAGTTGTACCTTTGCAGTCTAGTGACATTATCTTAGGAATGCCTTGGCGTCATCAATACAATCCTGATATAGATTATTCTACGCATTCAATTAAAATTTATTTTCAAGGAAAACAAATCACACTGCATGGTATGAACGCTTCCAATAATTTTCCATTGCTTACTCATACTCAGGCTAAACATGCATTACGTAAAAGTAGCAAATCCTATTTAATATGGGTGAATGAAATTCAAGCTAAAGAAAAACAGATGCATCCTAGGCATGCACAATTTCTTGCCCAATTCCAAGATTGTTTTGCTGCTGATTTACCACCTGGATTACCACCTTCACGTCCTGAAGATCATAAGATAGATTTAATTCCTGGAACACAACCACCATGTAAAGCACCATATAGACATAACTAAATTGAACAGAAAGAAATTCAAAATCAAATAGAAGAATTGCTTAACAGAGGATTAATTAGACCTAGTAGTTCTCCATTTGGCGCACTTGTTTTATTAGTGAAGAAGAAAAATAATACATATCGCATGTGCATTGATTATCGTGTCCTAAATAAAATTATTGTTAAGAATAGATACCCGATTCCTAGTGTAGATGATCTTATGGATAAGCTACAAGGATCTGCCATTTTCAGTAAGATAGATCTTAAATCTGGATATCATCAAGTAAGATTGGATAAATCTGATATATTCAAAATTGCATTTAGAACACAATTTGGACACTATGAATTTCTAGTTATGCCTTTCGGTTTAACTAATGCACCAGCCATATTTAGTCGTATGATGAATCACATATTTTTGAAACATCAGCACTGTGTCATTGTTTTCTTTGATGACATATTAGTTTTCAATAAAAATGAGAATGAGCATTATGAACATTTGTCTTTAGTTTTTAAGTTGTTAAAAGACAATCATTTATATGCTAATCCAAAAAAGAGTGAATTCTTCCAAATAGAAACTGAATATCTAGGACATATTATTTCATTAGAAGGTATTAAAGTCAACCCTAAAAAGATAGAAGCAATTTTAAATTGGCCCATACCCAAAAATGTGCATGAATTATGTTTTTTTCTAAGTCTTGCTAGCTTTTACAAAAAATTTGTGAGGAATTTCTCATTACTTGCATTACCTTTGACAAAAATCTTAAAGAAGGGTATCGTGTATAATTGATCTGATAATCAACAAAAGTCATTTGATTTGCTAAAACATGCTTTAACTCATGCTCCTGTATTACAATTACCTGACTTCAATAGACCATTCTTTTTAGTAGTTTACTGATGCTAGTGGATCTGGAATAGGAGCAGTCCTTATGCAAGATTCTCATCCGATAGCTTACTCTAGTTGCAAACTCAAACCATCTGAACTTAAATATTCTACATATGACAAAGAATTGTTAGCCGTAGTACAAGCCTTACGTCAATGGAAATATTATTTAATGGGATCTGAATTCATGATCAAAACTGACCAACAAAGCATTAGACATCTCCTTAGTCAACCACAAATATCTGACCATTAAATGGGCCGCTTTTATTCAAAGTTTTCATCCCCTTATACACTATCAACCTATAAAAGAGAATGTTTTTGCTGATGCTTTGAGTAGAAGACCGACAATTCACAATATTTCTGTGATATCATTTGATTTCCTTATTCCTATGAAAGATACTTATCATCATGATCCTACTTTTCAAGCTGATTGAAATAAACTAGTTGCAAATAATTGGATTCCTATTGATTCACTGTCTTACACTAATGGATTTATGTTTTATGAAAAAAGATTATGTGTGACTGTTCCATTTCGATCATTTGTTTTGCATAAAATTCATTGTCCCCCATATCAAGGTCATAGAGGAATTATATCTACTTTGCATACATTGACTGAAGATTTTTATTGGCCACATATGGACACTGATGTATCTACTTTTGTATCTGAATGCTTAATTTGTCAACGAGTTAAAAGACACCATGGTAAACAATATGGTTTACTAATGCCATTATCTATTCCATCACAACCATGGAAACAGATTTCAATGGATTTTATCACTGGTCTACCTAACACTAAAGCTAATCATGATATGATTTGGACTGTTGTAGACAGGTTCAGCAAACAAGCATATTTTATTCCATGCAAGAAAACTTTAACTGCATCTCAAGTTGCTCAATTGTTTTTTAAAACTGTTTTCACTAATCATGGTTTACCAAAAGTCATTATTTCTGATCGTGATTCTAGATTCTGCAATAATTTTTGGATTACTTTGTTTGCTAACTTAGGAACAAAGATTGATTTTTCATCTGCATTTCATCCTGAAACAAATGGTCAAACAGAAGCTACTAACAGTACTATTTTAGATCTTTTGCGTGCTTACACCATTTCAAAACCACACACATGGGATACATATCTACATTTACTTCAGTTTGCATATAATAACACACCACATACAGCTACAAAGAAAGCACCATTTGAAATTATTTATGGATATTGATTGCCTACACATGTTGCATCATTATCAAACAAAATTCAAACTGCTGATGATATTGCTAACATGCATGCTACTATTTTTTATGAAGTTAAAGATATGATTGCCAAAGCCCAACAATTATACACAAAACAAGCAAACAAGAAAAGACAGGCTATGAATTTTAAAGTTGATGATTATGTTTGGTTAGGAATTGAAAAATGAAGATTACAAAGTGTAGATAAGCATCCTGTTGTCAAATTAGCACCTAGATTCTATGGACCATTCAAGATCATACACAAAATCAATGACAATGTATTTAAACTGGAATTACCACAACATTGGAAAATCCACAACACCTTTCATATCAGTTTATTACGACCTTTTAGAGGCCAATTACCTGTATACTCTGTCTATGAAAACCCTCCTTTACTAGATGATGAAACTGAAATCCTTGAGCCTGAAAGTATTATAAATACTGATTTTATGACCACTAGAACTGGCCGTAGATATTCTAAATATTTGGTCAAGTTTAAAAATAATCCTGTTGAAGAGGCCCAATGGATGTACGCTAGAGACCTAAATGCTTTCCCTACACTGTTAGCTCCACATTGAGCTAATAGCAATTGAGGACAATTGCTATCCCACCCCGAGGGTATGATGCCAAGAGGCATATTCCACGTTGGATTCCGTAAAATTTTATTACCAGGGCTCATACACAAGGTGGATTCTTTGTGCAAAAAGTCAATGGGGACGCCTATCCTTTTCAGACGTTTTGTTAATTTAATGTGTAAGTGGGTGATTCCATAGCGGGTGATTCCGTAAAATACATATTCAAATTAATAAACGTTTATAAGTTTAGAGTGCGCACTCGTAATAAATTAAGGTTAGGATTGATTTCTAACCAATTTATTTTTGTAGCTGAAGACTACTAGGTATTCACTTTTTTCGGTTTAATTAACAATTATAAATGCTTCAGTTGATGTGTAGAGCAAGCAGCGGTGGCAGTGGGAAACATTGGAGGATAGCATGTATTCAAATTATCATCAATTTTTTATGGGCGCATATCTTAGGCATGGCGTCCATATTTTGACGCGCTTATTTATCAAAGTGCTTGATATTTATTTATTATTTTTGTATGCGCATGGACACACGATTTAAATATTTGTATTGGACATTGTATTTGGGTACCACCTGACTTCTTGGGTGCCCAATAGCTTTAATTCTTTAGTGGCACAAAAGGCAAACACAAAAGCTAAAGCATGCTAAATAATATATTAAATATATGCTTTGTGGAGCGCTCACACAAGGCATGGGGAGAGATTACATCCAATTGGTCTCTTGTTCATGTCGTGTAAGCTTTCTTCATTGGTTTTTGTGTAAAAAGTAGAGTCCTTTTGTTCTTGGGGACCTTCTGACGCTCACTACGTGCGTATACGGCGTCCGATCTGTGCACCAGGAAACCACTTGTGAGCTAAGTATCAAGACCCTAGATCATGACCTTGCGCAAATTGCGGTAGGTTTGGCCACGATGCCATGTATTGCAGACTGTCAACGAGACTCCCATATTCGCAACCATATAATCAACCATACCTAGCAAATAGGCCGCCAAACTTCTTTGAAAGGGGAGCCCCATTGCCCTCCCGTCACCCACCAATGATGCCAAGCCAGCCATTCCTAGGATGGAGATAAATCCTACGACATACCTAAACCACATGGACCTTGAAGGACCAATGGGACAAGGTGTTGCTGATTTGAATGAACACGATGCAGAAATGTAGATACCGAGTTAGATACTGCACTCAGTGCCAAAATCCTTACACATCAACACTTTCTGGGAGGGCGCTGAAACACATGTTGTCTTGTTAGTCTAGCTCTAGGGAACACCTGAAGGAAAGGGATCGTGGACACAGGGTCGAGAGTCATTGTATTAAGCCATGCAGTGCTCCAGACCTGGGCAACCCACCAATCGAGACTTCCAGGCTTAATGTCACTCTGGCCAATGGAACGAAAGTGAAGCCATTCGGTGTGTTAAAGAATTGTCCAATAAAAATTCCAGGAGTCCAATTCTTGATTGATTTTATAGTCATGAGAAGGGAGTGAACTATGATATACTGCTAGGCTGACGCTGGATGCACAATGGGAGAGCAAGCTAGTCTTATGCAGCCTTTCACAACAAGTGCACAACAATACACCAAGCTATCTTTTTCACTGATTGCTCAATAGTACATGTAATCTGCACCCTATTTGTAGATAAACCTTATTTTTTCTTCTTGGGAAACATCTCAAAATTTACAGATTCAAAATCTATAACCTATGCACCCACTTTCGATCAATACAACCGAAATCACAGTGTACCTTGAAACTGTTATCCACAACCTTGCGGCTCTAAAACAGGGCCTGGAATGGCCTTAGATACCCAAAAAAACTGTGATGAAGCCCTGTAGGGTGAATCTGTAGAATATACAATGCTCTACTTGCACACCAAATCTCACAACAATTTGAAATTTTAACTCTACCCTGCTTCCGATGCCTCCACAGGCACTATCCAAGAGAAAGAGTGGAACAATGAGAGATCTTCTTACCCATTGCTTGCTTACTCAAACCTTGCTTCTTTTCCTTCACTTCAACTTTCAAAATCAACCTCTCTTAGTAGCGCGGCTCTGATACCATGTCAAGAATCACGTGGTGGGGGGACTTGCTTGAGCTGCTTCGCCAAACACACACTGTATACACAAGAGGAAGCTCACTCAAGAACATAAGAAGAGAGATGGAGGCCAAAACGTTTTCTTGTTGATTTCATCTTCTTCTTCCACACACTACAATGTACACAAAGTATAGATAAGATACAACATAAAGGAAAATGGCCTACTAAGTCAAATAGTGCATAACAGACTACACTAATCAACTAGCATGAGAGCAGAGTTTTGCTACCGAGAAGTGCTTAAAAATAGCTAAAAATTACAAATATCAAGGGAAAAATATTCAACGTCGAAGGCGGCGGCTCGACCTAGGACGATTTTAAGCGTCAAAGTGCTTTAAAGGTGCCCGAGCGACACTTCTTGATTTTTGATAATTTTTCAGACTATCGTGCAGGTTGTCAGGAGTAACCGGCCAATGCGGGATGTCAAGCCGGATGCCCAGGATTTTTCAGAGCTCGATTCGAAGTCCGGACGGGGAAATGGCCAAGAAACCGGGCAAGATACGAAAAGGTGGACAAAGTTGAGTGTGCCTTTTGAAGGCTTGGGCCCCCTCAAAAATTTTATGCCACAAGTTTAAAAAAACGTGATCAAGAAGAGGGCGACGTGTGCAGACATGGTGGCCGAAAATTGCGCCAACAATCATGGAGGGAGTGATGCCAGTCTGCAAATAACCTATATAATTGATCATGGGCCCGATCTTCTCCTTCCGTGCTGATCTTATCGCCGCCTCTCACCCGTCAAATGGTGACCTCAATGGAGATCTCTGATTTCAGTATTTCTCTCTCCTCCCTCTCTCTCCCTTAAGGGGTTGTTCTTGTGTGGAAGAAGACAATGAAGAATGATGGAGGAAATCTTGTCCGGGTGAGACCGGATTGCTTCCGGGTGGATGAAGACATGAAGAGTGCTGATTTTGAAGATGCTGGACATTGAATGAGGACTCACACGCAGTCCCATAGCAAAACCAATATCCCAAGACACAAAGCCTAAGCGGTAATTCAATTTTTATGAAGAAAAAATAAGTTTTTATGCTATTTGGTTGATGAAATATTGTTCCCATGGGCCGATTATGCATTATGTTGTTGTTTACTATGAGTTTGATCAGTTTATCCTCAGAAAATCAGAAAATCATAAGTGTTATGACTGAAATTAATTGTATAAAACCCGTAAAGCACGCGTTTAAGAGGCAAAACAGGGATTTTTTGCAAAATAAAGGAAAAACATGAGATATAACATCAATAAAACCTGAAATTTTGCTGTCAAAGAACCTAAGGGCCATAACCCACAATCAATCTTAATTTCTAGTCATTTTTATTAAAGAAAATAGAGAAAAAATACCAAAAAATGGTGGAAAATGAGTTTTAAATGGGAGAAAATTAGGGAACGATAAAAGAAAAATTCCAAAAAATTACATAAGTGTTTGTGCAATGTATAACGAAGGTAGAGCACGAGGTTAGCCTCGGTTTACCCTCATTTCTATGTTTCCATTTGTATTTATTGCTTTCTCTATACAGAAATACACATAAAACGACTCTTACACCTATCAACGATTGCAAAACATTAAACAGTAGGGTGAGAGGGGAGTTTGAGCGTCAAAGTACAATCTTAAATCTGATTTATGTGTTGCATCATGGCTATAGGACGTTGCTTTAAAATAAAGGAAAAGGCAGCATGAGCGTAAGGCTCGTTGTCTTTCCTCGTTTCAATACATAAACATTAGCATGGAAATCATGAAAAGATTGGTTTCGCATGATGCACAATGCTGATTTTCTATTGTTTGTGCACTAAACCATTCACATTATGCACTATGCATGGTTCATGGTATCGAAGGAAAATCTCCTGGATTGCATAGCAATTGTTTTCTTAGGACTTTAACCCACGATTGAGAGTGTGAGGTTATCCCTTGCCGTAGGGTAGAGGGTTAGTTTCCTAAGGGATTGTGAAGTCAGGAAGCATGGTATATATCCTGGAAATACGAGAAATATAAAAGAGAGGAGTTTGTGCTCGTTTGTGTTATATGTTTAGCAGCGCATCAAAGGGCCAATCCTTGTGATGTAGGAGAGCTGCAGTGGGGCTCCGACTATTAGTCGGTGGAGTGCCTCCTATGTGTATATGATTGTGGCATTGCCAATGTATAAGGGATCTCCCTCTGAGGAGTTTAAGGGAAATGTTGGACTATAAACTATAAATGCAGGAATAAAGCTTTAGGGCGGTTTGTCCTTCAGCCTTATATTGACACTCCTGGTCCACGAGGCCGTGAGGATATTTGTATGTCATGAGCATGAGCTCCGGCTAGTGCTATAGCCAGTGCCGGCCCATTTCAGGTCCCATCGTAGCGTTATATCTTTGCCAGCCTGTAGGTAGGTGTAACAAACTAAATATAATAAGTGATAAGTCAGTGGCCATGTGAGTATCATAATGACCACCAACGTGCTAAGTGTAGACGTGTGGACCCATCTAGCCAGGCGGTCCATCATCAATGTCTGCATGTGTTGAGCTTGCCATCTCAACACCCAATAGCTCCATGATTTTTTATGCAAGCTCAAGCCTCTTCCTTCAAGCTCCATCATCCATAGCTATGAGCGAGACGAGAGAAGAGAAGAGAAGAGAAGAAGAAGAGAGGAAATGGTGGAGGGCTTCATCTCCAAGATCCCTCACCTCACACACTCGCTCCCTCACTCACTCACACTCCCTCCCTCAAGCACTCATAAGCAAGCAAGCAAGAGAAGAGAAGGAGATAAGAAGAAGAGTCCACTTTCCCATACACCAAAGAATGAGCTCTTCATTCACTTTTCAACTTTATATACAAAACCCTAAATCCCTTTTGGGCGGACATCCCCTTATCCCCTTTTTTACACAACCGACCGTTGTGGCAAGGTCCTTTTTCCATTTCCTTCTATGTGCCTTCTATTTGCCTTCCTTTCTACTCCCATCTACCTTTATAATATGCATAGGAGAGGGAGCCTAGAACTCTTTTACAAAAAGTTTTAGGGGTTCCTTGCATTGAAGAATGTGCTATCCCCTTTACCTTCTTTGTTGACCATCAAGCCTTGGTATATCTTGTTAAAAAACCTCGTGCTACAAGACGCATCACTTTATGCCTACTTTTGCTTTTAGAATTTGACTTCTGCACAATTGTACACATGGGGAAACAACATTACATGGCTGACCATATGTCTCGCATTCTCATTGGAGAAGTCGTTGGGCAAGCCATTATGGACGAACTACCTGATGCCCATCTCTTTAACCTATCCAACGAAAGAGATCTATTTAAAGCTAATTTGATGCCATATTGGGTAGATGATATAGTCCAAGTGCTTGAGCACAGACTTCCTAGACGACCAATAGAAAAGGCCTGACTTAGGTGACTCATTTTGAAAATCCAACCCTATCAGCTAATAGCAAGCCAACTTTACCGGCTAGGGTAAGACGGATTGCTGCACCGATGTGTGTGCACATAAGAATGCATAATGTGTTTATTATGAAGCACATGGTGGAATCACAAGAGGACACTTCAATGGAGAATCCGCAAGGTGCTACAGTCTCAACTATGGTGGCCTACTCTCTTTTGAGATGTAGCATGATTTGTAAGGCACTATGACGAGTGCCAAGGGACCAAGGTCCCAATTCACAAGGATAAAATGGAGCTAACCCCAATCATTGTAAGACAACCATTTGAGAAATGGGGAATCAACTTCATTGGACCAATCAGCCTCACTGTACACTATTCACAGGCTAAGTACATCATCATGGCCACCACAAACTATCTCACAAAGTGGGTGGAAGCACGAGCTACAAGAAAGAATGACGCTCTTATGGGAGAAAGTGATCCCACAATTCGGCTATCCCATCCAACTTGTTAGTGACCAAGGCACATACTTCATCAACGAAGTGATAGCTCATCTCCTATCTACATTTATAATCATCCATCAAAAATCCTCGCCACACTACCCTAGGGCAAATGGTCAGGCTGAGTCTACGAATAAAATCCTAGTAAACGTCCTGACCAAGGTGCTCTCTACTTCGCGTAACAACTGGGATAACACACTCATGGCAGTCTTGTGGGCCTACCATATGGCTTATAAAACAGTAGTCAGTCAGCATGCCTAACCTATGGAACTGAGGTAATTCTACCTATAGAGTTGCTAGTTCCTAGCCTGAGAGTTTCTCTTCAAGAGAGATGGGATGGAAAGGAGGCATGGACAAAGCGCTTAGTCGAGATAGAACACCTATTGGACACTCGATTTCTAGCCACCCATGTGCTAATATGCAAGAAGGCAAGATGCAAAAGTTGGTTTGACAAGCATGTCAAGCAGCGAGACTTTGAACAAGGTGACTTAGTCCTATTGTACTCAGTCAAGGAATATAAACAAAAAATGAAATTTCGAGGGTTAGGACTTTTCAGATTTCTTGCATCAATCAAACCGGCAACATAGAACTCGAAACCCTAGAAAGGAGAGGGCATAGGCTTCTTCAATGGTAGCCACATAAAAAGGTACTACCCTCCCATGCACCCACTACATGAGCCTCCAATGCTAGAGTCCCCTGCCATTGTACAAGTAGCCACTATCACTGAGATAGACGATGAGGATAAGAAGCTGTAAAACCAGCTTTCCTAAGCATAACGGTTAAGCAAACCCACACCTTCAATGCATTGATCAATGAGGGAGCCAACTTTCATGTCCTGACTCATGATCATTGGCTTCAACTCGGCAAACTAGAACTATATCCCACTAATGCCAAACTTAGCCCATATGGGGGCCGATCATATGCACTCGTGGGAAAGTGCAAGACTGCAGTCTCTATCAAGATTGAAAGCATACCAATAATCTTCTATGTGTCAACAAACATTGAAGATGTAGGTACAAAATCACTATTAGGATACACATTTAAAAAGCAAAATCATTGCAATGTCATTTATGAGTCCCAGCGTATTTACCTCACCATAGGCATTGTATGTATAGTCACTGACACTTTCAGCAAGGGCTACACAACTCCTTCAAAGTCTGTAAAGCCACCACCAGTAGAGAAACCCATCCTCAAGTCTAAGGAGGGGGATCGTGACTCGTCATCACAACCCGCCAAGCCTCAATACCAATGGAACCCAAAGTTGAAGCCTAGTTCAAATGGGTACCTAAACATCAAGGACCGTCGCCTAGGAGCAGGCACCCACGTCCTCGCAAGGCTAAGGACCCACACTCGAAACCTAGGAGGAATAGAAGAAGCTATCAATATCAATGAACAGTCAAGCCGCAATGGGTCCCAAAGTCCTTATTGCAAGCGCAAGGTTATTACGAGAATAGCACCCGTATTTGGGTACCTAAAGCCAAGACAACCAAAGGCACTCCTCAAAAGCCACCCTCAAACTTGACCACACAAAACATCCATACCAGTTAGGCACTCAATCCACCAGAGAATTAGGTTTCTAAGTCCATAAAACCTCCAAATCCTAGACCAGCAGGGCCTAAACCAATATATCACCCAAAACCACAGCTGCTACTAACAAACTGCCCAAATCTAGTCCCGCTAGTGCCCCTTAGACTTTAGAAGCACCTAGTAGTGTGACCCCCGCAACTCCAACCAAACCCATTGAACATGAGGCCAACAAGTGACAACCTCAGGAGCAAACCAAGTAGCAACCATCAGCCTGCTGAACTATGTAGTTCTATCAAACCTCAACCACCTCCTCTGCCAACCTTAGACCCTCTTATGAAGTAGCGAGTGATCAATTCTAACCTTAGCCGCAGACTTAGCTAAAAATATGGGGGATGACTTGGTTTCTTGTATTAGATGCTTGGATGCTACTTTCATGACACTGGCTAAAAACTACGATCGAAGGTCTTTTGGAAGAGCCTATAGCAACGGAAGTGTATACACTCCCCTGCTCTTTGGGAGGAGTCAAAATTCGTATTCGTTAAGGCTCCCAAAGTAGCTAAGGAGTTAATTGCCACTGAGATATCCAAAGAATAGGAAATCAAACAATGCCTCATTACGTCGTATAAGAAGAACACGATCATGGCCACAGACCAAGAAATCGATGAGTTGAAACAGCTTGCTGAGAACGACTCCTCTTTCTTGCAAAAATGGTACACTCTTTGATTGCAATGGGAGCTAGAGGGATGCCAAATAATGACCAACGCTAAGCATCGGCACGCAATCAAGGCATTAGAATACGACCCAACCTATGTAGCTCCAACTTCCTATAGGCTATTGACTACCATCCATAATCGACCCCTAGAAGAACACATTAGGGGACATCCCTATCTAGATCGCATCCTCACCAAGGAGGAGCTACAAGTTGCTAGTAGAGTGGACTCCGGTGACTTCTTGCTTGATGTCCTTACTTACATTGTGCATGTAGGTATCCGTCCTTTTGACATGGACAGCTATGCTAAGTAAAACACTAAGATTATGTGCTGAGGCCCTGCATCCTCTAACCCTTTAATCCTAGGAAGGATTCTTCTCATTTCATAGGGGGGAGGGGGTAAGGTGAATCAAATCAAACAATAAGGAAAACAATAAAGGACAAGCACACATTAGAAACCTCAATCAATACCTAAAAATAGAAATGGAAGGATGAAACAACTTGTGATTGAGGAAAATGCTAATAAAATTTGAAATCAATTGACTACTTGAAGGAAAAGTCTACTCCTACACTCAAGCATTTCAGCTCAACAAATATGTAGTCATTTTCTTCTGCTTGTAATTATTCTGAAAAACAATATGGCTTCATGACAGGCACCCATCATGGCAGGTCAAGAAAAGGCAAGCAAATTTCCTTTCTCAGAAGAAGAGCATGCAAAATACGGCCTTTCAGTGGAAACACATGCCTTTAGCCAGTTTAAGTTCAGACATGTCTTCAACCTAGAAGACTTGGCCATCATCGAACGATGGGCTCTGAGGTAGATCATCGAGCAGTGTAGTCTGTAGAAATACATAGAAGTAGTGGGCCAAGGGATAGACTACATCCATTGTACAGAGTTCTTACAAAATTTTCATAGGGACTATGGCACCATTACCAAGTGAGAGGGGAAAGAGACACACCAAAGTATAGATTGTGCTAATCCCAGACCTGGTAGAAAGGGCCCTAGGATTGGCCCCAGTAAGATGGAACAAAAGCCAAAGAGATATGTGTATGCCATGCTAGGAGTGGACAAAGTGAAGGTCCATACCAACGATGGCATCAACTTGGCAGATATCCCTGACACCCCAAGATTCAACTCCAAGCAAAAATTGTGCACACGTTGTTCTCTAGCTAGAGATACAACATCATCACGAGCTGCATTAATGTCTCTTTGCTAAAAAGCATCACAAAACGATCACTAGATGAGGTGAACTTCAATGTTTTCGTAAGAAAGACCATAGAGACCTTGGTTAAGGCCCTGGCAACAGGAGGAGGGCCAGTAGGAGGAGAGTCCCCAACTACCAAGGCCAAAAGGAAAGCCTCATCTTCTAAGGCCTCAACCATCAAATTTGATGGGGTCCTTACTGACATCATCAGAGAAGCCTTGGGAGAGAGAAGGAGAAGAGGAAGGAGTTGGAGAGACAACAGTGTAAAAATTACACAGCACAGTGAATAGAATCTGAGAAAGAGATAGAGATAGAGAGTACACAACAGATAAGAGGAGAATTAGAAAATTTCTTTAGCTCCAAACAACTAATACAGAGATGGCTCTGTCCACCCGTGTGCTTCCATTGTGAAGCTTAGATGGCGATCTAGATAGAAGATAGGTGAAGAGCTTAAGGCTAGCTGGAACAACTCTGACTGGGTGAAAGATGGATGATCGATGACTGTGAAGGGGTTTAGCTTTTATAGCTCGCCAAGGCGGTTAGGTCAACCTCATTGACCTACCATATGAACCTTCACTAGTCAGCCAGGGAATATTCCCTTTACCCCAAAATAGGGGCCCCTTTTAACTCCCTTACCCTGTAACTCGATGCAATATGCCTCGAGTTGCTACCAACTTAACTACTCAGTCCAACCCAAAGATTAGACCCACAATGGTCACCTTTTTGCCATGCAGTCACATAGACCTCATCTCATATACAATTCAGGACTCAACCAATATCTAGGCTCACATTTGACTTCTCCTCATAATGGGGGCCTTAAAACTTTGAGCACCATGGATCATTGGTGGCATATTATGAGGGTTGGGCATTGAGCATATCTAACACCCCCCCCCCAATCTCCACCCGTAGGTGAAATATCTCCTCGGCCCAATGCCAAGTCTCTAAAGATGGACTTGAAGCATATCCTTTGTAAGTGCTTTGGTGAAGATATCCGCTTCATTCTCCTCTGTTGGATAGTAGACCAATTCCATTATCCCATCCTCCATTAAATCATGCACATAGTGATACTGGATCTCTATATGTTTCGTGCGTGCATGAAACACAAGATTTTTGGCAATGGCGATGCAACTCTGATTGTCACATCTCAGCATATTTGATTCTTCATCCTGCACTCCCATATACCATAGGATCCTTCTCAGTTCAAAATAGAAGCTAACAGGTGGATTTTGCATTAACATATTGTAATTTCCTGGTACATTATACTCAAGGGCCAATCTTCCTCCATTTGCACCACTTGGGGCTTGCGGCCCTCACAAATGACAATAACATCCACACCTACACTTTCACGCATGTCTTGATCAAGGCACAACCATTTACCCTTGAGCATCCTCCATCTACGATACTTGAACACTAGGCATAAAGTTTGTCGTGCAACAAAGTACCTGTAATTGGAAAGGAAAGTTAGCCAATTCATCCCAAAGTAAGATAATAGTCAACTAAGAGAGAAAAATTTTACCTGAAAGCCATGTCCCTTGTTGTAACTCGACACTCCACTATGTCAAGACTGTGAGTTATTTTTTATGTCCAAGTTTTGCCTAGAATCCTTGTTACATAATCCTCTGATGTATTTTTATAACGTACGTGCTTTTGGTACGTCTCAAACCTTTACATTCCTTGAATATGTGTGCAAAAATTGCACACGTGTGCAAAAATTACAATCGGTATGAACCACCTTAGATGTACATTCTTTGAGCCCGTGCTTGGCTTCATAGAATTCAATATGTCTGCTGAAATTTTTGTGCTACACATGTGCAAAATGTCGCTACTACACAATGGCCATTCTATCCTATTGAGATTCGATGTGTGCATAGACTCAAGGGTTCCATATTCTCGACTCCCCTTGGGCAATATGTACTTGAAGTCATAGAAAAAACAAGGACCTCTACGAGTTGCTTAGCTATACGCCCCTGAAAGAGCAACCTACGAATTTCGAGGTGGTAACACTTAAAAGAACCAGTGAAACTCTCAACATTTTGCCACTCATAGCAATCAAAAGGATATACTTCTGTAAATACAAGACAAGTTGTTACATAGGTATCGTGAAATTTCTCATTCTCAATGAGTTACAGATACTTACTGTTTGCAATGTTTCATTGAAAGGGCACTGTGGACGCAATATGTTTTTGTTTTTGCATGAATACATGTTGTACAAATGCCTCTGTTATAAGGTGAGAATCAACATTCCTTTGTCTGAGAGCTAAAATTTTACCCTTCCAGTGCTTTGATACATCTGCAATTGCATATGCTTTCACCCTGAAAGCTCCCTTCATACTTGGACGCATATGTACCCAAGACAAGCAATGATACGTATCAATGATCCAATTCCCTTCTTCATATTTTCTGTTATGTACTTCTATTAAGAGAATGCTTGTTCTTCTCTCAGGAATTATAACCTATGCATTAGATGTAAAGAAATATGTATTAACCCCTAAATAATAAGCATTTTAAGTCTGTCAAGTAATCACCAATATGCCATACAAATCAACATGGCATTAAGAGATGTTTACAATTTTGTAAACAGACATAAACATCGATATCGAAATGCATGTGGATATATACATCAATAAAATGTATAGATTTAATTTCAAGACATTACTTTAATCATACCATTTACATGAAATATAATGAAAAGAATAGCACAAGAATACTTAGAGAATTTTGCCAAAATAAATTTTATTATAATGAAGAGTCTGATTTGACTCAATACATTGTATGAAATGTGGGTATTATAGAGTAGTTGTTACAAGGATAGTAGCCAGATGGCATGCAAATCTTAATAGGCACATTGGATTAACACCTGAGATATTCTAAGACTCAACACATTGTGTGTTATATGGATGATATGATACAAGAGTTTCATGGATCATTGTCAATTGGCATGGAGATCCAAATGGACACATAGGACCAATAAAGCAGAGGATTTTTGAACCATCGTCTTCCAACAGATCCATATCATCCAACACAAAGGAATCACTCACCACATCAAAATAGTTGATCGAAAATTATATGCTTCACCTAAACCTTGTACAATACCTGCATGTACAAAAAAACACCTGCATGAATCTCTTTTAACAAAAATACTTGCTTGAATCCCTTTTAGCAAACCATATCTAGATAACTGCATGAATAGAAGCAATACAAAATAGGGCCAATTTACCTATAAGCTGATCTGTTGAAGATAATATTGAATCATTGCTAATCAAAACCCATTGCAAATGATGGACATAAGAAAACATCAATCCCATCAAACATAAAAGTCACTAATTAAATGAATAAATTTTTGCACCACAAAATATGGTAGATTTACCTGTAAAATGAGCTACAAAATCTCTGCTCTACCTTGTGTTAAGTGCTGCAACAACAATTGATCCTTAAGTTAGAACTAGCATCAAACCCTATTGTAAAGATAGTAGAAAAGGGATAATGCAAAGAGGAAGAAAGAGAGAGTGTGTGAGTACGCGGGAGAGAGAAAAAAATGAGCACCTATCCAATCTTGCCCAAATTGATCTCTACAAAAGATAATTTTGCAAAAGTTAGTATTTACATGAAGGTATACTGAAAAAATAGTAGAAAAGAGAAAACATTGAGAGAGAAAAAGAGATGGAGATAGCAATAAGCACTTATGCAATGTCACCCAAAATGATCTCTGCAATAAAACAACAACAAGGGTTAGAACTAACATAGTGTTGTATTGAAAAGATATCAACAAAAAAAAAAGAGAGAGAGATTAACACCTTTTGCCTCTTGCTCCAAATAAACTCTGCAAGAAAACAACAATTAGAACCAACATCAAATTCTATTGAAAACACAACATAAAAGAGAAACAACACATAGAGAGAGGGGGGAAAGAAAGAAGTGAGAGATGAGCACCTCTATCTCCTGCCCCAAACAACCTCTACAATAAAACAACAACAACAGTAAGAAACGACATCAAACTCTATTGCAAAAATAGCAAACAAGAGAAAATGCAAAGAGAGATGGGCACATGTGTTTTGCCCAAAATCTGGAGCTGCATGGAGAAGAAAGTGCAAAGGTAAGCAGAACGCTCAAAACCCTAATTACTCTCAACAAGGAGCTTCAATGGAGACGAAAATTCACGAGTATAGAGAAGAGAGGGAAAGTGGTCTGTTGCTCAACTTTTGGGTCAAACTGATTTCGTGAGAGGGGAAAAAACCGAAATTGAAAATTCTCCAAAAAAAAAGGGGAAAAATACGAGGTGAGAGAAACTCAAATTTTGTGTACTATTCATTCTCCCTTTTTTTTATCCCTCACTATCTCTTTTTTTAATAGAAAACCCAAGATTTGGAGAGAGAATATTCACCCTCCATGGATGTCAACATCTAGCCTTCCTATGGGACAATCCAAAAGGCCCACATCTTAAACTATATTATTTTTAAGGGCCCATTTGTGAGTTCATTTTTTTCCTAATGAGAGTGGTGGAAGAATGGGTCAATCAGAACAAAAGAATAGTTAAAACCTTGGCGCACCATCTAGCTGAAGTGGAGAAAGACAAAGTATTGACTGAAAGTAGAGCAGCGGCCGTCCACATGAGTTTTGAGGCCCAACAACGTGCCTTCCTCAATACACTACTTGACGTCACTTAGACAGAGGAAATGGATGCCATCGAAACAATCAAGAAGAAGCTTGGGATTGCACATAGGGCCCTGAACCAAGCCTATAGATGCTGGTGCAACCAGTTGGAGTCCGCGTAATCTCCGAAAAAGAACAAAGAATGTATTTGTTGCAAGCAAGTGTGGCTCCACAAGAGGTGGATGCATTAGGGTTCTCATGGAAGGGGTGCAGTAAGAAGCCCAGCAAGAGGAAGAGGCTGGAGTGAACTTCGAGATGGGACCTCATGAAGAGGAATTAGTCCCACCGCCTCCTTCTCCACCCCCAGAAGACCAACCAACCAATGGACACCTCCGCCGAGAGGAGAGTAGCACTAAAATAAAGGAGGAAGCAGATGGTGGAGGAAGTTAGGAGAAGATTGAATGCTAGACTAGTAATAGGGCCTAGTAATAGGGCCAACTGCAGCCATTCCACCAATCTCAGATGAAATCCCAACAAGCTTCCACGTAGATCTCATCACCTGGGAGCAACAGAAGAATGCACGATAACCCTTTGATCTTAATTTCCACTTCCCCACCAACTTGCACCGAGTCCTTTCCATTAAGGTGGTGGAAGAGGTGATTTCCATTGGAAGTAGGCTAGGAGAAAAATGCCTAAAGGAGAGAGAGCGAAACCCCACCATTTGGGGCACTGAGGATGCAGAATTTTAGCAAAACAAGGTTTTTGAAGTCCCAAGATCAGTGCCTAGCTATGAGTGCCAGCCTACGTGGAGGAGGCGTATCTGTGATGTAAATATGGACACTTGGATAACTTTTTGTAACATCATGCCCTACGAGTGAAATAATCCTATATTCCTGCCATACCCTCAAAGGATAGGAGTGGATTTTGACCCCAATGTCCACGGCCGATACGACTTCCCTCAAAGGATAGGAGTGGATTTTGACCCCAATGTCCACGGCCGATATGACTTCCCTCCTATAATCTACAATGAGCATTGCAATAATCCTGAAGACGCCCTTGCCTTCACCTCAGAAGACCTCTATGATTCCTTAGTCCCCTTCTAAATATTGCTTAGTAAAGTCCCCCACCCCACAAGAGTGTGGCCTTCCGACCCTCTATTTTGACCCTTATGCTATAGATAGTTGCACAATGGCTCGATGAATTATGTGAACCACACTACTTCCTTCATTTTGCTTAGCTCTCTTGGAGGACATGAATGATAGCCAGTTCACCCACTACAATCATCCATTCCTCTCCATCACCACTCTCCAAGTCTGCCTCAATGTGAAGGGATATATCCAAGGCCACCTGTACCTCAATAAATCTCTTAGACCCCCTCCTCCACCTCATCTCATGACTATGAGGATGGAGCTTAGCTTTCTTCTCATCGTAACTGATTGATGCCCCATCATCCATGCAATGTGCTCCCAACCTCCACCACATTAACTGATTGATCAGCTACTTCCCAAGACCAATAGACCTGAAACCCCATCATCATCGACTCACATGACCACCCTTTTCAATCAACAAACCTTCATCAGCTCCAAATGGCAAGTGTCCTGGAACTAGCACCCATCTACGAGGGGGTTCTCTTACACAACATGTCACCATGTAGAGAAAATACATCAGATACAGACCAAGTAGTCCCCTGTCAAAATGTTAATGAAGAAGCTCATTTGGAACAACGTAGGATAAGGCAAGCTCAGAAAAAGAGGGAGCTCCACCTACTGTGACAAGGTCCTCTCAAGGATGATGGAGGTCTTGTCTAGGATGAAGGATGCTCTCTCAACGATGATAGTAAGCACCGAATATTCTAGCAAGGCTCTCTCAAGAATGAAGGAGAACCTCCAAAGGCCCTCACAAGGAAAGCGCAGGGCGCAATGTAATTCATTTTATGAGGAATACAAGTTTCCTTCTATGCAAATGTTGAACTCTGAAGCATAGGCAAAGAGATAAGGCAACTTGAAGGGGATTGGGAAAAGCTAGGTTTTGCTCATGTCATTGCAACCTCAATTGGTGAGAGGGAGATCTGGTCTAACACCATATTCAAGGGATAGATCCACTCCATGTCAATGGCGGTGGGGTAGGGAAGGGCCCAAATCTATAGGATCTAAGGGATAAATAGAACAATGAAAATAAGGGATAAATAGAACATCACTGCTTGTAAGATCACATCCCCCACATAAACATTCAAGTCCTCCTCATCAGGAATTTGCAGATAGCCTGTAAGATACATGAAAGATAGTAACTGAACCTCATGGGAAACCAACTCATTCACAAATCTATCAAAAACAGCTCTGAAGAGATTTGTCAGCTTAGACTTGGCCATCCATCCTCTGGAGGCTCAAAATCCACATTGCTTGAGGAGATATATAAAGCAAATCTCTGTTGGTTACCAAAAGGAAGGAGGAGGTGACACCAATTCAGTATAACGGACAAAATCATTCTACATGCAATCCATACACTGCTGAAGGCGTTCGACCTTAGCTGAGAACCCATCACATAATTTAGCTTTTTGTTGCAACTGATCAAGCTCCTCTTTGGAAGACAAAGCAGAAGATACAAGAGTGGGGGGAGAAACTAAAAGAACAGCCACTCTTTGGTTAAGTTCTTCAATAAGTTGCTTTTGGGACTCTACAGTTGCCTAAGAGTGCTGCAACTGTTCCTCACTAGTAGCAAGTTTACTAGCCAAAGTAACCATTTCCTCAAGGGCAGAATTTTTCTCAATCATCAAAGATGCATTCTCCTCCTCCAATTTAGCAACCTTAGATTCCATCTCTTGAATAGTTACCTTCTGTGAATCCATTAAGGTTGTGGCAGTAGTCATTTGGTTATGGATATCACTGAGTATAACCCTTTCAGAAGACAGATCCTCCAGTGCCTTACTCAACTAACTGGTTAAGGAATCCACCTTTTCTTGCATGGAAGTGTAAACACTTGTGTACATTGTCTGAAGGCAAGAGGTAAGGTAGGTTTCCAGAGTAGGCTAGACATTTGAAACCATCTATGGAAGCATGGGTCCAATTAATATGGTTTGTAAAGATGAAGGAATATGCAAATCTAACTGGCCTTCCTTTTGGGCTGCAAATAGGTTGGTATAGGGAGGAATGAAGGAAGGGAATTGCCAGACACAGCAGGATTGGATGTTTGTACCTGGGAATCTAGCACAAGAGGATTGGAAGGACCCTTCGTGCAAAGGTGTTTCTTGTGAGAAAACACAACAAGGGACTCTTCATCTTCTGAATTAGGTTGCATAGGCCGAGGAGAAGGAACTGAAGATGTAGGCTGCACTAGTAAAGGAGCAGGATCGGGCACTGGAACACCACCAGGAGGAGGTGCAAAAGTGAAGATTCTTTGTAATAAGGCACCATAGGAGACATTACTGTTTTGACCCTTCCGTACTCGCTAGCAATGTTGATCCATCTTGGATAAGAGGAAGCCTGCCTAATTAAACTTAGCACCCTCTAGAATCTTCACAGAAGCTGTGAACATTTCTTTGGACAAATACTTGGATACATACTTGCTTGACATAAACTGGTCCTAGAGGAACTGACATAGGTGCTTCCATATGGGAGAAGAGATATGGGCAACAGATACCCCTGAACTATTAATGAGGTGGTTAAGGAGCAAGGAGGTAGAAGTTTCCTTCTTCATTAGCATAACAATCTCTTGAACAGTGAGTAACTGGTTACCGCGGGGCACAAATGAAGCAGAAATGGGCAAGCACAGTGCTTCACTGATATTAGCTACAGATAAACAGAAGGTGCGGCTATAAACCAGACCAGACTGGTTTTTGTAAGAAGCCAAGAATAAGTAACAAAGTTTCTCATCCACAGACGGCAATGTTAGGGCAACAAATGGTCAGATGCGTGCACGTCGAATGCAATCCGCCTCTAAAAGGAGGGAATAATCATGGACTGTGAGGAAAACATGTTGTACCACAATCGGAAGGGTAGAAGTAGGTGCCATTCAGACTGTAGCAAAAACCCACACACACAAAACCATGAATAAAAAGAGAAAACCTACAAAACCCACAAACAAAACCACCATTGAGACCATCGATAGGAAATAGACTGAGAACCAGAATGACTGGACCAAACCATCCCAAGCAAACCACATCCTATGGAAAATTTGACATGACCTATGCACATATGTGGCCGAAATCTTCATGCTATGCAACAATCAGACACCATGTATCCCCGTAGACAAGCACTCAAAAAGAACAAAACTCAACCACATCGTATCCTAGACAGGACTCAAAAAATCATGACTGAACCAAAGACTCTGACTGAAAATATAATGAGCACCAATCAGCAAACTCATAATCCCAAATCCCACGTAACGTTCAACGTTCTACAATGCGGTGAAGTGGACGGGTGAAACTAACGACTCATTTTTTATTAGATGATCAATTAAGCACAGTTCATTGTTAATTCAATATGTTAATGCATGGTGAGTCGAAAGCGTAGCCCAGCCCCTCTCACACTTAACACAACTTGACTGAACTAGGTCTCTACTGATGAAGTTCATTGTTACAATTACATTATGTGTGGCACTTGAGTGCATGCATGCATGACTTCAGGGAGTTTATTTTAAGTACAATTTAATGTGTCTATAACCCGTGTGCGAGTGCACTTGTGAATTAATTTTTAGAAAATTAAGTGGATTATTGTGCCAAAGTGCTCGTGCAACGGCAGGGTTTCTTTTACAATTAACATCTAGTTCATTTTATTTACAATGTTATGATGTGCATTCTATTAATTTGGTGTGTGCAACGGTCAGCTGATTTTTATTACAATGAAATGTGTGTTATGATACAACGTGAGAGAGGAAAAAAGAAAAAAAACCTGGCAATGTTTGGGTCTGTCTGCAAAGTCTGATACCACATTCTCGAAAAAGGAAAGACGCAATCCACAATTATTCCACCCAACGGACAAAAGGTCGACTAAAACTAGTCGCCCTGTCGTACAGAAAAACAAAAAAAATAACTAACACATTAACCAAAAAGAATAAAACAAATTATATGCATAACCAAAATAAAATAAAACGATGGGTATGTTGGGATTTTGTTTTGGTTGGGTTTTATTGTTATGGTTTTGTTGTTTGTTTTTTTTCCCTTTTTGTTTAAAGGACAAAAATGCGTAAAATAAAATGAAGGGTAATATGGTGGTTCATGTTGATGTGTATAGAAACAACAAACCAAATGAGAAAACATGTCAGGGTTGAAATATCAATGTGCGGAAAGTTTGTGGTTTTGTTTTGTTTTGTTTTTGTTTTTGTAATGTGTTTTGGTTTTTTTTTTACATAATGTAAAAATGAGATTTCAACAATCAAACATGATCATCAAGTGTCAATAAGGTAATCAGATTTAATTCACATTTTTCAGCTCATTGTTGAGATTTAAAATAAATTTTGCATGAATTTTGGCAAAAAATTTAGGGTTTTGTGTCTTCAAATAAAACTTTTGCTAATTAAGGAAGCATTTTCAATTGAGAAAATTATTGGCAAAAGAGACAAGGAAGTTTGTAGAATTTTCTAAAAACCTTTTAAAATTACATTGGCATTTTTATTAATTGTTAATGAATTTTATCCATTTTTTGTATATTTTTAAAAAGAATTTTGAATTTTCGAATTTTTTGTCATTTCTTTTCCAAGATTTCCAGTTTGGAAAAATGTTTGAATTGTTGGCAGAAATATTAGATATTTTTTAGGAATGTTTCTACAATTTTCAAAAGTTTAATGGAATTTTGATTTTTTTTAATGTGTTTTTAGAGGTTTCGAGATTTGAAGTACCCATGACTGCATAGGAATGGCTGCTAATGATTGTGATTGTGTATGAACGGGTGCAACACCCCACCGCACGAACAAGTTCGACGCGCGTCCTCGCGCATGAATACCCGCAAAGACCATGGACACACCGACCACGCACGCACAACTGCGTGTGAGCAGCCGCTACAATCCCACAAGCACGGCCACCCGTGTATGCACACAAATCACCGTGCACGGATGCACGTAGGGTGAAGGCACACGGCGGGACGGAGAAAATGGTTGCGGGTTGAGGGAAGGAGCTGTGGTGGGACAGGGGGCTTGTGGGGGGTGGTGTTGTTTTTTTTGTTTTGGTAAAGCAAGAGAAAGGGAGAAAAAAAAATGTGTGGCTTTTGTTTTTTTTCTTTCAAAAAAAAGAAATAGAGGGGGGAAGGAGGGAGAGGAAGAGAGGGAGGTGATGGAGGTTGGAGGGGTGGAGGGAGACGATGGGGAGGAGGGAGAGGAAGAGGAGGGAGGAGTGGGAGGAAGGCGATGGGGAGGAGGGATGGGAGGAGGATGACGGGAGGCGATGGGAAGGAGGGAGAGGAAGAGAGGGAGGCAATGGAGGTTGGAGGGGTGGAGGGAGACGATGGGGAAGAGGGAGAGGAAGAGAGGGAAGCGGGAGGCGATGGAGGGTGGAGGGGTGGAGGGAGACGATGGGGAGAAAGAGAGGAAGAGAGGGAGGCGGGAGGCGATGGAGAGTGGAGAGAGGCGCAGAAGACGGTGGGAACGAGGGGGAGGAGGGAGGGGAGGAGGAAGATGGTGGTGGGGAGGAAAGAGGAGAGGGAAGAAGGTGAGGGGAGGGAAGGAAGGTCGCAGAGAGAGAGAGGGTGAGGGTAGAGGGAGGTAGGGAGAGGGAGAGGTCGGGGAGAGAGAAAGAGAGAAAGAAAAAAAAGGGTGGGGGTAGAGAAAGAGAGAGGGTGGGGGTAGAGGGAGGTAGGGAGAGGGAGAGGTCGGGGAGAGAGAAAAAGAGAAAGAAAAAAAGAAAGAGAGAGAAGAGAGAAAGGGAAAATGGGGGACGCGGGTGGTTGGGGAGGGAATTTTTGTGATAGTGTTTTGTTTTAAAAAAGTAAAAATATTTAAAGGTTAATTGTAGTTTTTTTTAAATCCATTAAAAGGTTGGCTCTCTCCCGTCCCGCGCACGTGCGCGGGGCAGGGGTAAAAAACAATTGTGTCAGGGGGATCGAACGGGGACAGGATGGCAGCACGCGAATCGCAAGCGCCACGGGGATGTTGCGAGATGCGTAAAACTGAAAACGCGAGCGTTCACGCACGAAGCGAGGCGCACGAGAACAAGACGAAACAAAGAAAAATGAATAACTCGAAAACCATGTGTCAAAACGCAATGTGATAAAAAGGAAAACAGGGCTGGAAGGGGAGAGGGAGACTAGGAAAAGTACAACAGGGTGTCCGGGATCAAAGCAGGGCGTTCCCATAAGGAAAAAGCAAAAAATAGGCGCGAAAACCCATACGACAATTAATATCAAAGAATCCATTCGCCAAAATGAAACACAAGAAAAAGGAAATTTGTGAGAAAAGTTATACCAGACATGTCTATCATGTTAGAACATAGTTTCGACGGAGATAAAACCTAGACACATGGAAAAAACCCAAAAATCAACCCCGATACGAAAGACAGAAATTGATAGAAAACGATTTGGTCACCGGAATGAATGGCAGTAAAAATGAAAAATATCCGGGGGGAAGGGACTGGCAGGGCATGCACATTAAAACACATATCCAAGGGAATGAGGGGTTCGCATGCGAAAAAGGCAAAAATAGACCCCAAAAACGCATACAGAAATTAATATCAAAAAATCCATTAGCTGGAACAAAGTGAGGGAAGAAGAAAAAATGTGTAGAAAATTGTGCCTGACAAGCCTATCTCATCAGAACATCAGGCCAAGAAAAGAAACCCCAATCGTATGGAAAAAATCCAAAAATCGTATCCAAACGGGATTCAAAAATAAATATGGAATGATCCGTGCACCGGAAGGGAGGGTGGAAAAATGAAAAAATGTTAGGACATATAGAATCATCAGGGCTGTCTCATCAAATTTCAATTCGGATGGTTTTACGAGGTGTTCACATGGAAAAAACAATAAAATTGAGCTCAAAAACACCAAGAAAAATTAATAACAAAAAAATTGAGAGGTCGAAACAGGGTGGAGGAAAAAGGAGAATTGGATAGAAAGGGTGGCTAGACAAGGCTATCCAGTCATAAGTGAATTCGGAGGAAAATAGGGTAGGTTCACATGGAAAAATGTCAAAAACATACGCGAAAAAGACACGAAACCACCCAAAATTTAATTATGGACAAACCGTACATCAAAATGATAGATGAGTAAAAGGAAAAATGTCCAAGGAATGGGGTACGAGAGGACTGGTACATTAGATCACCGTTTCAAAGTGATAAGGGCACATTCGCATGGAAATACATCCAATTGGGCGGGAAAAGCTTCAAAAATTAATAACGCAAAAACGGTAAACCAGAACAAGGGGACATAAAATGGAAAAGTATGTTAGTCGAAGGGATGAACGGGACTATAAGATTGGACCGGTGGTGGACGTAGGATGTGTGTACATGGAAAAACATCACAACAAGGGATAAAGGGAAAAAGAGAAGGAACGGCCCCAAGGGTGGGGTAAACATGGACAGGTGGATGGGGAAGGGACCTCATCAAGGTAAAATCAGGTCATGGCATACATGCAAGATTAAAGTAAGGCATATGCAGGGGGTATGCATTATAGACGTGCAGGGACACGTCCCCATACTTCAAACCTTAACGGACAGGGTTAGATGCATCAACACAGCCTAAGACCCGTCAACCAACTAGATTCTGACATCCCCACACTTAACACATAACATACACTTGCAATCATAAGGATAGGATTAGAAAAACTTGGCTCATTTCGCGTATGGTCGAAGGAACTGTCACTGCTATAGAAGGGTTGGAGTCGGCTACAGGAGGTACCACCGCTCACTCCAAGGTTCAGCCAGCATGGCAGGGACCATGCAGCAGCACCCAGGGAGGTAGCTGGTTGATAAAGCCCATCGGGGCAGGTGTCGTTGACGAAGGATATTCACTCAACTCATAGGCACTCAGATGGGATGAGAGAACAGTCGCTCGCCCCATAACTTACATCACGTGAATGAATATTGATGGAAACCCAGATGTCACACTCGGTTTAGGAATCGACAAGGGAATGGTGTAGAGGGAGTATGCTAGGGTGCACAATTGATGGTGCATCAGTGTGTCCAACCCCGTCTCGCATAAGTACAAGCAAGAAGGCCAGGGAGCCTTGCAGTATACTGTATAAAATAGAGTGACGTGTCTTGTGCTAATGGTGGAGACCCATCATGTGTGTGCATAGGAAAATGAAAATGTACCTGACTCCAAGTGTCGTAACGTCCCTCAATTTCACCTGTCAAAATGGATTGAGGAGAAACACCAATCACACTCAGCCCACCCTCTGTCTCACACTTAGTTGAAAGATACAGAGGGCAGCCCATTCCTTACACCCATTGATGTAATCCTCACATTCACTTGTGCAAAATTTGTATGCCTTGTGTGCATTTGATGGTGCAACAATGCATCCCACCCTGTGCCGGCATACAGTGCAAGAAGGAAGGCCAAGGAGCCTTATGGTATAGTAGTGCACAGGAACAGATCGTGCGTTGTGCATTGAGAGGCCCAACCTGTGCATGCAATACTCCGTTCACACATCTCGCCTCTCATTTGATTTGAAGGGAAAGACTGGTCACTCACCCCACCCTCTGTCTCACACTCTGTTAATAGATATAGAGGGCAACCCATACTCACATCCCCATCTTGTTAGGATGAAAGCTTACGTCACTCAAGGGGTTGGTGATGAAGATCGCTTTATCTGTTGTTGTCATTAGGATGTTGAAGACGAGGCGTACCCAGGGAGGCAGCCAACAGTACTTCAATTATTTGTATGAAAGGTCGTCTGTTAAGGAGGGCAAACAGACTGATATTGTAGAGACAATGCACCAAGGGAGGTGGCTTCAACTTGCTTGCGAAAAGGTTCTGTTGATGAATCAGCTATCCTGAAATGTGGGGTGTTACCACCTTTTCCACAGTCAGCTTCCCACCCAAGAGTGTTTCCACCTTTTCTTAGAACAAGGCATGCTATGACAGGGAATTTTTTCCTTTTCTCCCATAACAGTTTTTTTTTCTTTCTTTCCTTTTTTTTCTTTCATTAATAAAGAGAATGGTGGAAATACCATGTGTCAGAACCAACCTCGCCACCGTTTGCTGGATCAGAGGAGAAGAGAACAAGGTAGGGTTGATAGTTATCTGTGAGGGGCTAGCACAATGAGACCGCCTCATGAGGAAGATTATAAGGGCTATCAGGAGCGCGAAGAGAAGGACAGTGCAATGCCCAAAAGGAAAAGGGTGAGTCGACTGTGATTGTCAAGATCCCCAGGGAGGGAAATACTTCTTCAGACAATAGCCATTGATCAGAAAAGGATCATCAGAGGCATCAATGGTCTGCACCTGAAGAGAGCCATTAGGGTTGACAGCAAGTACCTTGTACGGTCCCATCCACCATTGTTGAAGCTTGCTAGGAATCTTTCCAAATCTCGAATCATAGGCTAGGACAAGCTCACCTTCTTTGAACTCCTTGTGCTTGATGAAACTATCATGATAGGCCTTGTGTCGCGCTTGAGTAGTTTCCATGCACTGCAGGGCCATCTGCCGAATCTCGTCTAAACATTCCAAGTGCAGGAGGTGGTGTTGTAGTGACTCATCATGTCCCAAGCATTCTTTAACTGCCACTCGCAAAGAGGGCAATTCCAGTTCAACAGGGAAGATGGCTTCAGTACCATACACCAACTGGAAAGGGGTCTATCATGTAGCTGCCTTATGGGAGGCTCTGTATGCCTAGAGGGCCTCTGTAAGTCGATTGTCCCAGTCGCGACAATGTGCGGCAATCGTTCTTGTCAAGATCGAGCAAAGGATGTGGTGGGTGACTTCAACTTAGTCATTGGCTCTCGGGTAGTAAGGAGTGGACTTACGATAGCGGATCTTATACAGTTCCGTCAACTCTTCCATGATCTTGTTAAGAAAATGAGTTCTTCTGTCACTTACCAACTCGAGGGGACTGCCAAAACGGGTGATAATATTTTTCTACATGAACAGGGCTACACTATTACCATCATCCCGCTTTAGAGCTTTAGCTTCACACCACTTTGTGACATAATTCGTACATACTAAGATGTATCTATTCTGCTTCCGTCTGATGGGTGGATCAATGGGGCCCACGAAATCAATCCCCCACTTCTCGAATGGCTTTAGGGGAAGAATAGGTTGCAGTGGTATGGCACTTGTTTTGGTGGGTTTCTCCATTCGCTAACAAGCATCGCATCTCTTGCAGTAGTCATATGCATCCTTGGGGAGGGTCGGCCACTAGTATCCTATTAACAGAACCTTTCTAGCTATCGCTTCTCCTGCAAAGTGTCCACCACATGGTTCTCATGGCATGCTTTCAATACTATGCTGATTTCGTCTCCTGCAACACATCTTCTCAGCACTTCATCTTTGTCTTTCTTGTACAGTGCACGCCCTAGCAAGGTGTAGGGAGCTGATTCTAACAAAAGCTTCTTCTTCTCATGGCTTGAGATGCCATGAGGATATTGCTGAGTTGCCAGGAGGTTGGCTATGTCTACATACCATGCAGTAAATTTTTCAACTAGAAATAAGGAAGTATCAGGAAGGTCTGAATCATCCTATTCCTCTTCTGCAGTTTGAGGGATTCGTGACAGATGATTGGCTAGGACATGGGAACGCCCAGGCTTAGTGACCACTTCAAAATCGAACTCTTGGAATAGGAGCAACCATCTCATCAGTCATCCTTTAACATCTACTTTGTTCATCAGGAAGGACAGGGCTTCATGATCCACGTAGAACTTGAGATGCGTTGACATTAGATAGTGTCGAAACTTTTCCAGTTCAAACACCATTGCCAAGAACTCAAGCTCTATCACTATGTAGTTCCGTTCTCTATCAATGACCTTTCAGCTTGCATAATATATTGGTTGATCTAATTTAGAGGGGCCCTTTTGACATGGAATAGCACCTAGTCCTTCAACTAATGCATCTGTGTACACATGGAACTCCTTCGTTTAGTCATCAAGAGTCTGCAAAATAGGTGCTTGGATAAGGTACTATTTTAGGGTATTAAAGGCTTCTTCACAGTCATCAGTCCAAAGGAAATCCACATCTTTCCTTAGGAGCTTGTGTAGAGGGGCTGCCTTGGTTGCAAAATGTGCAATAAATCTTCCGTAGTAGCCCACATGGCCAAGAAATCCTCTCAATTACTTGAGATTTGTTGGTGCTGTCAAGGTGGCAATCTTCACTGGGTCTATTGCAATCCCTTGTGTAGAGACAATATGGTCCCAATGCTCACGTATTAAGCTATAGACACAGAAGTCATCAAGATACACCTCAATGAAATCATGCAGATGATTCTAGAAGGCAGCCATCATTACTCGTTGGAAAGTGTCAGGAGCATTAAGAGCCCAAACGGCATCACTCTATAGGCATAGGTTCCCCATTCTGTGAAAGGGATAGGGAAATGATCCTTCTTCGTCTTCGAGTTCAGCTTTCGAAAGTCAACACATATTCAAAGTTTCCTATTCTTCTTGGGTACCACCACAATGGGTGAAACCCATTCACTATTAGCCATGGAATAAATGAACTCTGCTTCAAGGAGCTTCAATAATTCAGCCTTCACCAGAGTAGAATAATTAGGAGTCATACGCCTTTGTCTTTGCCTCACAGGTTTGGCATCAAGGTCTAGTTCAATGTGATGTTGGCATACTGTGGGATCAATCCCCTTTAGGTCTTCGTATGACCAAGCAAACACGTCTAAGTTCTTCTTTAGTAGATCTTGCAAGACCACTAATTCTTCTTCTAGAAGATTGAGACCCACTTTCAGGTGACGTTCAGTACCATCAATATCTAAGAATGTCACTTGCCTTTCACCTTCCACTTTGTGGATGTATGTCCCACAGATTGCTTCTGGATAGAGGTCTGACTCTTTCAAGGGAGTAGTGTCATCCTCTGATGTTCCACTAGAACCAGTGTCTTCCTTCTGAACAGATGACTCATTTGTTTGTTGAAACTGCTGGAAGGGTATCAGAGCTTTGTTTGCTTCTGTATGAGTGGTGATTTCTTCTAGACTTAGGGATTCATCTTCAGAGGATGCGTCTAGGAATGTCACATAGCACGGACCTTCTATAAGTTATGGCTCTGATGGCTTTGGCTTCTATTGACAAGGGACATCATCATCCTCTTTTCTCTAGAATGACTAGTTCGGGTGACAAAGAGCCACTTGTGAACTTAATTTTTATACCTTTGAACCATTGCTAATGCAGATTCTGCATACTTTGTGGTCCATTGGTCAACCCAAATGAAACCATGGTCATTCCCCATCCAATACCCCGACATCTTTGGCCTCTAAGGTCTCTGTAGGGACATCAACAAGATCGTCCGCTATCAGAGGAATGTCTTTGTATGCACCTTCATAACCTTCTTCGTTTTCTTCCTGATCATTTTCATCCACTACCTCTGGAGGCTCTGTCTCTGCTTCTGTAGAGGCTCTGTAGGAGAAGAATAGATCTTCTGCCTCTGCGTCTGCTTCTGCTTTTGCTTCTATCTCTGGCTCTATCTCTACTACTAGCTCTGCTTCTGACTCTATGACTGCCATGTAATAGGGAGAACAATATATCCATGCTTCTATCTCGCTGTCAAAGGTGATTTGAGAAGTCAATTCTAGTTGAGGCAGGAGGTATTCTCCCATGGACAAAGACTACCCACTGTTAGGGATAGTGTCTCTATTTTCTTGGGAAAGATCTATTTAACAACCTCTTCATCTCCTGATGTACCATCTGTTACTTCATTGGAGGAGTCTGTTATGACTTTGATGGATGTGGATCCATTGCCTTTTTGCGATCCATACAATTTCAACACCACTTTATTGGGTCCTCTGCCTAGGGTTAGGATTCCTTTGAACCAGTCCATCCTGGCTCTTGCTTCAAAAAGCCAAGGTCTTCCCAATAGCAGAGGGTATGAGGTTCCATAATAATTTGGTTTAACCACCAAATATGTCAACCAATAGTCTTTCCTACAAGGGTTGTTTTTACGTATGGGAAAATGCCCAACAGTTTAATTCTGCTTTGGTCTGCCAATCTGATAAGCCACTGTGTAGGTTGAATTCCTTGCAAACCTAAGTATTTCATTGTCACATCCATCATTATGTTTACTGATGAGCCTCCATCAATCAATGCATTTGAAATAAAGCATCCTTCTATCAATACACCAATCTCTGGGGTTCCAGGATCTAGGAAGGCATTAGCCATATCTACTTCCTTTACAAGCTCTGGGGCCTTATTAGTCTTGGTTGCTGTTGAAGGAGCAATCCTTAATCCATGTCTTCGAGTCAAGATGCTTTTGAATTTCTTTCGGCAACTGGGGGACAACATCAGCAACTGTCGAAACGTTAAGTTTGGTTTAAAAGTGTCTAGGTCTTTTACCAAGTCATATTTTTTTATAGGATCCACGGGCTTCTCCAGCCTGCTGGGGAATGGGACTACACCCATTTTCATATTTCCTTTTTCTTCTAGCAATGGCAGCATCAGCACTTTCTTTGTTTCTGGAGGTGCTTCTATATCGTATATCTCCTGGACCTCTGGTCCTGTTTCTGGGATTGTCTCTGTGACTCTTTGTGGCACTGCAATGCTCTGTACTACACTGTTATGTCCTGTACTGCTCTGTCCCTCTATTGGCAGGTTGAACTTCACAGTCTTGGTAGGGGAATTGTTCTCTTTCTAGACAACTAGTTCCTTCTTCTTGGCGCACGTGATAGCAAAAACTTCCAACTCTACCAAATTGGAGGCATGCTCTTGTGCCTTCTGTTGGCTATCAGTGGCATTGGCCTTGATAGGGGCTGGACTTGGACAGTCCTTTGCAGTGTGGCCTTCTGCTTTGCATCAGCTGCATAAGGGCTTGTAATCCACAGATCTTCTAGGGTTTGGACAATTCGGGGAGATATAACTCTTTTCTCCACACCTGTAACATTCCACCTCTGATCTCTGACCACTGCCAGCCTGTCGTCCTCTATAACTTTGAGATGGAAACCTCTTTCAACCGAAATTAGGACCAAACTCCCTAGGCTTTGGCCCAATGTCTTGTGTTGTCATTTTGGATTCTAGCAAGTTGACTCTTGCATTTTCATCTTTCTGTCTTCGTTCATGCATCTCTTTCAGAGAGCAAATATCATCTCTATGGTTCTTCCACAAACAATAGAAACAGAAGGCTCCATGAATGGTTGGTTTTCGTGTACACTCTGTGGCTAAATGTCCCGGTTGATGGCACTTTCCACACCATGTATTAGAATACATCACATCTTTCCCACCTCCCACAGCAGTGGATATATTGGCGGTATTCACCTTCAGTGCCTATAGTTGCTCTGTAATCAGATCCATAAGCTCTTTCTTGATACTTGCAACTGAGTTGGATAACTAGTCCTTCACATTTTCACCTCCTGAAGTACTTGTAGTAGGGTTTTGGGAAGCTTCTGTAATTATTGTATATACATGTTGGGTTGATCCAGAGGGTCCTCTATTCTAGTTCTGATTCAGAGCTCCTATTGAGACTTGGGGTTGTTGATTCCAGTCAATAGGGTTCCACTGTTGTTGAATCACCATTTGAGGAACTATTTGAGGCCACTGTTGTTGTGGTTGAACCATCATTTGAGGCATTATCGTCTACGGTGACCCCTGTGGATTAGGTGCACTGTACTACCGCATTGTTTGCATCTAAGAATAGGGGTAGGGAATTGTCCTTGGGACTGCATTTGGTGGGTATACCATTCCTGGCATGGGAGGAGGTAAGACTCCTCTTCCTAGAGTCATTGACAACCTTGCTTCAACTTTGTCGTACAATCTTGCACCTTTCAGTGCAGCTTGCAGATCGACTGGTCTTCTCAATTCCACGAACTTGTGAACTTTTGGTTGCAGGCCTCTAAGGAACACTCCTTTCTGGATACCTTCATCCAAATGATGGTTAGTCCATCTCTTTAGGATGGATTCCATTCGCAAGATATAAGCTTCTACTCTTTCTCTAAAGGACTAACTTAGGTTTATGAACTGCTCTCGCATCCGCTCTTCGAAACCTTCACGCCTGAATTTAGTGAGGAAGGCCATCGTCCCATGTGCCAAAAGTTCCTGCTGCTTGTCTCTCATACCACTGAAACGTTGTGCCCTTGAAAGTGGTAGGGAATATCGTTAACCAATGCTCAGGGGTTCTGGCATTGTTAGCCACACATGCTACCATAAATTCTACTACATGAAGATCGGGGTCTTCATTGTACTCTCCCTTAAAAATTGGCAATGGGACTACATTTACTGGCCTGTCATCAATATTTCCAAGATGAATCTGACTAGGAAGGGGGCCTTGAGTTGCCATGGGGACTTCTATAAAGAGTTCTTTTAGGGCGTCAAAGGAGGCTTCTGCTTCTGCTGCAAGCTCGTTCTCAGCCTTGATTCTTACCTTCTCTCTTCGCACATACCTCTGGACTCGTTCCAACGCTTACCTCTTGATTATGTCATTCATCAGGGGATTGGCTCCAACCAGTTGGTATGTACTCAACAGAATAGAATCAGAGAGGGGCTTCAGTCTCTGAAGGATTCTCTGGCCAACATCTCTTCTACTTCCTTCTTTTTAACATCTCTGAATTCGACTTTCAAACCACTACAGAGGGGGAGATATTTCATTCTGAAAGTATCAAAACTCATTCTTCTTAGGACCGTTGTTGTGCCATCATTATAATAATACCAGCTTCTAAGGGTTTCAATAGTGTATGTTGTAAAGAACACTATATCTACCAACTTCCAGTGGGTTGCTAATTGGACAAACAGAAGATTGTCAGAACACCAAGCATCCCACGTATCTTGCTATTGAGCGTCCACGAACAAATTCCAACTCTTTTCTTTCTTGTTTTTGTGAACCTCCAAAGACCATGACTCCTGAAGCTTCTTCATGATTTCCCACTTGATGATGTCTGAAAACTTCTCAATGAATGCCAAATCTTCCATGAATAGTCATTCTCTCTGTTTCTGCTCTTCATTTTGTTCCCAAACAATTTGCCACCAAGATGCAAGTTTCTATTGCTTCAACAGGAAGAGCCACCACATAGAGCTTGCATCATGATGGTAATATGTTTCTGCCATTGTGGGATGAACTTCTTGTAGAAAGTGGCTTTGGCAACAATAAGAATCTCCAACTCTTCAGTGGAAGAAGGGACTTTGCAAGGATCCATTAAAGTCTCCTCTTCTTGGTAATTCCATTTCCTTCATTTTCAGCCTCCTCTGATGCTTGTTGATGGCAAGTTTCCCCGGCTACGCACCAAAAACATGGAGTCCCAAGAGGAACACCAAGGAAAAGGGGATTCTACTGTAAAAAAAACTATCTTGTAACATCAACAAGCTTTTATTTCATTCTTTTGATAACCAAAACAAGGAAAACAACAAATCTTCACGCAACATCATAGTAGATATATCCCACGGATTTGATAGAATCAACCATAATATTCAACATCTTCATAGAATCCATCAATAGAACAAGGAACACAGAGGAATACACCACTTTTGAATGGAAAACAATCACATAGTATTCATCTTCAATGTCTTCATAGTTTTCTCTCTCAATCTCTCATAGATAGACACATTGTTTTGATAGAATTGGCTCTCTCTCTCTCTCTCTCTCTCTCTCTCTCTCTCTCTCTCTCTCTCTCTCTCTCTCTCTCTCTCTCTCTCTCTCTCTCTCTCTCTCTCTCTCTCTCTCTCTCTCTCTCTCTCTCTCTCTCTCTCTCTCTCTCTCTCTCTCAATAGTACATCATCTCCTCTCTAAAATACTCAATAATCACCCTTAATAATCCTCATTATCTCTTGGATACAACTCCTAAAAGGTATGTCTAATATGAGGAGGCACCATAGACATCATAGTGTCTGTGAGATCTGGCTTCTATCATTGTTCTTCTGTAACCTTCTATGAATCTTCATCAACTATTTCTTCACTTAAATTATCTTGAATAGAGCTTCCATTCATCCTTTTCCTAAGACAAAAACACTTCCCAAAACATCCATACATCCAACATAACACTCAACAAAAACAAACAGAACAGACCACAGAGCAACAAAACAATAGAAGAATAAGAATACAAAAGCTACAGAACCTTACAAAGATCAACAGAAACCATAAAAACTACAAAAATCAAACCAAAACCAATTCAATCTTTCATAAACCTTTTAACACAACCTTAACCATGTCTCAAAACATTCATTCAACCATCTCAACTACGAAAACAGAAACAAAATAGAAGAAAATTAGACCTTACAGAACCAAATAGAAAAAATTATAGAACCCTTCAGAAAATCATATCCTCATCAAAAACCAACATAAATCCTTCAAACATACTCAAACATTCCAAAAACTTCAAAATATCTTCAAATTCAAACAATCCATCACCAAAAACAACCATTCAGCAACAAAAACAACAAAAAATCAGCCCAAAAAAACATATCATTTCAGCACTCAACAACTAGAATACCTTTAGCGGCTACTACAGCTGTCACCACACTGACATGATGGATAAGAAAGAAAGAAATTTTATACTAAAGCAAGTCAAGTTGCTTAAATTGAATGTGGTGAAGACACTTGGATCAAGTAGATAGAGGATGATTTTTCTATTGGTAGGACTAGTTCAGCAAACCAAGCAATGATTGCTCATTAAGGCTTACAAGACAAGCAAAGCTTTGGTGGAAACAATGGTGCCATGACAAGGCTATCTCTTAGGCTATTATGACATGGAGTCAAATTAAGACACCAATTTAGAGCCAATACTTGTCTTTTGCATATCACACTCCAAAAATGAACAATTTTTTCAACCTTAAGTAGCAAGCTTCAACTCTAAAGGGGTATTATTCTCGTTTTGTCATGCTGCAGAAGTATGTGCCTCACATGTCTATGAGTCAGCAAGGTGCACACTTTTGTCAAGGATTGAACCCACCTCTCAATAGTCAATTGGAGGTAACGAGGCCCACTAACCTAGAAGATGCCTTGATGAGAGTGCAACCACTCATAAACACTCTCTCTAAATAGTGCAATAGGTTCAGCAAGTTTTCATATGCCAAAAGAGCTTCAGTAAGTTACTAATAGGGGAAATCATAGCCAAGGTCCTGCAAACTTTGCCAACACCTCCCAGAACTACAATAATAAAAACATTGATAATCAGAATTGGAATAATGAGCCATGTTGCTTCAAGTGCAACCAGCCAAACCATTTTTGTTTACAATGAACCAATAGGGGAATGAATGCCGATACTAATGCTCCTTGAAGCCCTCCACCAAGAGAGGAAAACCTCAATAAGCAAGGACATGGATGTGTAACTAGGTGTGGAGTTGGGCTCAGGGGAAGAGACCACTATAGAAAATTTCTAGGTTATGCCCCTAGGAGTTTATGAGGGCTTATTAGGAATGGATCAATACCCATTCATGCTAATGTTCACTATGGGGAATGGTGGGTCACATTCAAAAACCTATTTGGATCTAGTCACATGGAAAATTAGGCAAAGCTAATGTTCAATTAGCCAAAGCTAGTTGAATGCTGAAGGGACTAACAAAAGGACTTCCTATTTACGTAGTCAAACTCAACAAGGTGAAGGATACCGAGGATCAGGATGATCCCTCATGGTCAAGTAATTATGCTAATGTCTTTCCCAAAAAATTAACAAAATTACCTGCAAAACAAGATGTGGATCATGCAATCAAGTTGATCCCTGGAGCTGAACCAATTGCAAGGAAGCCTTACAAAATGTCTATCCTTGAGGCAATCAAATTGAAGGAGTAGTTAAAGCAACTACTAGACCGAGGTTTCATTCATCCGAGTAACTCTCTCTGGCATGCTCATGTCTTATTCCAAAAGAAGAAAGATAACCCTCAATTATGCATTGATTATAGGGGATTAAATCAAGTCATCATCAAGAACAAATATCCGATTCCCCAAATTGATGAGCTATTGGATTGATTGCAAGGGACAGTGATCTTTTCAAATAGATTGAAAATCAAAGCAAGATAAAGAGTAAAGACATGCCAAAGATGGCCTTCAACACCAAGTATGGCCATTACAAGTTAACTGTAATGTCTTTTGGGTTGACCAACACTCCTCCTGATACATTTAATAGGTTAGTCCAATATATTTTTAAGCCATACCTAGATGAATGTGTCCACACATTCTTTGATGACATTCTCACATATTCCAAGGAAGATGAAGCTCACCCAAGCCATCTATGATAGTCCTAGGAATTCTTCTTGATGAGAATAAGCTCTTTGCTAAAAAGAATGTGTGCATTCTTTAAGAGGACAATTGAATATTTAGGATTCATCATCTCAAAGGAGGACATTTTAGTGGATCCTGCCAAGGTCAAGGATATTTGGAATTGGACACCACCCCATATTATCACAAAAATCTGAGGATCTTTGGGTCTCACAAGTTGGCACATGATTTTTAGTAAATACTATTATTTGATAGCAACACCCCTACTAAATTGCTTAAAAATCAAGCAAACATCACATGGACAACTCAAGAGGAGGAAAGCTTTGATAAGTTGAAGTAATGTCTCACAACTACTCCCATTCTAAAAATGATTGATTTTGCAAAGGAATTTGAGGTCATTACAAATGCTAGCATTATGGCACTTGGATGCATTCTTATTGAAGAAGGACGTCCGATGGTATACTCTTCCCACAATCTTAAACCCTACAAGAAGAATTATGCTACACATAACCTTGAGCTTCTAGTAGTCATTTATGCCTTGACATTATGGCATCACTATTTTCTTGGCAAAAGATTTACACTTGTGACAGATCACAAGAGTCTCAAATGGATATTTACACAACTGAATCTTAACATGAGGTAAAGGAGATGGATTGAATTCCTTCATGAATTTGACTTTGAAATCAAGTTTCACCCTAGCAAAGATAATTTGGGCTGACACCCTAAGCAAGAAATCTTTCCTAAATTCTCTACTTTTGGAAGAGCTAGCTAGTAGAGAATCGCCTGCAAGTTTGCTTTATATGCCTATAGCAACCCTATTTTAGAATAGTTCTTTCCTCGAGTAATTCACTATATGTGTACCCTCTATATCACTTGTGTTCAAGGCATATTTATAAGTATCCTTATTAGTGAATTTTTCCTTGATAAAACATAAACCTTTTCTATTCAATATGCAAGTAACCCCTTTATATGGGACCCTTCTGTATGTAAAAAATGTGTAAAAATGGTATTTTAAAAATCCCTTATGTTGAACCCATGTGATACACACATATATTTATAATTGATATCCCTGGGTTCTTGCTCATCAATTCATGGTGGTCTCTTGCTTATAATCATCCTCATCATCTAAGAAGGGCAAATCAATTGTAGCAAGAATATGCATCCAATCTTGCTCATCATGAGAATAGGGGATGTATTTTGTGAGCGGTTGGTGTGGATTTGGTATTGCCCTTTAGCAAGGCAAAGATAGCATCTAGATCAAAAAGCAAGGTCTTCAAAGTATCCATCTCAATCCAAATAGCTTCTATGCAGTTTCGAAAGAACATCAAACCATTTCCCCAATCCTTGATTGCTCATGCACTTCTTGTCCATGACCAACCCAACAAGATATCATAGTTGACTCCTTTATGACAATATAAGATACAACATGAAGAAAAGTGATCTACTAAGCCAAACAATATATAATTGACTAAACTAATCGATTGGCATTGTGAGTATGTCAATTATAAGTAGGTGCAACTACCAAACATAATAAGTGATAAGTCAGTGGCCATGTGATGATCATAATGATCACCAATGTGCCAAGTGTAGACTTATGGACCCAACTAACTAGGTGATTCATCATCAATGTCCATATGTGTTGAGCTTGCCATCTCAACACAATGGAGTACAATCCCATAAAAGAGAAGACTCAAAATCTTACCCTGACATACAATCCTTGAAGAAAATCTTATATGGATCTCAAGCTTATGCTTTGACAAGAGCAAAGAATCAACCTAGAGGAGGAACATCTAAGTGCTCTCACTACAATAAACTAAGACAATTCAAGGAAAATTACCTATCTCATCATGGAACAACACCGATCCAAATTTGAAGTGCATGATATGCCCTATGTAAATAGTCACATTTCTATGTCAGTGACCCTAGCCATGTCCTTGTTTAATAAGCTACAATATCTTAGTAACAACTGATTATGACAATATAGTCTAAAAATATTTTTAACTTAAGACCAGGATTTTTTATGATTGCACAAGCATGATATTTAGGCAGTGGAGAGACTATCAAAAAAACATGCTATCGAGTTCAATTTTTTAAAACCCCCTTATGAAAAGATAATCCCACTTCTTGTTGAGATGGGGATATATTAAACACTTTAAGGAGGAGAGGATGTAACGTCCTCTCCTTTTATTCATAATACCTCACCTTTGTTTGAATTTTCCAACCTTGACCAATCCAATTTTGATCCTCAAATGAACTACTTCCCATCTCAAGTTTTAATGCTTCCATCCTTAGTTAACAATTGACTACCCAAAAATTTGTCTTGGCTCTCAACTTCTAGAAATTTATCTCAAGTCAAAGGTAGCATGTGGCTAGCTCTTGGTCAAAGGTTAATAACCTTAGAAGAGATTTGTTGTGATTGCATTACACAGATTGGATGAAGTTCTTAGAGGGAACCTTTGCTTGGGACAAGCTTCTTGTGGCCATTCCAGGTGAATTAAGATGAAATAGAATCTTTGTATACATAGTAGCATTACATTGTTACCTAGTATTTTGTTTACAAGTTCACAAAATTTGACAGATTGAATCTCTCAGATGAGCTACTTAGGCTTGACTTTGATGGATGCCTAGAGTAGAGTGCACCATCTTGCATTCCTAAATCATCTTCAAGACGTTCAAGTATTTCTCTCACTTGGTTATGCACCAATATCTCTTTGATAGTTTGTTCTTGTGATACCAATTTGGTGCCTCATGTTGCATCTCCAAATTCTATTTATGCTCTTCAAAAAGTAGCATGGCATGTGTCTTCTAGGACACTTAAGGAGCACACCCTATTGTTTGTCCTTACACCTTATTGAGGGCTTATCGACAAAGCATCCTTGGTCCACCACTCCTCCATCTGATGGCTTATCAATCCAATCTACTTGCCTTCTCAAAAGTAATGCATGTAGCATTGTTGGACAAAGTAGATGGCTATCTTATTTTTGTTTGCATACCTTCTTTCTTGCCAAAGGAACTTGGCTAGAAGAACTCTAGCCGATCCCATATATTGGAGATCCAAAAGTTTTGGAGGGGTGGTCTCCTATGCTCTACTTGTTGATATCTAAAATAGCATATTGTGCAAAAATCAATTTAGGCAAAGGTTTCTAACCTCCTTCAAGGGAAATTGGTCTTATTCTACATCTTCTTCCTCCTCAGAATGCGCTATGTTTGACAAGTTTTGATTTTCCTATCTTTTTTGCTCTTCTATAAAGATTTTTGGGGCTTTATTATAATCTAGATCTATGAATTTCATGTTAGGTGTTGGTTGCTTACAAGCTCTTCGATTTCAACCACATGATCTTGTGTGTGTGTGTGTGTGTGTGTGTGTGTGTGTGTGTGTGTGTGTGTGTGTGTGTGAAAATAAAATTATTGATTTACTTAAATAGCATATAAAAATAATAAATAAATTTTATATAATTCTAAGTTTAAGAATTGTAAGCACATTATGATTGAACACAAGATAAGACTAAGCCTTAAACCCTAAACCCTAAGTTTCTTTTGTACTATGAAGTAAGCTTGTAGAGGCGTGAGCTCACGCTCAACCGCCAAGACCCATGGACTGCTTATTCTTTCAAGTGTTTCAAGTGAGAACTAATGGCTACCTCTCACATAGCTGATGCACTATCTATCTCTATGAGTGTAGTGAGCTTATCTCCATGCCCGATCAAGTTGCCTCCTCTCCCAAGCACTCTGGTAGCTCCACGATCCAAGTGCAAGCTTCCAACGAGCTCAATCCTCAAGCTCCATGCTCCAAGCTCAAAAAGATAAGAAAAGAGAAGAGAAGAGAAGAGAAAAGAAGAAAAGAGAAGAAGATGGAGAGCTTTTCCACCACAGTCGCTCACCCTCACGCACTCACTCCCTCACACTCTCACACTCTCTCTCTCAAGCACAAGCTCAAGCAAGCAAGAAGAAGAAGAAGAAGAAGAAGAAGAAGAAGAGGAGAGCTACTTTTGGCCACACACAAGAATGAGCTTCTCATTCATTTTTCAACTTTATATACAAAACCGTAAATTCCCTTTGGGCGGTCATCCTCTTATCCCCTTTTTACATGGGCGATCGTGGCCTAAAGGCCCTTTTTCCCATTGTCCTCCTATCTTCCTAGCTTCCTTCCTACCGCCCATCTACCTTTACAATTTGCACGATGAGAACCCGGCACTCTTAAAATAAATCATGATGCGCCTTGCGCTCTTTTACAAAATTACTGACTTGTGCTTTTTCTTGTGCGCCTTTTTCCTTGATTTAGGACTTTTTTACACTTCTTGTGTTTCCATATTTTTCTTGGTGCACCTTCATCTTCTATTTCATTTTTTTCTTGGCCTTGTCTTTTGTTTTAGATTTTTTAGATTTTCCATCTTGTTCATCTGAGGGTTAACATTACCCCCTCCTAGATGAGTGCTAGTCCCATGGCACTCACCGCCATTGTACGTAGCAGGCATTGGCATACATGCATCGAAGACATGGGTGGAAGAGATTGTTGTGGTTTGCCTTGGAGGAGTTTTGGTGGTGGTGCGGATGAAGGTCATTGGGGACATGTTGGGATGAAGGTCATTGGGGACACATTGTCGCTGTGCGTAGGGTTGAAGGTCACCATAGGGGTTTGGCAAGAGAAGAATATATGGGGGTTCAAGAGCTTAGACTACAGAGATGGTAGAGATAAGAGAAGGGTTGAAGGTTTCAAGCCAAGTTCTTGAAGATAAGTGACAGCAGGGTGAAGGTAGATTCAAGGAGAGGAGTAGACGGAAGAGAAGGGGTTCGAAGAGATTGAAAATGTAGGAGAATACTTCTAAAAAGAATTAGAAAATATAGAAGAATACTAACAGAGATGAAGCCTGTCAGTTTCTTTCAGCATTATGAGAAAATATAACTCTAATAGACAAAAGCGTGTACAAAATAATACCTTCCTCTATGTTGCTCAGATCGCCAATATGATCCTTCCAATGGCTCCGAAGGGGAGTTAAATAGCAGGACACCTGCCCAAAATCCTGCCAAATCACTCCTTCATCTCCCACTTTCAGAGTGCTGTTCACTACTTGAAAACAGCGATCGCGTGTCGTGCAATTTTGCTAATCTCTCTTTTTACATAAAATCCTCTCAAATTAGCTGAAAGCTACATGCTTTCTTTTACATGTCATCCTAATCTAGAAGTTGTCTATAGTTTTGTAGATTTTTTTACAATAGATAATTTCTAGATTATTAAAATTTGACTAAAATCTAATATTTTTAAATCACAGACACTAATACTAATGTCTAAAATGGCATTGGCTCTCTAAATCTAAAAGGAAGCCACACTCTAGATTTTTTTACACGGTGTGCGTGTAGCGGCACGACATCCACCCCCTCCTAACCTGCACATCCTCTGGCATGTGCCAAAGTCTTACGGATTTGTAGTGTCAAAAGAAGTATCTTCTGCCATATCAATGTCTTCATCTTCTTCCTCTATGTCTTCATGCTCTTGAATTATATTCAAGTCTTCTAGCTCATATGTTGAACTTTCTCTTCGTTTAAAGAGCTTGATTCTTTAGCTATGGGTATCTTCATGCTTGTTCCATCCAATTCAGCCAATGAATATGTGGCATTGTCATGAACAACCTTTATCACATATGGACCAAACCAATGCTGCATTATCTTCCTAGAAGCACTGTATTGATTATCTAAACTACTGTCCTAGACAAGCACCCTGTCATTTTCTTGAATTTCTCTTGGCTGAAGTCGATGTCGCTTATCAAATCTTCTTTTTTTCTTTAGTCTTCCTATCTTTAGCTTCTCAATAGCTGCTTGAACATCTTCAACCCTTCTTTCTAGCTGCCATATGCTCAAAGTCAGTAACTCTTCTCTACTGATACCTTCCTCCCAAGGTAGAAGACTTCATGTGAGAAGAGATTTTTCAATTGGCATAGTTGGTTGTTTTTCATGCATAAGTTCAACTGACATATAGCCAGTTCACTGAACTGTGAGTAGTCCGGTCAGCCCATAATGCAAAAGGTAGCATTTTAGGCCATTCTTTGATCTTTCCTCTACAAGACTTTGCTAGAGCTTTGAGAATAGGTTGATGAACTTTCTCACTCTTTCCATTTCCTTCAGGGTTGTAGATTGATGGTAAAGCCAACTTAATACCCAATTGAGCAAAGAAGTTGTGTGCCTCATCAACATCCAACTCTCCTCTATCTGCAGCTACTTTACCCACACAACCATATCTACAAAACGCTTCTTCAAGCAAAAAACGACAAACAACTTGAGTGGATTTGGTTGTTAAGACTTTTCCTTCAACTTGATTGGTTAGATCCTCTCTTGCAAGCACTAAATACCTTATATTCCATATTCCTGTAGGCATGGTTACAAGATCAATAACCCATCTATAATGCATAGACAAGGGATAAGTCGGTTGTAACCCATCTCGATGCTTAACCATAGAATACATTTGACACACATAACATGTTTCAACAAAATGTGCTATGTCCCGATACATATTTTGCCACCAATATTTTTCTTTGACTTTACTAAAGGTCCCCCATATGCCTCTATGGCCAGCCCACAAGCTTTCATGAAATTCCTTCATTACCTGTTGCTGCAATCTTTTGTTACCTAAAACTCGGACAGGCACTCCTTTCTTCTTCTTTGTGTCCTTCCATAGATGTCCTTCTTTAAGAAAAAAGCTATAAGCTTTCCTCTTGATATGCTTGAAATCCTCATCAGTCCAAGTCTCCTTCTTCTTCATTGTGCTCAAATATTGGCCGATCTTTAGCCAATCTTCTTTATAATCTTCTTCAAGGAAATGAACTAGAACTTGAGCAATGCAATGAGCATGTTGGCTTCTAGTTGACCATCCTGCTATTTTTAGCTTTGGACCAGTATATTGTTGAGATATCGAGCTCCACTCGTGATACGCCAGGGTGACCGTTGTGTATTTATGTCACCGACTTGTCAGTTGCAGATGCGGTTGGTACACCGCCCCTGAATAATAGCTACATGATAGCTATCCTTATCTACTCTAGTTCGTGGCTCAGTTAGTATGCCACCTTAGTTAGTTGAGTTTGGTTTAAGACCCATATCTAGGGTTCTTCTATTTCTTTGTACTTGAGTTTTTTTGGCTTACACAACTAAGAAGAGAAAAACTGTTTTCAGCCTCCACCCTTGTGTGTCTTCCCCCATTGTGCAAGCAAGAAAGCTTCAAGTGAGACTCCTTCCTTCTCTCCCACAATCGTGACATGGTATCAGAGCCTTGTTCGTGGTAAGGAGCTCAAGAAAGCAAGCCAAGCTCGCGGTGTTCTGGTAAGAGGAGCAGTGTTGCTTTCATTTTCTGTTTTGGGAGCAGATCTCTGCAGGTAGCACAGCCGAAAATTGCAGGAGTGCATTGTCTCAGGTTGAGACGCCCTTCGCGGTGAAGCAAGAGGGCAGTATATGCTGCGGGAAAGAGCTTTAGCTCTTGGCGACCCTATTTTTTTTATTTGAGGCCATTTCAGGGCCTGTTTTGGAGGCGGAAGTTTTCTGCACGCACTCAGGAAAAGGCCCAGTTTTATGCTGTGCAACCACTGTTCTACAGGTCGGTGAAAAGTTGCTGTAGAAATTGCATTGTATGCCTGTGCGCAGAGACATTGGGAGTTATAAAATCATCCCTGTTGCCTGTTTATGCAAAATCGTCACTAGGAAGTGACTGTGTGGTCAAATACCACTTTCGCCAGTTTTGCAGATTCGCTCTTGTGAGGGTGAAGCTGTGTTTTTTGCAGCGACAGAATTTTTTGCAGTGTTCTGTAATGGCGTCTGATTCTCTTTCACAGATTGTCACTGAAAAGCTTGACAAGAACAACTTCCAAGCATGGAAGTTTAGAATGACGAATTTCCTTATGGGAAAAGGATATTGGGAATTTGTTGCAGGAAATGAAGAAGAACCAGTTCTTCCTGATGTTCCCAATCAACAGCAAATGCAGGCATTCAAAACATGGCATGAGAGAGCCAGGAAAGTTATGTATTGGCTGTCTATCAGTATTTCAGACTCTATGATTGTGCATATTCAGGATGCAAGTACGCCAAAGGAGGCATGGGATACTTTGTCAAAAATGTACAGCACAAATACGCAAGCCAGGAAAATGCAGCTCAAGCAAGAGTTGCATAATGTGCAAAGAGAAAGTATGAGCATCAACGACTACCACATGAAGGTGAAGAAGATTGCAGATGCACTTGCTTCCATTGGGTCGCCAGTGGAAGATGATGATTTAGTTTCCGTGACCTTGAATGGTCTAGGAAAGGATTATGCACAGTTTCGGACATCCATTTCAGTTCGTGAAAGATTTCCTGATTTTGAGGAGTTGATTGCTCTTCTAATTTCTGAGGAACAGAGAAATGGTGGTGCATCTTCTTCAGGAGGAACTTCAAAAGAAGCTGTCTTCTACTCAAATGCTGGAAGAGGTAGAGGCAGAGGTAGAGGAGGCCGTGGTAGAAATCAGAATATGCAGCAAACTCAAGAAAACCAGTCCTATGGAGGAGGACGTGGTAACTCTAGAGGCAGGGGGAGCCAAAGAGGTCGTGGTGGATGGCAAAAAGGTCAAAATGCAAACAGTAATGTTGAATGCTACTACTGTGGTAAAATGGGTCATATGGCTAAAGACTGCTATAAAAAGCAGAATGACATCATGAATGGAAAACTACAACAAGGGAATTATGCATCTTCTAGCAGACAGGGTGATGACAGAAATGAGCATTTGTTCATGGTGCAGCACATGAACAATTCTGTGACAAGTGCAGAAGAAAGCAATGATGTATGGCATGTTGACTCAGGTGCATCAAACCACATGACAGGTCATGCAGAATGGATGGAGGATGCAAGGAAAATGGAAAAACCAGGATTTGTGGAGACTGGTGATGATACTGCACATCCTATTGTGCAGATTGGAAAAATTCCCTTGTCTATGCAGGATGGGAAAAAGAAATACCTGTCCGATGTATTTCATGTCCCGAATATCACCAAAAATCTGGTTTCTGTTGGTCAAATGGTTGAACAGGGCTTGCAGGTCAGATTTAATCCTCATGGATGCTTTGTTGAGGATATGAAAAATAAAGGTCGCTTGATAGCAAAAGGAAAGAAGAAGGGCAGAATGTTTACATTGGATGCAGACATGTCTGAATTGAGTGCAGCAATGTTTGCACATGGGACCGGTGTAGTTGCAGATATTGATATCTGGCATAAACGCATTGGTCATGTTAATGTACAGCGACTTAAATCAATGCAGGCCCAAAATATTGTTGCAGGTTTGCCGAAATTCAAGGTTGCAGAAATGCATAAGGTATGTGAAGCCTGTCAGTTTGGAAAACAGGCAAGGAAACCATTTCCTAGACATGTTCAAGAGAGTGAGAAGCCATTGGAATTAATCCACTCTGATGTGTGGACAACTAAAGCTGCATCTCTTGGAGGCTGCCATTATTTTGTTAGTTTTATTGATGACTACAGCAGAAAAGTTTGGGTGTATTTTATGAAAAAGAAAAGTGAAGTTTTTGGGCATTTCAAAACTCTTAAAGCTATGGTTGAAAAAGAAACAGGCCTGCAAGTAAAATGCCTAAGGTCAGATGGAGGGGGAGAGTACCTCTCAAATGAGTTTGCAAGGTTCCTGCAGGAGCATGGCATAAAGCAGCAATATTCATGCAGTTATACCCCACAACAAAATGGAATTGCAGAAAGGAAAAACAGGCATATTGGAGAGGTATCTCGTGCCATGCTCAATGAAAAAGACTTGCCAGATTTTTATTGGGCTGAAGCAGTTGCTACAGCAGTCTACATAATGAACAGGACTCCCACTGCAGCAATACATGGAATGACTCCAGAGGAGAGGTATACTGGTAGGAAACCAGATATTTCTCATTTGAAAATTTTTGGTTGCATTGCCTATGTACATGTGCCAGATGAGCTGAGATCCAAGTTGGATCCAAAAGCTGAGAAGTGCATCTTTATTGGTTATTCTCTGCAGCAAAAAGGGTATAGATGCTATAACCCTTCTACTCGTAAGTTTACAGTGAGCAGAGATGTTGTTTTTGATGAGATGAGTAGCTGGTATAAACCAGTAAATGTGATTGATGATGTAGATGCACAAAATGGTAATGCTGCACAAAATTCACAGCAGCAGTCACAAAATATTAGTGGACCTGGAGCGTCCTCTAGCAGTGGTTCACATTCCTCGCCATGGACAGGCAGATTGAGATCAGGAGAATCTTCTCAAAGCAATGCAGATAGTGGTATGCATGTATCACGAAAAGGAAAAGAGAAGGTTGATCAGCCCATGTTTGATGTGAATGCAGGTCACTCTTATGTGGATGGTGAATCCAGTGGCTCAGAACAGAGCATTGATGATGAGTTGGGTATTCCTTCTATTGTTACACCTGGAGTAAGGAAGACCAGGGATGTTTTGAGAGCACCTGGGAGTGAACCCACTTTGCGCAGGTCTACCAGAGTTAGGTATCCTGTGGATAGACTGAAATATGATGGATTTACAGCCATTCACTATGCATATATGGTCAAGGTGATACAAGAACCAGAACCCACTTCTTTTGAGCAAGCCATGGGAAAAGAAAAATGGGAGAAAGCCATGGATGAAGAAATGGATGCCTTGGAAGCAAATGCTACATGGGAATTGGTACCTTTGCCTAAAGGTAAGAATGCAATTGGCTGTAAGTGGGTTTATAAGGTGAAGCACAATGCAGATGGTTCTGTGAACAGATACAAGGCAGGATTAGTGGTCAAGGGGTATGCACAAACATATGGCATTGACTATGAAGAAACATTCAGTCCGGTTGCAAGGATGGCAACCGTAAGAGCAGTCATTGCTATGGCTGCATCAAAGGGATGGTCTTTACATCAGATGGATGTAAAGAATGCCTTCTTGCATGGTGATTTGCAAGAAGAGGTCTATATGGAGCAGCCACCAGGTTATGTGCATGCTGTTCATCCTGAGTTTGTTTGCAGGTTGAAGAAAGCCTTGTATGGCTTGAAGCAAGCACCCAGAGCATGGTCTGACAAGATAGGACAGTATCTTGTCACTATTGGCTTTCAGATTTCCAAGGCAGATTTCTCACTTTATGTGAGAAAAACAGAGAAAGGTATTATGTTACTTGTCATTTATGTTGATGATTTGATTATGACAGGTGACAGTGATGAAGATATCCTTCATGTGAAAATGCTATTGAAGCAGAAGTTTGAGATGAAGGATTTGGGAGAGCTGCGTTATTTCTTGGGCATTGAGGTGATTAGATCACCAAGTGGGATACAGCTCTTGCAGAGGCAGTATGGATTGGACATGCTGTCCAAATATGGGATGACAGGCTGTAAGCCTATTTCAGTTCCTTTGGAGCAAAATGTGAAGCTGAGCACAGATGCAGGTGAGCTTCTAGAAGACCCTACTATGTACAGACGCATAGTAGGAAGTTTGATTTATATGACTATTACCAGGCCAGATTTGAGCTATGCTGTTGGATTGGTAAGTCAGTTTATGCAGGCTCCAAGGAAACCACATTTGGATGCGGCTAGACGCATACTCAGGTATGTGAAGTCCACATTGCAGTATGGACTATTTTATAAGACTGGGGTTCAGATACAGTTGCATGGATACACTGATGCTGATTGGGCTGGTAGCATTTCTGATAGACGATCTACCAGTGGATATGTGTTCTCTTTCGGGAGTGCTGCAGTCACTTGGAGCAGCAAGAAACAGCCTACAGTTGCCTTGTCAAGCACAGAGGCTGAGTACAGGGGTGCAGCAATGGCTGCATGTGAGGTAGCTTGGTTGCATAAGCTACTTTATGATATGCATCAGTCTACAGATGGGCCAGTTGTCATTTATTGTGACAACATGAGTAGTATACACTTGGCAAATAACCCAGTCTATCATGCTAGAACAAAGCACATTGAGGTGCATTATCACTATGTGCGAGAGAGGGTTTTACTAGGTCTTATTGATCTAGTTTATGTCAGCACAGAGGATCAGGTAGCTGACATATTCACGAAGGCATTGGGCACAGAGAAGCTGCGCAAGTTCAGAGACCTGCTTGGTGTGCAGGAATTGGGATTGAGCTCGAGGGGGAGTGTTGAGATATCGAGCTCCACTCGTGATACGCCAGGGTGACCGTTGTGTATTTATGTCACCGACTTGTCAGTTGCAGATGCGGTTGGTACACCGCCCCTGAATAATAGCTACATGATAGCTATCCTTATCTACTCTAGTTCGTGGCTCAGTTAGTATGCCACCTTAGTTAGTTGAGTTTGGTTTGAGACCCATATCTAGGGTTCTTCTATTTCTTTGTACTTGAGTTTTTTTGGCTTACACAACTAAGAAGAGAAAAACTGTTTTCAGCCTCCACCCTTGTGTGTCTTCCCCCATTGTGCAAGCAAGAAAGCTTCAAGTGAGACTCCTTCCTTCTCTCCCACAATCGTGACATATATGTAGTAACTGAAAAGGTATTTTCAACAGCCATGAAATGAAATTCAACAAGTATAGATTCTTCAGCTTCATCTTCTTCCATCAGCTCTTCTTCATTGTCATATCTTGCACGTGATAGCATGTCAGCAACTAGATTCACCTTTCCTGCAATATCCTTTAATTCGAGGTTGAGAAATTTAATATATCCAATCCATCTTAGCATAGCAATGTCAGGTGTAGAGCAGTTGGCAATCATGCCCAATAGTGGAAGACAATCAGTTTCTACCACTACGGAAGCACCTATAAAGTATTCACGATCACACTTTAATGCTATTACAACTCCCCACAATTCCCTTTTTATTTGTGCATACCTTCTTTGATGTTCATTGAGAAATTTTGCTCCAAAAAAATTTGCATATATGTTACCTTCAAGATCCTCTTGGCCAACAGCCCATCCTATCCCAATGAGACTTATATCCACAGTAAGGATGATGGGTTGACCATTTGAATAATCAGCCCTTTTGAGAGTGGGGGCTGAAATTAATAGCTTCTTTAATTTACGCATAGTGAGAGTATGCTCATTACCCTAAGAGAATCTTTGGCCTTTTCTTAATAATTGATAAATATTTTTCGGCTACATGACCAAAATGTGGTATCCATATGAGATAGAATACACATGCGCCAAGAAATCTTCTCATCTCTGAAACATTTGTGCATTTTTTTTGCATTCTGCTAATGGCATCTATCTTGATTGGAGAAGGTTTGTGTCCATAGGGGCCACATAGATGACCGACCACTAGGACTTCTTCTACTCCAAAAATGGACTTAGCTCCAGAAATGGTAAGATATACCGCTTCTAACCTTGTCAAAATCCTATCACAATCATGAATATGGTTAACTACAAATGTCCTGCATCCATCTTTGTTAAGCTCCTCATTCTTTTCATTGACCTCACATCCCTTGATAGGTACATCATCAAGAAATGGAAGATTAAGTTGCGGAATAAAGTCCCTTAAGACTTTGTGCATGGCGGCAACGGAGTTTGTTGCACCTTGTGGTAGAATGCACATGCAGACCAATCCAAGAGGTGTCTTCATTGTGGTAATGTCTCGGCTTTCTAATGAAACCTGAAATTGGTCATATCCTGAATATAGGTCGGCCATAGAATAAATCTCTACCTGCAAAAGCTTCACCCGAACTAACATTTCGGATTGTGACACCATTAACAAGCTGTAGATCTTGAACGAATCGTAAAGATCCATTTTTCTTGGGCATGGTAAACCATCGGTTTGAGTAGGGCACTAAAGAAGGTTCTAAAATCTTCATTTTGATCTTTTCATTTAGAAGTTCTAATTTGGGCAAATGCACCCTTGGAACAGGATTAGTCTTGAGGTTCCAAGGCACATGTGGGACCGTAAAAATGACCATAGGAGCCACCATATTTGGATCCACACTGCTTATTTCATTTGGTTGAAATGCAAAATCTTTTCCATGTTTCATTAGCATTTGCATAAAAGAGTGTTTTTCAGCCAGTGAAAGGAAAGAATTTTCACCTATTTTGAGCTCTTTTATACTTACAGATGTGAACTTGTGACCAATGTTGGAAGGATCACGAAGACTTGGCTGATTTGTTGCCCTATCAGCCAGCCCTTCACTTTCAGGAGGCAATGGGACTGCCACAGGTTTGACTTTCTTATCCACCGTCTTGTATTTTGTCTCCACTTGCGCTTCAACCTTGTTGAGTAAACCAATGTCTTCTTGCTCAACAAATTCTTGAATTTTTTGATAAAAATCCAATGTACATACTCCTATGGACTGATTTTCTGCATGAGCAGCTGCATATATTTCAGCCAATGTGTCAGTAGTAATCAGTCCAAAAAAAATACCCAAGATATCTTCATTTTCAACCATCATGTCATAAGTTTTTAGCTCCCTTTTTACATTACATAAATATTTTCTTTCATCCTTAGTCATGGCCAAAAGAGACTTATAACATCCCATACTACTGGCTGTACATACATACAAATTTGCTAGAGACACAGTTTCTGTAGCATAAGGAAGTTCAATCTTTTTACATGACGCACTAGCATAGTCTCCTTTTATAGTAGTGCAACCCGAAAACCCTTGAATTCTCAAGCATTAGGAGACACAGGATAATCACGCAGTCGATCTCTATTTCGATGATGGTTAACACACATAGTAAGAAATTGGACAGCTCGTTCATTATCCTTGCTTCGGATTTGAGCATAGGAAGAATCATCATTAAGAGCTTTTGTTTCCAAGTGGGCTTCAGAAATGTAAGGTTGCCCAAGAATGATAGGGTAACTACAAGAGTCTTGAATAAAAAAGTGAAAATTGTCTTTTATGTCTCCAACAGTTACCTGGACATTAGGACATGCAGTATATAACTCTCCAGAAGAGTTGTTTGTAGTTCTCATTCTCCATCCTGGATCAACATCTATGGGCCATCCGTCACTTTCATAGAGACTCCTTGCCATGACGTTTATCTCCGAGCCATGGTCTAAGAGTGCAATACATGGTGTTTCTTTTTCTCCAATTTTGACGACTATCTCTGTTGTTGCTCTTGCCCAATCCGTACAAGAGTAGTGACTACTTGGAATGAACCAAGCCTCTTCCTCCTCATGCATGTGATGTAGACGGCCTTGTTTTTGAGAGGTGGGCTGCCCAACTGGTTTGGACAGTCAACCATTACATTTTTAGCTTTCACTTCTTAAAATTTTTGCATTCATGTTTTCTTTATCTTCATCTTCAATTGCTGTAATTAATTCTTTAACTGCTTCAAGATGAATTCCTTGTGAAGTCAACTTATCTTCATCTTGCACAAAAACTCAAAGAACTTACAAAAAATCATGCACTGTTTCTTCAGCTTCACACCAACATATTGCCTTTTCCTTTTGATTACATTAATAACTACATCATGGAATTCACATTTGGCAATTCCAAGAATTTTGCCTAAGGTGAATTCAATTTTGCTTCCTAGAATTCATTCGTCTAGAACTCGTTTGAGATTGGTTTGCAGATTCCATGTCAGACTGCAATTCGTAGCCTGGTTGCTTGCCTTTCTTCTTTCCTTTTGTCTTCTTTGTTTGTGGCGCATCTTCCATCTCTTGATCTGGGGGTTATATTTTTAGTAAGCTTTGGTTGTTCAGGCATTCTTCTAGTTACCCATTTTGGAGGGCCAGAAGAGGAAGGCACTGGTTCATCTTCTCTTCTTCTCGTTTCTTCAATCAAGACTTCTTTATGATTGACATCAGCCAAATGTGCAAAGGCGGAAAAAGAATCTACCAGTTCTTTCCAACCAGTTATTCCTCGAATGCACTGACTAATCTTCTTTGGATGCTTTAGCACGTTTCATTTGATCTAGTGCATGCATCCATACTTTAGATTTCACATTAGCTTTACATGCTTTCAAACTTAATTTAGTTGGCTCAATTTTTAGCCCATAGGTAGCTGCATCAATTGCTGCATAGGCATTCTTTACAGCTAAATCTTCTAATCTTTTCTTCATTCCACCATTGCCAAAATTTAGCTCCAGTGGAAGATCAATTTCAGCTGCATGGATTTTTCCGTCTTTCCAAAAGACAAGCTTCTGTGCTTCAATCTCACAGAAGGCAGAACACTCCCTCTTGTCATGTTGTTGGTTGTCGCACTAAATACAGCGCCTCTTAAAACCTTCTCTCATGGGTCTTTGAGTTGATGATCCTCCTCGTTCTTCAACTTTCACATCCAGCTTCTCTACTTTGGAACTAATTTCTGTAAGATTCAAATGAAGGTCACACATGCTTTTAATAAGTTCATCCATGACATCATTTTTAGAAGGAACAGAAGAAGAAAGAGTTGATTGATTAGTCAAAGGAACAAGGGATTTTGAAGGTGGAACAAGCTCCATCAATGGAGTTCTTGAAGTTGAAGTAGAGCCCAATCTTAGTCGCATCCGCTCTCTTCGAGCAATCATGTTAACTGCATCAGTAACATCTGTCCATGCAACCTTAACTCCTGATTTGGAGGTAGCATCTTCTAGGTGATCATCAAGCTTTTCTTGCAAAATGGGATCTGCAACCTTAAGGAATAATTCAATCTTCTGACCTTCCATACTTTGTTGGTCTTCAGCATCAAGTTATCCAAATTTACTTTCAAATTCATGGTATAGAGCTGTTGCAGCTAAACCTTTGTTGAGTTTTTCAACCCATTCAGTGAAACTTTTCTTCGTCATAAGGCCAGAGTCTTGAAGAATTCTTCATGTAGGGCTTTTTTGAATGCAGCCCAATCCGCATCTTGTTGGAAAAGACCATGGATTCTTTCTTGAAGACCATTCTTGGCTAGTCTAGCAAAATAATAGCTCCATGCATGTTATGGTACACCAAAGAAGAGCATTTTATCACATACAAACGAATGAAAACAGAGACATTTTGACCATTAAATTGTTTTAATTCATGCCCAACTTCTTCCAGGGCCTTGATACCTGTGGAATCAATCTTCTCTTCTTCTTGCCTTTGTTGTTGTTGTTGTAACATTTGGATTTGTTGTTGTTGAGTCTGTTGCAGTATGCACACCAATTGTTGTAGAGTATCTCCAGAAGAATCCCCCATCTTGGAGTTCGCTTACACCGACCTTTACGTCAAGTTCACCAATGTCACTGTGCGTAGGGTTGAAGGTCGCCATAGGGGTTTGGCAAGAGAAGAATGTATGGGGGTTCAAGAGCTTAGACTCTAGAGATGGTAGAGATAAGAGAAGGGTTGAAGGTTTCAAGCCAAGTTCTTGAAGATAAGTGACAGTAGGGTGAAGGTAGATTCAAGGAAAGGAGTAGACAGAAGAGAAGGGGTTCAAAGAGATTGAAGATGTAGAAGAATACTTCCAAAAAGAATTAGAAAATATAGAAGAATACTAACAAAGATGAAGCCTATCGGTTTCTTTTAGCATTATGAGAAAATATAACTCTAATAGACAAAAACGTGTACAAATTAATACCTTTCTCTATGCTGCTCAGATCACCAATGGGATCCTTCCAATGGCTCCGACAGGGGGATTAGATACCAGGACGCCTGGCCAGAATCTTGCCAGATCACTCCTTCATCTCCCACTTTCGGAGTGCTATTCACTGTGCCTGAAAACAGCAATCGTGCATTGCACGATTTCACTTGTCTCTCTTTTTACATAAAATCCTCTCAAATTAGCTGAAAGCTACATGCTTTCTTTTACATATCATCCTAATCTAGAAGTTGTCTATAGTTTTGTAGATTTTTTTTACAAGAGATAATATCTAGAATATTAAAAATTGACTAAAATCTAATATTTTTGAACCATGACACTAACACTAATGTCTAAAATGGCATTGACTCTCTAAATCTAAAAGGAAGCCACACTCTAGATTTTTTTACATGGTGTGCGCATAGCAGCACGACAACGTTGTTGGCCTGGTTGATTGGTGATAGGGTTCTTGGAGTTGGGAAGCTGGCCTAGGTGTTGGTTTTTGGGGATTCTGCATGAGACAATTCTTTGGTGGGCTTGCATGATGATAAAGGACAAGAGTTCAAAGTTGAGTGTGTTGATGAAGAGTTGATTGTACTTTCATTCGAGTCTTCAATATCTACAATTGAAAACCTCTCACATGGACTCTCCCTAGGGGTTAGTGCTAGTCTTCTTATCATGCACAAGACATAGTTTGATTAGTTTGGGAGACAGGTTGAATCTCTAAGAAAGCTAAGAGTATTGTCATGCACTTGAGGACCCAAACTGTGTATAGATTGTGGTGCAATTCTTATGTGAGTGCACGTGCATACTTAGATAGTAGTTAGGTCAGGTTCCTCGTAGAAATGTGTGGATGAAGCGAGGGTTCAATGGGGTGGAAAAGATTGTTGATGTTGAGGAGAAGTACACTTGAAGGCTTCTTGAGACATTATTTGTGCTTTTGTCAACACGATGTAGGATAATTGAGCTCATTGATGCAAAGATTAGATTTGATCAAGTAGTGGGGGCCTTCAAAGGAAGTGCACTACCTAGGGGTGTGTCTATCTCACTATGTAGTGTTGCATGGCTTCTGTGCTAGTGAAACTGGGAGTTGGATTGGAACCTCAAGGGAGCCAGTGGTGTTGTCCCACACTTGAGGACCCAATTTGTGTACAGGGGAGGGGTTATGGGTGTCACATAGGGAGATAGATCTAACCGTAGGCAAGCACAAACTCCCCAGGTGTGTCCTGCCTTGATGTGCCCTAAGTGTGAAGTGGGGGGACAGGAAGGGCTAAGGGTGTTAGGCACGGAGCAGACTGACCAATGCCACCGAACATGCCTAACCTGAGGATCCCCTAGGTGCAGTGTTTGTGGCACTCTTATATACATGGAAAAGCTCATTATTCATTTCCTTTTTCTTTGTGTGGGTCTTTTTTTGTTTTCTCTTTTATTTTTCTTTTTCTTTCTCTTTCTCTTTTTTCTTTTTTATTTTTGAAGATGCATTGGGAGGGGGCACGCTAGACATCATCCTGATACTCTACAATAGTTACATTCTGAGGAGGCCTAAGAGATTTACCAAGGAATGCATGACTTGGCATGGAGCCCTTTTCTCTTCTGACTATACTTGTTATGGCCATGGAGGGGGCTTGGTTTTTGCACTCGTTCTTTCTTTCATTGATCCAATTTAGAGTTACGCCCTTCTTCATGGACCGCTCCAGTGGCTCCTGTTGAGGTGGCTACATTTGCTATTTTGGCTCCCCAAACCCCTAGCAAGGAGAGTTCCTTTGAGGTTTAGCTAGTTGAGATTAGGGGAGCACATTTCTCCTCCATTCCTAAGCTAGTGTTAGGCTTAGATGTCATGGCATGGAGTCCATGTTGCAGCAATGTGCCAGCTTGTAGACTAAATCTTTGATTCCATCTTCATTAGAGTAATCTCCTCCTCCATTTTGCCTTAGTCATTTATCCTCCTCTTCTAGAATTTGCTCACGCTCTTCTTCTAATCTCTTCGATTCCTCCTCCACCCTTTGCAGCTCTCTATTTTCTTTGAAGGTGGATCGAGTTCTTCTTATGGGGATTTTGAGAGTGTGATCTTTCCTTTCGCTTGAATTGACAATTTTTTAGCCTTGTTGCTCACGAATTGCCCTCTCACTCTCTTGTTGTTGAGATGGTTGGACATTCTCCTTTTTATTATAGTAACTCTCTCCATGTTGTCCTGATATTCCTTGTGGACTTGGTCTCCCTCTTGTTTCCGAATTGGTGGTGGCTCACCCTTAGCATGTTATGCACATCCCTCCTTGGGCATTTCTCAGTCCTACTCTATTGGCTAAACCAAGGGCCTTCTCCACCATCGCAAGGCTCAACTCTACCTCTACTTGACGAGCTTCTTCTCCTCTTCTTACCGTCATCATGCCACAATTTCTTTCGGCATCAAAGCTCCTCAAAAATTTTGTGCACTTGCTGTAATCGATAGCATGCCCGACCTTCTCTACATACTTTTGTAGACTGCATTGGTCCAAGAGTTTTTTTACAACTGGCTCCTCCATGATGGCATTTTTTAGGTTTAGGATAAGATTGAATGTAAACTAGCTGAAACCCCTTGTTTCCACCATTAAGCTGTACTTTTCTTTCTCTTCCGTCATGAACGAGATCTTGCCACCTTAATCTTGCCCCAGATGTAGAGTCTAGCCAAGAAAGAGAGAGTAGCCAATGACTAGGCTTTGGGCCATGCTCAAATGCAATGTGTGCTTTCTGTGGGGGTGACTTTCTCTTCCAGCAATAGGGCTTCCATCATGGCTCTTTGTTCTTAGTATTTATGTCACATTGAATGCTTTTGTACAAAGACATCTGTCGTCCTACATTCACTTGGCAACTCATGAGAGTACATGCAAGTCATATGATTCAACCATAATGAATATGTGCATCCCAAAGAGACATCACTTATCTGAATCCCATGGTGTTGACTTCGATGCATATCACTTGCGCTTGATTATCATTGCTTGTGTGTGTGCTGGCTTTGTTTTTTTTTTGGTATTATCTATACACAATCACAAAACACATTGTTTATTTATATACACATTTATAAATCCATGTCACTTCGTGAGGATAAAAACCAATTATAGAACTCAAGATTGTACTGGAGTGTGGCACACGCATCTACTAATACTCGTGGCAGCCTACTCAATAACAACAGATATTTTGCAACATGGAATAGCATGGTACCTTGTCCAAGTTTACTAGCAACATGTAGCTTCCTCAGTGAGAATTTTATCAGTCAGAGTTCTCTTGGCTAGCTCCGGCTAAGTCCATGCCTCGAATGGCAGTTAGTACTAGAAAGGAAGCTGGCACCACATAGGTTCTTTAAGACCCAATCGCTCCTCTGAGACTTTTCTGTCATAATCTAGGTGGGCTCCAAGTTCGGCCATTGTAGTACAGTTTTCAAACCAACATTTTTCAAATTGACTTCGACCCTCTGATTGTCACTTTAGTTGCTCCATCTCTAAGATATTTGATTGGAAAAGTGCTTCATTAAATGTCAAAATTAAGCATAGTTCGTCAGCCTCCTCGTCAAAGATGAGTTGCATGCGTTGATGTAGGAGCTTTTTATAGTGTTCATTAAGGTATTTTTGCTCTTCCCAGGATAGCGGATATGGCAAGCATTCCTCAACCTACTCCCTAGGGAATGTGCACATGTTTGCAAGGACATAAGCATGTGTGAATAATTTGAGTTTAGCCTCCAACTCAGTCAAGCACTCTGTGACACTTCTATGTTCTATGAAGCCTTGCTCGGTTGCTATCTCATACAAGGTTCTATGAGTTTCCCTAGGCTTTAGCATAGCTGGGGGCTCAAGCCTAGATGAGCAAGATTGGTCAATGCTAGGATTGCTTATGTCCTCGAGGTTTTCATGTTTCTCCTAAGACTTTGTTGTTATTGTGTCATGGTTCTCCTCAGATTGTCCGGTATAGTTTTGTCAACCTGTTCTGATAGTGTCGTATCCACTCTTGATTGGTCAATGCAAGTTCTATTATCGATGGATTGAGTGTTGTAAGCAACCACTAATGGTAATGGTTGCTTTGACTTATCAGAACACACAGATGTGTCTGAGGTTTCACCACTATTAGGAGAGATGAAAATGGGTTTATTCATGGGTGGACTCAATGCTTTATTCCTCAGCTCTTCATCACTCTTGATCTCAATCTTATTGGTGTCTCCAACCACTTGCAACCGCCATTGTTTTCTCCTCTTTTTCTTGGATAATTGAGGTGTATCCTCTAAATATTCAAGACCCTAAACTTGGTCAACCATTGATGTGCTTGGTTGGGCCTCAACATTCTCTTTTTTTGGCATGTCCTTATGGGACATATCCACGGCCTATTGAACAGCCTCGCAAGGTTGCGAGGGTACAACTGCCTCTCTTCTTGGAGAGTCTAGCTCTTCAGCTAATTCCCTTGCATTTAGCTCCTCATCTAATTGCATTGGCAGTTGCTCTTCGTTTGGTCATTTTCTCTAGTCTCTTGTCCTTACCCATTCAAACATGCCTCCATTGCTTCTTATCAGAGCGAGTGTTGTGTTTAGAGCTATTTTTCTCTTGCTCTAGAGGTTCGAGTGATTCTAGTATATACCCAAGGGACAGTTTAGGTTCCAGTCATGTAGGCTTGGACGGAACCAGCTGAAGAAGTCAAGGTTGTATTGATGGGAAGCATAGAGATCTAGGAATGCAAGGTCTTCAGTGAGGATGAAGACATATGCGCTAACATCAAGAACCATGCTCCCTACTCCTAGCCTACTAGCCATGTGTAGATCTTCTTCTAGAAGCAGTTTATCATACAAGGGATGTTTTTGGACAGTGGTGGCAGAACGCTCAACCTCATGGACCAGTGCCAACACTCATAATGAGGTTGGGGCAATGTACGTGGGATAATGTATTGATGTCTAAAGGGCTTTCCTTTGCTCAACCAGTGTCATTAGTCAGTGGCCAATTTTGGCTGGCAAAGTTTGGTTGGAGTACCATTTCTGCATATAGTCACCTTGTTCTTTCCCTTTTCATTTGATTGCTTCGAGATTTTCCTTTTTTGTCACACATTGAGCAGTATAGAGTGAGGGCATCAAGCTCAATTCTCTAAATGTGGCTTTTGGTATGTCCTTTTCGACTTCTTTAGTGATAGCTACATAGCAAGAGCAAACATGTTGTTTCTCATCCCAAGTTAAGGGTTCAACTATGAGCTTTGTGTGCTCTGGTGTTGGCCTTCCAATTTTCACATGGGCATACGCACGTGTGATGACTGTCAACTTGTGATCAAGCTTCATCAAGCACTTCATCTCTGGTTCATTGGTCAAATGCGCCATCTCCTTGGTCAAATCTTTGAGAGATTTCTCCTTAAGCCTATGCTTCAGGTGCTTTGGAAGTGCTGGAGGTGTCAAGGATGTTGATTGCAACATCTCTTCTACATGTGAATTGCTAAGGACACATTCCACAAGGGACATCATCACGGCCAAAGGTTGTGACTGTTGTGATTCCTGATTGGAAGTAGTAGTGGCTAGTTCAATGGACTGGCTACTATTGGTAGACTGCGATGTCAAGTCCTTAAGTAGATTAGAAGTGGTCATGTCTTTTGTTGCCCTTTGCACATTAACTTGTGCAAACCGAGACAAGACAACAATGAAGAACCATCATGGCTAAAGGAATATGTGGATGTGTTTCCAAAAGAATTGATTGAATTACCACCACCTAGGGAAGTGGATCATGAGATTAAGCTTATCCCAGGAGCTGCTCCAATTGTGAAAAGGCCCTACAAAATGTCCATTTGTAGAGCCATTGAGTTAAAGGAACAACTCAATTAGCTACTAGACCAAGGGTACATATGCCCCAGCAGTTCTCCTTGGGGAGCTCCAGTCTTATTCCAAAAGAAGAAGGATGGTACACTTCGAATTTGCATCGATTATAGAGGCCTGAACCAAGTAACCATCAAGAACAAATATCCCATTCCAAGGATAGACGAGTTACTCGATCAACTATAGGGAGAAAAAATATTCTCCAAGATTTATTTGAGGTCAGGGTATTATCAGATCCGCGTCAAGGATGAGAATATTCCAAAGACGGCATTCAATACTAGATATGGTCATTTTGAATTCACAGTAATGTCTTTTGGATTGACTAATTCCCCCTCCACCTTTAATAGGCTAATACATGACATTTTTAGGCCATACCTTGATGATTTCGTACTTGTCTTCTTTGATGACACCTTGATTTACTCCAAGGAGGAGGCGGATCATGAGTCCCAAGTTCGCATTGTCCTTGAGACCATGAGGACTCATTAGCTCTATGCTAAGAAGAAAAAGTGTGACTTCCTAAAAAGGCAGATTGAATATCTTGGATTTATTGTGTCAAATGAAGGGATGTCTGTGGACCCTACCAAGGTTAAGGATGTCCAAGAGTGCTCTCCACCAGCTACTATTAAAGAAGTGCGTAGCTTTCTTGGATTAACAGGTTGGTACATGATCTTCATTAAGGACTATGCTTTAATCATAGCACCCCTCACAAATTTGTTGAAAAAGTAAGTTGCCATAGTATGGATGCCCTCTGAACAAGCAATTTTTTATCAACTCAAGCATAGCTTGGTGACAGCACCAATTCTGAAGCTCCCAGACCTAAGCAAAGAATTTGAAGCTATCACAGATGCTAGCGCACTTGCACTGGGCTGTGTACTAATGCAAGAAGGTCATCCCATAGCCTATTCCTTGCGGAATAGGCCATGACCTAGAACTGCTAGAAGCTATCACAAATGCTAGCCCACTTGACAAGAAGGTCATCCCATAGCCTATACAAACTTTGGCAACATTACTTGCTTGGTAACAAGTTTTCTTTGGTCACGGACCATAAGAGCCTTAAATGGATCTTCACCCAGACCAACCTCAACATGAGGCAACGTTGTTGGATAGAAGTTCTACATGAGTATGATTTTGAGATCAGGTTCGACTTGGCAAAGAGAATGTGGTCGCTAACATTCTAAGTCACAAGGCATTCCTCAACTCTCTTATCATGGAGGAACCCTCAATGGCCGAATCTTTGGCAACTATGGTGTCAATGCATAGCAACCCTATCCTCAAACTAGCCAAGGAAGAAGCTAGCCATGATCCCAAAATATCTGGAGATGATAAAGGGAATTTTGGAGAAGGACCAAAACCCAAGACTCAAGGTCAAATATCAAGAATTCTCCATCAATGAGGGACTTGTCTATTTTAGGACAAGATTATGTATACCCTCGAGCAAGAAACTCAAACAGAGAATACTTTGGGAAGTACATGACTCCCCTTTTTTAGGCCATCCCGGATATGTCAAGTCCCTCAACACAGTCAAAAAGAGCTACCATTGGGGAAGGCTTAAGGGATACGTACTCAAATATGTCACGGAATGTTTGTCTTGCCAACGCATGAAGGCAGAACATGTCAAGATGCCTGGGAAGCTGCAACCTCTTGATATCCCCCAAATGAAGTGGGAATTCATCAGCATGGTTTTTGTTGTTGGGTTACCCTCAAAGCAAGGGGGCTACAACTCAATTATGGTTATAGTAGATATGCTCACCAAGGTTGCACACCTCAATCCAGTCAAGACAAATTATAAAGCTTCAGATATTGCCAGATTTTTCATCAAGGAGATTTTCAAGCTCCATGGGTTTCCTAGAAGGATCGTTAGTGACCGCAACTCCCTCTTCACATCTCACTTCTAGAAAGGGATATTCAGGACCATTGGGACTCAGTCATTGAAGATATCCTTAGAGCTTATTTCTATCGCGAACCCAAGAAATGGATTCAATATCTACCATTAGTAGAGTTTTCCCATAATGCTTCCTACCACAACAAAGCATTCAAATGATACCTTTCCAAGCATTGTATGGGCATGATTGTTGTACCCCATTGAACTTTTCAAATCCTACTTTAAGGGTATAATCTTCTAAGGAAATGCTCGAGGAAATAGATGAGTAGGTTAAGACCATCTGACAAGACATTAGAGCTACCAAGGATACGCAGAAAGCCTATGCATATCTAAATAGACAAGAGCAACTCTTCAATGAGGGAGACATGGTTTTTATTCATGTATTGCCCAAGAGGAGTTCCATATCATTGGGGGAGTTTAAAAAACTAAGTCCAAGGTATTGTGGACACTATAGGATCCTCAAATGCCTAGGGCCCAATGCCTACAAACTCCAATTCCCTAAAAACGTAAAGGTTCACAATGTATTTCATGTTAGCCTACTAAAGAAATATGTATCCAATCCTAGCCATGTACTCGATGATCAACAAGTTGTAATGCCAAGCCAAGGAGTCCTTAAGCTCTGGCTAGCTAGAATCCTGGACATTCGAGAAAAGAGATTGAGGAGTAGAATCCTCAAGGAGTACCTCATCCAGTGGAAGGACTTTCCAGAAGAAGATGGCACATAGATTGATGAGAGTACTCTCAACCAACAATACCCCCAATTCCTTTCGAGATGAGGACATCTCGATTCCTTAAGGGGGGAAGAATGTAACATTTTCCCTCCCCCCCCTAATTAAACAATTTTTTTAATTGCAAAAAAGGAAAGGATCATTGCTGTCCGACTGGTGATTGGAGAGAGAGTGAGGAAGAGAGTAAGAGAAAAGAGAAAGAAAGAAGAGAGAGGGGGGGAAGGGAGAGTAAGAGAAAAGAGGAAGAGTAAGAGAGGAGAGAGAGAGAGAGAGAGAGGGAAAGGGAGAGTAAGAGAAAAGAGAAAGAAAGAGAGAGAGAGGGAATTTCTCTCTCTTTGAAGACTTTTGAGCTTACCTCTTTCTTTCCCCCCTCTTTGAGAGGGTTCTCACAGACAAATTCCCTCCACAAGGAGTCATCTCTCTCATAACATGGGCATGTAGCCACGAAGAAAAAACCAAAATGAAATGATGCCTCCCAAGCAAAGTAAAGTCCAATCAAATGCGAATCTCGCTTCAACCGATGGAGCTGCGGGTCAATGAATCACGTCACTTGGTAATCAAGTGCGTCCCATAAATCCTACCCTGATGGGAGGCCTTAAGAACATAGGCCAACTTCATTGGGAAGGGAGAAGTATTTGGCAAAATTCTATGATAACTAACCACTATTTAGGTTGCATCATTCTATCATGTTGGAAATTGTGTTTATTTGCACTTTGACATGTTTTGAGCGAATAAATTGCACAAAAGATTTTGCATTCATGCACACTAAAAAAATCAAGGACCTTATTGATTGTGCTCGTAATGCTTTAGATTATGCACTAACATTGGCATGCTTGAAGGTACTGAAAAATGGGTCCTCATGAGTGTTGACATAGCAAGCTCAACACATGTGGGTATTGATGATGGACCACCTGGCTAGATGGGTTTGTATGTCTACACTGAGCACTTCAATGTTCATTATGTTTTTCACATGGAAACTAACTTATCACTTATTATATTTAGTTTGTTGTATCTACCTATAGCTCACATAGTTATAGCACTAATCAATTAGTATAGTCAGTTATGCATTATTTGACTTGGTAGGCCACTTTCCTTTACGTTTATCTTATCTATACTTTGTGTACATCATATTGTGTGTGGAAGAAGAAGAAAAACCTAGCAAGAAAACGTTTTGGCCTCCATCTCTCTTCTTATATTCTTGAGTGAGCTTCCTCTTGTGTATATGGTGTGTTTGGCACAGCAACTCAAGCAAGTCCCCCCACTACTTGATCCTTGACATGGTATCAGAGTGCCACCATTGAGAGAGATAGTTTTTAAGGCTGAAGTGAAGGAGAAGAAGCAAGGATTTGAGAAAGCAAGCAATGGATAAAAATCTATTTCATTCGTCTACTCTTTCTCTTGGATAGTACATATGGATGCACTGAAATCAGGATAGAGTGAAAATCTCAAATTGATGTGAGATTTTATGTGTGAACAAAGCACTATATATTATGCAGATAGTTGCTTTAGGGATTTTTTGCTACTTTTTTGGACATCTAAGGCCATTTTAGGGCATGTTGTAGATAGATAAGGTTATGGATAGTAGTTTCTGGACATATTGTAATTTCAGCTGTGTTAGTTGAAAGTGGGAGCACAGGTTACAAATTTAAATATGTAAGTTTTGAGGTATTTTCTAGGAAGCAAACATAAGTTTTATCTGCAAACAGGTTGTGGATTATATATACTATTAAGCATTCTCAATTGATGAGAAACGGCTACTTGGTGTATTGACGTGCACTTATTGTGAAAGACTTGCTTGCTGTTTTGTATCATTTTTGTGACAATGGTAGAGAATAGTGAAAATCCCATCATTAAGAAGATGGATAAAAACAACTATCCATTATGACTTTAGATGTTGAAATTGCTACTATGTATGCTAAAGGAAAAGGAGTGGTCATTGTAGACATTGAAATATGACATACACCTATTGGACATGCAAATCTACAAAGGTTGAAATTAATGTAATCTAAATGATTAGTTACAAGGTTGCCTGCTTTTAGAGTTCTAAAATTTCACAAAGTGTGTGAAGAATGTCAGCTTGGTAAGCAAGCAGGCAAGACGACCTTTTTCGCATGACAAAGATGTGAAAAGAAATATACTTAATGTTATGCACACATTTGTTTAGGGGTCTACACAAAATGTATCTCTTATTGGCAGCAAATACTTTGTCACATTTATAAATTATTGTTCAAGGAAGCTGTGGATATATTTCATGAAGAAAAAGAGTGATATATTTGAGATTTAAAACTTTTAAGATTGTTATTTAAACAGAAATAGGCTTGAAAGTTAAGTGCTTGAGATCAAATGAAAGGGAAGACTACCTTTCTAATGAGTTTACTGGCTTCTTGAGGTCTCATGGGATAAAGAGACAATTTACTTGTTCAAGTATATCCCATAGCAAAATGGGGTTGCAAAAAGAAAAAATACGCATATTGCAGAAGTTGCATGGGCATTGATGACTGAAAAGAATAACCCAAAAAATTTTTGGTCTGAAGCTATTCATACCACTGTTTATATTATGAACAAAACTCCCATAGAGCTGCAGTTCATGGGATGACCCCCCAAGAATGCTTTCTAGGTAAGAAGTTTGATGTGCTACACTTGAAAATGTTTGGTTGTATTGCATATGGTCATGTGTCAAATGAGCTGCAAAAGTAGCTTGATCCAAAGGCTAGAAAATGTATTTTTATTGGATACTCTTTAGAGAAAAAAGGGTATTATTGTTATAACCCTATCACATGTAAGTTTAGAGTGAGCATGGATGTTATTTTTTATGAGATGAGTAGTTGATATGCATCTAGTAGTGATGCATTAAATGATGATCATGATAGTTATGTGCAAAAACAAAAGCAAGAATCACAGAGTCTTAGTGGACTAGATACATCATCTTATACAACATCTATAGTTATCCCTTGGTCTGGGAGACTAAAGAGTAGCTCCACATCTTCAGGTGGATCTACAAGTGTTGCAGGTAAATAAAAAGGGAAGAAGAAAGTGTTGGATGGTAATGATGCATCTACTATTCATTTGGGATTTGACGGAGATTTCAGAGAGTTTGGATGATGAGCTTGGCTTATGCATTATTTGAATTAGTGGCCCACTTTCTTTTATATTGCATCTTATCTATACTTTGTGTATATTGTATTATGTGTGGAAGAATAAGAAGAAACCAATAAAAAAACAGTTTGGCCTCCATCTCTCTTCTTGTATTCTTGAGTGAGCTTCCTCTTGTACTTTTAATGTGTATTTGGTGCAGCAACTTAAGCAAGTCCCCCCCACAATGCCATTCTTGACAATGAGGTCTATTCTAGTAAAAAACTATCTATCTCGCACTTTAGAACTTTTAGATGTGAATGTTATGCACATGTTTCAAAGGATAAGAGAAACAAGTTACAATCAAAAAGTACAAAATGTATCTTCTTAGGTTATAGTGATGAGCAAAAGGCTTACAAATTATATGACCAAGAGGCACAGAAGATCATAGTGAGCCACAATGTAGTGTTTAAGTAGCAACCACACATAGTGAAGGAGGAGAATATAAGCTCTTTCACCTTATCATCTAGCAAAGAAGTACTTCACTATAAATCTATCTCAAGAGTTGTCTCTACCCTCAAGGAGAAGGAAGTATCATCTTTGAATTATGAGGAAAAAGTTCACCAACATGTAATCACACCATTAGAAAATCCATTGTGGTGATGGGTGAAGCACCTCTATGATTGCAGTAATCATATATTAAGATGGAGTTAAAATGGTAGCTCATGCCTTAGTTGTATGCTAAATCAAGGCCAGTTGTAATAGCTTGTAACTAAGAAACATGACACATCTACATTCTTCATTTCCAAGCTTGTAGAATATCTATATTTGATGGGTCAAGGGTAGATTGTGGTTCTAGGTTAGTCCCCATCACTATCTCTATTAGCTCACAAGAATCAAGGATAGTTGTAATTTTAAAATTATTTCACAAAGTATAGTTTGTACCATCTAACTTGCCTTCATTTAAGGTTGGTGGATGAATCCTCAATGTTTGAATTGTTGATATAGCACCACTACCACCACCCAATGCACTAGCACTGATACCTAATGCAACGAAAAATATTTCTCCTCTTTGTTATTGAAGCCCTTTCCTCTCATATACTCTTCACTCCTTGAAGATCTTTGGATTCCAATTCATGCAAAATTACATAGTGCAGTGGTAGAATTTGAGCAAGGAGTAGAGAATACACAACAAATATGATAAGAAGAGAAATTGCTTTAATGTCAAATGAATTGATATAAAGATGGATCTATCCACCTATGTGCTTCCACTATGAAGCTTAGATGGTGATCTAGATAGATGATAGGGAAAGAGCAAGATAACTAGAAGAACTTTGATTGGTAGATTAACAATGTCTTTAGAGGGATCTTCCTTTTATAGCCTAGAAAGATAGTCTATTTGGCCTACCCGACCATATTATGAACCTTTCCTATCAAGGAGTGAATATTCCCTTTATCAAGTCATGTTTTTACCATCCAATCACATAGACTTCATCTTAGATATAAGTCAATATCCAACCAATATTTGTGCTCACACATGGCTTCTTCCCATTATGGGGGCCTTATAACTTAGAGTACCATGGATCATTGGTGGAGCCTTATGAGGGAGGGGCATTGAATATATATAATACCACATGTACTAGACTTAATAGAATACCTATTGTTTCAAACATTTCAAGCAATGTAGCTATAGTTACCTCTCACCTAACCATTGCAACCTCTCCAAAAAAATGTATGAAAATCATTGATTTGCACTTCCGTTGTAGTTTATCCATGTGAAAGTCTTGTTGATGGCTTCAAAGAGAAGAATGAGCAAGTAGAGAGAGAGAGAGAGAGAGGATATAAAGTAGAGAATACATGAAGAGAGTGGCAAAATGAGAATATGAGAGAGTATGATTTAGTCCTAAGGGCTGAACCATAATAACAATGTCACTTCTAAATATTGTCATCAATGCATCCATTCTCAAAGGTTGGACAATGTATAGTGTAATCTTAATGAAATTTTGATGGTGTCGCATTAATAAAAATAAGAAAGTTAGAGAGCTCCACAAGTTTGGAAAATTATTCTAGGCTTAGCTTCAACAAAACTAAGTGGCTACAAAGTACAAAACAATCTTACCATTTATCAAATTACACTTTTATACTACTATGCATTTATGATATGGAAATGTACATAAGAATTTGTAGTCTTAACAAAGGGTTTACTTCCGTAGTCATATACATCTTTGTTAATAGGTATGGACTTCTACTAGATACTCTACACAAACCATCAATGAAGATCATCACATAAGTCATAATTGATTCAAGTAAGACATTATACATGTAACATCTTGCAATCATAGTGCATTGTATACATTGAACATAATAGAAAAGGCATAATCAATACAACTTAGAACAAAATTTTGTAGTAGTTAATTTTACTCATCCATTGATAAACACCTTTTTATCATTACATTTCATCTTTGTATATATAGTAGCATTGCATTGTTACATAGTGTTCTGTTTACAAGTTTACAAAAGCTTACATATTGAATGTATCAAATGAGCTAGTCTGGCCGGCTTGACTTTGGTGGATGATTAGAGTCAACTACACCACCTTGCATTCTTAAATCATCCACAAGATGTCAAAGTCGGGAATTTTCTTGCTCTCACTCTTGGCTTTGCATCAATGTCTCTTTGATAGTCTGTTCTTGTGATATCAATGTGGTGCCTCATGTTACTCCAAAATCTATTCGTGCTCTTCAAAAAGTAGCAGCACAAGTCTCTTCTGGGGCAGTTGTGGAGCATGCCACATTTTCCTTACACCTTATCAAGGGCCTATCAGGGCAGATGTGCCCTTGGTCCCACCACTCGTGCATTTGATGGCTTATCAGTCCAATCTACTTGCCTTCTCAAAATGTAATGAATGTAGCATTGTTGGACAAAGTAGATGGCTATCTGATTGTTGTTTTTGTGAAACTTCTTTCTTGCCAAATGGAATCAACTAGAAGAACTCTAGTCCCATATATTGGAGATCCAAAAGTTTTGAAGGGGTAGCCACCTTTAATCTACCTTATATGTGAAATAACATGTTGTGCAAAAATCAATTTGGGCAAAGCTTTCTAACCTCCTTCAAGGGGAGTTAGTCTTATTCTACATCATCTTCCTCCTCAACTTGCACTATGTTTGACAAATCTTAATTTCCCCATCTTTTTTGCTTTTCTATAAGGATTTGTTGGGTTTTATTATAATCTAGACCTTTAGGTTGCATGTTAGGTGCTGCTACATGTTCTTCAACTTCAACCATGATCTTTAGAATATATATATATACGTGTGTGTGTGTGTGTGTGTGTGTGTGTGTGTGTGTGTGTGTGTGTGTGTGTGTGTGTGTGTGTGTGTGTGTGTGTGTGTGTGTGTGTGTGTGTGTGTGTGTGTGTGTGTGTGTGTGTGTGTGTGTGTGTGTGTGTGTGTGTGTGTGTGTGTGTGTGTGTGTGTGTGTGTGTGTGTGTGTGTGTGTGTGTGTGTGTGTGTGTGTGTGGTGATTTTATTAAAATTATCTTATTAGTTTATTTAAACAATATGTAAAAATAATAAATAAAATTCATTTGATTCTAATTTAAAAACATTACAAGCACACTATGATGGAACACAACATAAGACTAAGCCCTAAACCCTAAACCCTAAGTTTGTTTTGTACTATGAGCTAAGCTTCTCAATCAAGTGCTTGCTCTATCTATGACAGTTGTTGAGCTACTAAGCAGTTGAAATGAGTGCTTTGAGGCATCTAATAAGCAATGCTTCTGCATCATCTTCACAGTTGGAAGTACTCCTTATCAAATGTCTAGAAAACCTTAACTTTGGACATAAGGTTTACTAGACATTTAATGAGTACTTTCACATCATGTCCAATTCATTGTATTAGGGTTTGGTGCAATCTTGGATAATACTATCAATAGCAAATCTACGTAAGTCTATCATTTGTATTGTGAGTATGAGTACAAGCCTCCCACACTACACAAGTTTAATTACCATAATCTAAATTTATCTTAGATCAAATATGAGAGAGAGAGAGAGAGAGAGAGAGAGAGAGAGAGAGAGAGACAAAAAGTGTGAGGTAGAGTGAGGGACTACTTGAAGAAGCTCTTACTTTCTCTTTTCCTTCTTCTTCCTCTTCTTCTTCTTTGTTGTGAAGTAGCTTGCATGATGATTAAAGAAAAGGAGGTGGAGCATGCTTGAGGCACATTCCAAGGATCATAGAGCCATCAGTGAGCCTTTTGTTGGTGGCAGATAAACTACAATGGGAAGGTAAATCTGTGAGTTAGCTACATTCCCTTGGTGAGGTTGCAATGATCAGGAGGTGAGAGGTAGATATAGCTACATTGCTCAAAATTTCTAAAACAAAAAGTATTCTACTAAGTCTAGTACGTGTGGTTTGTGAAAACCCCGACACTCTCACTCTCGTACTAACTAAAGTATTAGCCAGAAATGACAATTACTTTATAACTATAATTCACTAAAACATATAGAATCTCATATTCTCTCTTTCTTAGCATTGTTAATTTGGACTTCAATCTTTTTAAAAAATACAAGTGTAAAATACCCCAAAAAAAAACAAGAAGAAAACAAAGCAATGGGAATTAAAGGTTACCTCTTGTCTCGAGTATGATATGGAAAGATACACTCCTACATGTATGATATGGAAAAATACACTCCTACATGTATGGAAAGATGAAAAAAATGAATAAAAATGAAGTAGAAGCAATTATGGTACCTACCTCTTTTTGAGAAAATGTACACGCAAAATGAAAAGATTAAGGAAAGTTTTGGTTTAATAGGTTTTCACAATGTCATAATAAGAGTTGGAGTATTTTACAAAAGCATGCTGATATAAGCCACATTATATGCATTAAAATTGAAATCTAATTGTGTCGGTATATTTGATGATACATATGTTTGGAATATATCAAATCTTATACTAAGAAAATTTACATGCTTATATAGAAGAAGAGCTTATACAAAGGGGCTAAATGATTTCTTATTTGCATTGGAATTTTGCATCGATATTTGTCATCCCTTGTAGCAAAATATCATTTTGATCTACAATCAATTTAGATTATGGTACTTATATTTGTCTAGTCTTAGAGGCTTGTACTCACAATTACAATACAAATGATACTCTTGCATATATTTGCTATTGATAGTATTATCCAAGATTGCACTAAACCTTGACACACTCAATTGATAAATTAACTTAGGACATGATGTGAAAGCACTCCTTATTAAATGTCTGGTAAAACCTTATGTCCAAAGTTAAGGTTTTCTAGACATTTGATAAGGAGTGCTTCCAACGGTGAACATGATGTACAAGAATCACTTGTTAGATGCCTCAAAGCACTCAATTCAATCCCACAGCCTAGTAGCTCGAAATTGTCATAGTTAGACCAAGTAGTCGAGTGAGAAGCCTGCCTCATAGTACAAAACAACCTTAGGATTTAGGCTTTAGAGCTTAGTCTTATGTTGCATTCGCTCATAGTGTGCTTGCAATTCTTCAACTTAAATCAAGTTTTTAACTTGAATATTGATGCCAAATTCTAATGCAAATAAGAAATCATTTAGCACCTTCATATAACCTCTGTTATCTTCTTCTATATAAGCATGGATAATTTTCTCATATAAGATTTGGCATATTGCAACTTCTGTATTGTTGAATATACCGACACAATTAGATTCCAATTTTAATGCATATAATGTGGCTTATATCAATGTAATTTTGAAAAATACTCCAACTCTTATTCTGACATTATGAAAACCTATTAAACCAAAACTTTCCTTAATCTTTTTGTTTTGCATGTACATTTTCGTTTTGCATGTACATTTTCTCAAAGAGAGTTAGATATTCATAACTGCTTCCACTTCTTTTTTTTTTGTTCTTTTTATCTTTCTTATAATGATATGGGGTGTTTATACATATAGGAGTTCATCTATCCGTATCATACTCGAGATTGGAGCTAAGCTTTAATTCCTACCTCTATTTTTGTATTTAATACTTATTTTTTTAATATTGAAGTCGAAATTAATAATGCTAAGAAAGAAAGAATATGAGAGTCCATGTGTCTTAGTGACTTATAGTTATAAATTAATTATCCTTTGTGACCAATACTTTAGTTAGTATGGGAGTGAGTTTTTCAAGGGCTTTCATAAACCACATGTGCTAGACTTAATGGAACACCTATTGTTTCAAACATTTTGACCAATGCAGCTATAGCTACCTCTCACCTAACCATTATAACCTCTCTGGAACAAATGTAGCAAACTCACTAATTTACCTTTCTATTGTAGTCTATCCGTCGCGCAATGCTCTCGCTAATGGATCCACAATGCTTGCAATGTGCCTCAAGCACACTCTACCTCCTTTGCTTCAATCACCCTGCAAGATATGCAAAGAAGAAGAAGTAAAAGAGGAAAAAGAAGAAAAATAAGAAAAAGAGAAAGCAAGAGCTTCTCCATTTAATCTCTCTCTCTCTCTCTCTCTCTCTCTCTCTCTCTCTCTCTCTCTCTCTCTCTCTCTCTCTCTCTCTCTCTCTCTCTCTCTCTCTCTCTCTCTCTCTCTCTCTCTCTCTCTCTCTCTCTCTCTCTCTCTCTCTCTCTCTCTCTCTCTCTCTCTCTCTCTCTCTCTCTCTCTCTCTCTCTCTCTCTCTCTCTCTCTCTCTCTCTCTCTCTCTCTCTCTCTCTACTAGGAAGAAGCAAACAAGAATCAAGAAAAGTGTAGAGATTACATGCCACAAGAATGAGCTTATCCATTCACTTTTCAATTTTTATATATATCCTCAATTTCTTTAAAGTGCCCTCCTATTGCATTTTCCTAGACCCCATCCTTCTCTCACCTTGCATACACCATTTATATATTTACAATCATTTTTCAATCAGCTTGGCAAATATCAATTGTTACAATTTGCATGGGAGTGAGCCTGACTCTCTTTTACAAAAATAATTTAAAGTAATTTTCTAGTTCATAAAATTTGCCTGCCCTAATCCATTTCTCCATTTTCACTTTTATTTTACTTGTGTAATTTTTTTAAAAAAAATCTTTTGCATTCTTCTATGCTCCTTGGTTGGGTTGTCCTAGAAGGGGTTAACATTGCCCCTATCCTAGAGTTGTGCCAATCCCATGGCACTCTATGGTCTAGTGGGATTTATGTGAAGCTGGTATCGGTTGGAGGTTTAGAGGGTAACCATGGCACTCTATGGTCTAGTGGGATTTATGTGCAACTGGTATCAGTTGGAGGTTTAGAGGGTAACCATTAGTATCCTTGTGCTTCGGGCCACTCTTGATGGGAATGGGATTATCTCCATGCTAGTCTTTAGGGGTATGTTCACTATGGAGGTAAGAGAGAGAGAGAGAGAGAGAGAGAGAGAGAGAGAGAGAGAGAGAGAGAGAGAGAGAGAGAGAGAGAGAGAGAGAGAGATCAAGATGATGTGGGGGCCACCAATACTATTGGTTTAGTTGAGCTTCTCTTCACTCTGGGTTCTTACCACCATAAAAGAATGTGGGCACTTCTTAAGGGGGTGATTTCCTTACTTTGCCTATGACTCTTATGCATGTGTCAATGCAATTTGGAAATGATTCAAACCCGAAGCAACCTTGGAGTGGTGTCCCACACTTGACAACACAATTGGTGCTGGGGGGGGGGTGGGGGGGGGGGGGTGCAAAGGTAAGGGTGATAGGTATATGGATGTTCTTGAGATGTCCTACCCTTGAGAGGCGCCTTGATTTTGTGAAGTGGGGGAAGGGCTAGGGTTAAGACCCCCTAGGTGCTATGATTGTGTGTGGATTCTCATTCTTTTTCTTTTTCTTTCCTTCCTTTTCATTTGTTGATAAAGTAGAATAGCAGACAAATAAAACATGAGGACTTTCATTGTGGGCTCTCTTTGATTCCTCAATGGTGATTGAGGTAGCGGCCACAATGATCTTTCTAAGCATGGTCTACTCATCATATAAGTTTTCAACATGGACCTTACTGCCACCATGGGTGTTGATGGAAGGAAAGGGTGGCTCTACAACTGGTGAATTGGATGGCATTCATGTCTTCTAGTAGTTAAAAGTAGTATATTGATAGCAATGTAGTTCAAACGGAGTAGTCTTATCATGGTATACCTATCTATTTTTGCATTCACATCAAAGAACAATGGGTGGAGACTCTCCTTTTCTATTGCCTTCTTTTGGTTGAGCAAACTTCTCTTGGAATATGAGGCTATCTTTTGTCTTTGTTGCATTGACATTGAATATAAAGGGGATATCTTACTATCTGCCATGCTTTCCAAAGTCATAGTCAACTTGGTGACATCTAGGATAAGACATATAAGTAAGATTTCCTCATTCAAAAGATAGTGAGCTGCAAAAAGTTATGCATACTTTCATGTTTTCATCCAAGATATTCCTTCTCCAAGCCAGTTGAGATTCAGAACCTATCACAATCTTTGGCACCTCAAATACCTTGTCATATCAATGATCTATTGATTTCCAATACCACAATCCATTCTAAATTTTTTACTCCAGTCATTTCTTCCCTAGTCTTAATGACACTTGAACTACTTTTTCCATAACTATTAATTAATGGAAACATCTTTTTGAGCCCACTCGAGAAGTTAAATGTAAATTGCATAAGTGAATCCTAAGCTTCCCATTGTTCCTAAGTCGTGAGTTTCCTATACCAACTAATCAATATATACTCTCTTCTTTGTGAAAGGGATATATCTGGTACTAATTGAGAAGTGGAAGTGAGTCTTCTTTTTTTTCCACCCATTCTCTTCTTATTTGCATGGCTTCTATAATATTTTCTAGAGAGGTAGGTATTATTTCGATTTCTATAGTGGTTTCTCATTGTGGGGATAGTGGTTGCTTATGTTTTTCCCATCCTCAATCTATTTCAAGTACAAGGGGTGATGGTGGTGGTTGTTCTATGGTTTGGGCAAGTTCTTGAGCGATGACCATCCCAATCATCTCAATACTTTTGTGGAGAGTCCTATTTCCTTAAGCCTTTGTACATGCTCTTTCCTTGTCATGTTGTACTCCCACTAGGGAAGTGTCATCTCCAAACTATGCTGAGTGATTGCCTAGTGGGCTGCAACTTCTTCTTGAGATTGTTTATTGTGTCATTCTAACATGGCTTCCACACCTCAATGTGTTAACAAAGCTTTATTGCTAAGCTTGCATTACTGCTTCTATTGCTTTGTTGCTCAGTTTGCATTATTACCTCTATTGCTTTAGTCCTTTCCATTGCCAGGTTTTTTCACACTCATCTTACACTAATCGAGTGGCCATATTTTGCAATGCATCCACATTCTTTTCCTCCCACACTGACTCACCTTATCCATTGCTAGATCTAGCCCTCTGTTTAGCTACCTACTACCAAAAGGATTTCCAACATGGTGTAATATCCCAAAGTAATCTATGTCTACATGATTATCCAATGCTACATATTATTATCAATTATGAAATCTTTTGAATAATTTAGAGCTCAAAATGTCGGCTAAGCATGAAGGTTATCCGAGTTAAATCTCTCCAAATATTAACTTACCGAAACGTGCAGGATCCACCACTATGGGAAAATTTTTAAAAAATTAACCTTAGAAAGGCTAAAAGAAAAGGGGAGGAGAGATTATTAATGGGGGGAAGGCAGCCCTATTGAATCCACCACTCCCCTTCCTCCATGATTCCTTCTCACCACCACCTTACCCCCTCCCTCTCCACATCTCCTTCTCCTCTATTGCCACCTCTCCTCTCCCTGCCCCCAACCCACAATCACCATCACCATCACCCTTATCATACATGCCCCTCCCTCATAAAGTTGATAGCAAATTGCACCCCTCCCCATCCACATTGATCTAACAAACAAGCTCCCCCTCCTTTTTAGTTCAAATTTATTTTCCAAAAATGCATATAATATGAAAGAGAGAGAGAGAGAGAAAGAGAGAAGAAGAAGAAGAAAAAGAAGAAGAAGAAGAAGAGAGGAAAATTGATAAGGAGCAAGTGAGATAAAAGAGAAGAAGAGAGACAAATAGAAAAATAGACAAAGTACCCTCTCTCCTCCTGAGGACAAGAAGCCTAACAAGAAGTACCCATCTACTTTTTTCAATAGAAAATTGTAAGGGGAGTGAGACGGATGTACATTGCCCCCCCTTCCCCTCTTCCTAACATGCCCTTAACTTCTTCTTTTGTTTTATCAAATATCCTAAGCATCTTTTGTGCTTCTCTTCTCCCTTGTGCTTTTAACACATAAAGCATCTTTCAATTTTATAATTGGAGAATTACAAGGAGTCTTCTCCTCCTCAATAAGAAACTCCTATTTAAAAATTAGGAAGCAAATTACCCTCTTGCCAACACATTATCCTCCTCAAAGAAAAATCTAGATATTTAATGACACATGAAATTTTTGTGTTAAATCCAAGTCTACGAAATTCACAACTATTGTGACATTAGTAATCCCACTGAAAAAAAAATCTAACCTTCTCATGCCACCATTTGACATATCAAATTGTTGGTGATACATGCAGTTGATCACTTGCCCTTTCCCCTCAACTATAAATAGGATCAAGGTTGTAGAGAGTTGGGAAGAAAGGGAGACCACGATAAGTCTATGACAGATAAGGGAGCAATATTATAATAAGGAAAAAAATATCGAGTGCTAAAAAGTACGAGTGAAGAAGCAAAGGAGGGAAGGATTATTCTACCACACAAGGAGAAATACTATTTTCACTAATCCCTTCTCTTTATCTTACCCAACTCTTTTCCCTACTCTCCATTGACAATTGTAATGGAAGCTCACGCTTGACCACCAAGACCCATGGACCGCTTATTCCTTCAAGTGTTTCAAGCAAGCACAAATGGCTATCTCTCCCCTAGCCGACACACCTTTGATCCTACAGGGATGTTGTGATCTTACCTTGATGCCTGAACGAGTAGCCTCCTCCCTCAAGCAACCCAGTAGCTCCACAATTCTAGATAGGAGCTCAAGCAACCTCAAGTCTCCACCTTCAAGCTCCATCCTCCATAGCCGCACACAAGACAAGAGAAGAGAATAGAAGAGAAGAAGAGAGGAGACAATGGAGAGCTTCCTCCCCTGAATCCCTCACCCTCACACACTCACTCCCTCACACTCTCACACTCCCTCTCTCAAGCACACACAGGCAAGCAACAAGGAGAGAAGAATAGAAGAAGAAGAGATCATGTTTGCAACATACCAAAGAATGAGCTTCTCATTCACTTTTTGAGTTTACACGCAAAACCCTAATCCCTTTTGGGCGGTCATTCTCTTTTTTACATGTCCAGCCATGGCCTAGGCCCTCTTTCCCATTGTCCTCCTATCTTCTTAGCTTCCTTTCTACCACCTGTCTACCCTTACAATTTGCATAGGAGGGAGACTGACGCTCTTTTACAAAAGCTTCAGGGGGTACCTTGCATTTAAAAACGTATTTTTGCCTTTGACTTAGCTTTTGAGACTGCCCTTGCGCTTTCGGCAGTTTCTCTTCCTGCTTCTTCCGTTATGTCCAATTTCCTTCTAGGCCGCCTCTTTCAGCTCCCGACTTGTGCTTCTCCACTTTTTTCACTTTTTCTTCTGCTGAAGTTAACATTACCCCCTCCTAGTTGAGTGCTAGTCCCATGGCACTAATGGGTAGTAGTTGGAAGGTGGGATGGGTGTAGCCAGATGGCTTTTTGAGTTAGTATACAAGCCCTTTCTAGGGATGGTGTTGGATGGATCTGCCCTTGAAATTGAAGATGGTGTTGGGGCTTGTCCCTCCTTGATGTTGACAATGGGTGGATCAGTCCTTTGAAATTGCAGATGGTGTTGGACGGATCCCTCTTGAAGAATGGCAGGTGGGCGGATCTGTCCTTAAAATTGACGATGGTGTTGGGACGGATTCCCCCTCTCGCCCTTCGAGGTCAATATGATGCAATCCTAACCTAGCTTTTCCCTATTCCCTTCAAGTTGCCTTGTCCCTTCACTTATGTTTGTTTAGACTATACAACTTGCACAAGAGAGGACATGGTGCTCTTATAAAATGAATTACATTGCGCCCCGCACTTTCCTTTGCAAGAGGCCTCGGAGGTTCTCCCTCATCCTTAAGAGAGCCTTGCTAAAATATTCGGTGCTTTCCTTCATCCTTCAGAGTGCATCCTTCATCCTTGACAAGACCTCCCTCATCTTTGAGAGAACCTCGCCAAAATATTCGCAACTCTCCCACGTTTTTTTGGGCTTGCCTTCTCCTGCACTTTTCGTGCCTGAGCAGAATGAGATTCTTCATTCACTTTTTGACTTGGGCTTCCTTGGTCTTCCTTTGCTTTGTTTCGGCTGCATGGTGACATGTCGTGCAATAGCGATCGTGTAAGTCGATGATGATGGGGTTTCGTAGAGGGATTGGTCTTGGGAAGAAACTAATCAACTGATTGAGGTGGTGAGGGCAATGAGTGAATTGAGTGGATGATGGGGCCTCCAAAGTCGGTGGCTTGCAGCATTTGTATTTACCTGAAAAGAAAAGAAGGTGCACTATCTGGGGATGTGTCTACCTTACCATGTGGTGCATTATGCTCGTGCTAGTGGAACTAGGAGTTAGGTGACAAGCATGGGTATTGTCCCACACTTGAGGACCTAGTTCATGCATTGTTGTAGGTGCGGTGTGTGGCTTAGGATGACAACTCTGGAAGTCCTACCCTTGAGGTGCCCTAAACAGCATGAAGTGGGGAATGGGGCTAGGTACGAAAGCCTAGGTACAGTGATTGTGGCACTTCCATGATTTTCGAGACTGAGTATTTCATTTTCTTGCTTTTCTTTTCTTTTTCTTTTATTTTATCTCTCTTTTTCTTCTTCTTCTTCATCTCTCTTCTTTTTTTTAATGTAAATAGATAAACACAATTGCCATCATGGATACAGGGATGCTCTTAGGCTGTACCCTAGTCCTCTTCTGGTGATGCATTACGCGGTGGCCTAAGGGATTTGCTCAAAAAGGCATGGCTTTGCATGTAGCTTTTGAGATTGGCCCTAACGGTTTTAGAGATATGGTTGACAAAAAGGGATGTCCATACCTCGTAAACCGGCTATCATTCATGCCTTTGAGTACCTTCATACAAAAAAGAGGGTAACAACATAGGCCATGGTGCAACTATCTATTCCTAGGTTGAGATAAAAAAAGAGCAAAGGGAGGTGGGCCTCCTTGACTAGCTTTTACTTTAGTAGAAACCTAATAGTCCTAAGATAATTACAAGTTGTGATGAAAGTGGGGTCTGGACAGGATGAGAAATCCTCAAGGAAGTGTGTGATTGATGGGTGGATGTCTCTTGCCTTGAAGGCTAGGCACTCCTCGGGATTATTTGCATTGACATTGTAGATTTTGGGAAATTCATACATACCATGCTCCTCCCAATTGCAATCCACTCCGTGCCTATGAGGGTAGGGCATGTAGATAGGATCGTTTCTTTCTTCGAGGAGCGTGCCACAGAATGCCATCCATGCATCAAGGTTTGTATCCCAG